>NC_142283.1:40107704-40423949 GCF_052056855.1 Sturnus vulgaris
GTGTGTACTAAGTTCCCCATTGTGGGAACCCACACAAAATGTCTCAATACAAATGCACAACTTTGGCTTGAAACTAAATTTCCAGTGCTAGCTCCTCTTTATGCCGGGTTTTGGTACCCAGAATTTCAGCTGAAGAAACCTAAGAAACATTTCAACCAACCATTTATGTTTTTAAGCCTAATCATGACATGATGGGGTTTGTTTTCTTTTCAAAGACTTATCTTCTATTTTCTTACAGAATAATCTGACATTTTTACAGGTCTGGATAGCTCCTACTTTGTCTGGGAGAAGAATGGACAAAAGATGAAGGCATGCATCACAGAGCAATCTCACAAACTGCTTGATGGCAGAGTGCATGTTCTCAGCTGGGTGAAAGATGCAGTATCAGAAAACACAGAATACAGATGTTCATTCATCTCAAAAGTTGGGAACACAACGTCAGAAGTGCTGATCACAGTGGAAAGTAAAGGTAGGCCTTTTCAAGTGTATGCTGTGCTTGGCCTGATCCTGATATGAGTAAAGCTCTATAATATTCCCCCATAAAATGTGCTTATCTGAACATGGTAACTCCTACCTACTGTATCAGTATGCACTTCATTTATGAAAAGGTTTTAGTGCCATAAAAACTTCTCCCTCTACCCCCTCCCTCAAAGGACTAATGTAATTTAGCAGCTATGATCCAGAAATTGAACCAAAACCTGATAAACTAATTCAAAAAAACTGAAAAGCAGATGAATAATAGAGAGCTACAAATAAGTACTCTGATGGAATTCTACAGAGTAATGTAGAAACAATCTTTAATTCATAAGGACTTAAGGAAGTCAGATGGTAAAGAGAAACTCTATGCTGGATTTTAAAAATTGCATGATATGTAAACCACTTATGGTTGAGCAAGGTCTGTTCCCTCTGCTCCATTTGGACACTAACTAACTAGGCAGGAGGGCAGTTAGGTAACTTCAACTGCAGGATTTTAGGGTGTCCAGACTGCCTGCTGCAACTAGCTCTTGAGACCTTACCCAGGTGTGGAGAAGGTCTGAACAGTCTTTAAAAAGACAGCAGGAACAAATGAATATGATACAGCAGGGATTTTGGCAAGATGAAGGAAAAATTTAGAACCTGGTTAATACAAGTGTCAAGGAAGGCTCAATGCTTCTTTTTTCAATCTCTCAGCAGAGAGAAGCCATGGGAGTTATGCCATCACGGCAGTTACTTTGAAGTCTGTCTCAGAAGCAGAATTAAGAGCATCTCAACCGAACAAATATAATTGTAAAACAGAGGAACTCTCACTGTGCTCTAAAAACATACGATTGTTGCTAATGTCCCAAAAGATAAATAGAAAATATGTCACCATCAGTCTTACATTCTGCAAAAAAAGCTGGCAAATAAACCAAGATGCAATAACATAACCTTTCTTCAATTATCGATGTAAGGGAGTATTATAAGGAACTCTTGTGTGAAATTACATGACGTGGCTGAAGGATCAGACCCAGCCAGCACGGGTTTAGGAGAAGCAGGTCCTGCCTGACCAACCTGGCCTCCTTTTATGACCAGGTGACCCACCTGGTGGATGCAGGAGAGGCTGTGGATGTTGTCTATTCTGACTTCAGGCAGCCTTGTGACACTGTCTCCCACAGCACACTGCTGGAAAAGCTGCAGCCCATGGCTTGGACAGGAGCACTCTGTGCTGGGTTAGGAACTGGCTGGATGGCTGAGCCCAGAGAGTGCTGGTGAGCAGTGCTGCATCCAGCTGGGCATCAGTCCCCAGAGGTGTCCCTCAGGGGTCTGTGATGGGCCAGTCCTGTTCAATATTTTTATTGGTGACATGGATGACGGGATTCAGTCTTTTATCAGTAAATTTGCAGGTGATACCTAACTGGGGGGGGGGGGAGTGACAATCTGTTGAAGGGTAGGAGGGCTCTGCAGAAGGACATGGAGACACTGGATTGATGGGCCAAACCCAGCAATATGAGGCTCAACAAGACCAAGTTCTGGGTCTTGGGCAAAGTCCAAGTGTTTTGGCCACAGCAACCCCAGTGCTACAGGCTGAGGTCAGAGTGGCTGGACAGTGCCCAGGTGAAAGGGACCTGGGGGTGCTGGTGACAGCAGGTGAACACGAGCCAGCCTTGCCCAGGTGGCCAACGTGGGCAGCAGCATCCTGGCCTGTAGCAGCAATAGTGTGGCCACCAGGAACAGGGCAGTGATGGTACCTGGTACTCAGCACTGGTGAGGCCACACCTTGAGTTCTGTGTCCAGTTCCAGGCAGCTCAGTATAGGAAGATGATGGAGTGTGAGGCTGAGATGCTTGGAGCGTGCTCAGAGAAGGGCAACAAGGCTGGTGAAGGGTCTGGAGCACAAGTATTATAAGTAATGGCTGAGAGAGCTGGGGTTGCTTAGCTTGGAAGAAAAGCAGGCTCAGAGGAGACTTCATTCTCTGTAGCTACCTGAAAAGAGGGTGCAGACAGGTAGGGGTCAATCTCTTCTCCCAGGACAAGAGGACACAGGCCTAAGCTGTGCCAGAGGAGGTTTAGGTTGGACATTAGGAGGAATTTCTTCACAGAAGGGGTGACTACACATTGGAATGGGCTGCCTAGGGAAGTGGTGGAGTCGCTGACCCTGAAGGTGTTTAAGGAAAGACTGGATGTGGCGCTGAGTGCCATGGTCTGGTTGACAAGGTAGCGTTGGATCATGGGTTAGATTTGATGATCTCAGAGGTCTTTTCCTGATTGATTCTGTGATCCTGTGATTACTGAAAAATGGGGAATAGTAACTGGACCTGTCCTTCATGTTAACTGGTCCTCTCCAACAAGTCACTTTTCTCCCCAGGCTTGTTATGATCTACCTGGAGCATTCCTGTGCTTATTACAAGGGTTTGAACTATTAATTTATAGGTCCTACCTTATAGATCTCAAATCACAGATAATGGCACTAAACCTGTTTACTCTGGAGGCTATTAAGTTTGCTGCACAGTGTAAGAGACATAACAATTTCCACAGAACTTACTGCCAAATAACATGAAAGGATGTAGAGCCAAATAAGGACAAGACAGGATGGGGATTCCTTCCTGCCCCCTTCCTGCAGGACAGGCACTCCTGAATCTGATAAGGTACTGACTTCTGCCATTATGTGGTTATGTAACCATCCCATTTCCATTTTCAGACAGTGCTGGTCAGGATGCATGGACTAAAGAATTTGATACCTGGAGAAGTGCCATCAGTGAACATGACAAGATGATGCAAAACTGGAGGAAAACATGGGTAAGACTTTTATAAACTGCCTCTAGCACTAGCGTTTCTTCAACTGCATGTATTTATATAACAAAATGATCAGTATTCCTGTACATGTCATCATTCTTGACCCTCTCAGCAGTAAAGTCTGTTCTATGTATGACACTCCTTGCAGTTTTATCAGCTTGTTCCTTCAGTCCACTAACCAAGCGCTCATCATCTTCCTACACAAAACAGTAAGTCTGTGTATAGTGAATAGAGCAGATCAATTTCATCACGTCTGTAGACTAACTGGATTGCAGAGACTACTGAACTTCATAAATGGTACTGTCCATAAAAGCTGAAGTTTCTTTTCTTTAAAAAAGGTCCACAGCCATCTATTATTATTTTTCTTGAGCAGTTAGAACAAAGATCGCTTTTGAAAACCTTAAAGATATTATGTTCTTGCTGCCCATAGAACAGTTAGTATAGGCAACCTTAAGCCCTGTTTTCATTTTTAGAGTGGTATTAACACATAATTCTGAAATTTTTCTTCAGGAGACCTGCAACAAGAGAAACACCCTCTAATGGACAAAGGAATGAACAGGCTAAGAGGAGAAATGTATGCGAGTTAAGAAGACCTGTTACACTTAATATCGCATTTGTGATGACATTAAAACTGATATTCAGGAGAACCACCTCAAGCATGAAGTGGAAGGGGATTTTCTTCCTGCACCAAAGAATAACTAAGCTAAATTACATGGTACAAGAAAGGCCATCCATCCCATGCTGCAACTATCTCTGGTTTTCTGATGTCAGCTATTTCAGCTTAATAAAGAACAAAAGGAGTCTCAGCCAGACTTATGCTGTTCAAAGAATATAATACGGTTTTTTCTGTTTTGAGTCCATTAAGCCAACCAGGTAATTTTGGGCTTGAGGATCTTGGCATATGATTTAGAAATTAGGACATGGATCATATTTATTTAAAGGCATTTCAACTTGTACACCTATTTTTCTTTTACTATGTTTACCCTTACGTTGCCAGTGTTTTGAAGAGCATTCCTTTCTAGTGTCAGCAAGCTCATTTGTTCAAACGTTATTTCCATTGGTAATTGTGCTGGGTTTGAGTTAATTTTCTTCACAGTGGCTGGTATGAGAATCTTTTGGATTTGTGCTGAACACAGGGTTGATAATGGAGAGATGTTTGTTACTGCTGAGCAGGGCTTGCACAGAGACAAAGCCTTTTCTGCTTTTTGCACTGCCTGGATGGCAAGGAAGTTGGGGGTGCAAGGAAGGCTGGGAGGAGACACAGCCAGGGGATATTCCAGACCATATGGCATCATGCTCAGTACATAAAGGTAGGGAGGCATTTGGAGTGATGTCATTTGTCTTCCCAAGTAACTATTATGTGTGATGGACCCTGCTCTCATGGAGATAGATGAACACCTGCCTGCCCATGGGAAGCACTGAATGAAATCCTTGTTTTGCTTTGCCTATGTGCATGGCTTTTGCTTTTCCTATTCAACTCTCATCATCTCAACCCACAGGTTTTCTGGCTTTTACCCTTCTGATTTGCTCCCACTGTGAGTAGCTGGGTGGTGCCTGGTTGCTGGCTGGGCTTAAACCGTGACAGTAATAAAGTTTCTATACCAAATCAAGAAGTTCTGACTAATGCTGAAAATACAAAGTATGCAACAACACACTTTAGTTTTTGCAAATTCTTCTTCAATATTTGAGATAATGTAACTTAAAAATTCTGTGATGAATGAATTCAAAGACCATTCCTTATGATCATCAACTGCAGACTGAAAATGTGAGGACCTACACTATCCACAGTAGAAGCGCTCTATTGCATTCCTGCTCAGTTTTGTCCTTCTGCATCTAAGAAACAAAAGTCTGAGGTTTAAATTAAATTTTCTCTATTATCTGTTCAATGGATTTCAACAATCTGGAAGCAAGTAAGATGCTCCCTAATAATCAATCAGCCCAGGTGGAGAGCTGCTTTGAACAGTATCAGAAAGCTTCATACTCATCCCTACGTTCTCTCCTGACTGGTAAGATTTAAATTAGAGTGCTTCCCACATTAAAGAAAGCAGTCTCCTCATGCTAAGACTTGAATGATCCTTTTTTTTTAAGTGTCAGACCACCTTGTCACACATGCAGAGTGAAAACTCATTTTTCCCTACTTAGCTTAACCATTTTCCCTGTTTTTCACACAGGCATTTCACTAATGCAGACTTCTGACACCGCCAGAGATATTTTTTCTCATATTTTTTTTGTTCTCAGGCTAACTATAAATAGACTTTCCTTGATTGTCTCTCCTGCATTTGTTCAGCCAATCTGGAGCACTTAGTTCTGTGCTCCAAACTTTAGTTCTGTGGAGCTGAGTGGGAATAAAAGTAAAACAAGAGTCAGGGTTATAGATGACGTAGCTAAACTTTGTTTCTGCAGGAAATTACTGCAAGTAGTAAAAAGTTGCCAAATTTTTTGTTTAGTTCAATTTTATGGGGAAAAAAAGAGAAAAATCTGTGTACCAGCATTAGTAACCATGGCTGTCACACCTTATAGCAAATTTTTGAAATATCCTCTAAGAACTGGAAGTAAGTCCCTAAGATTGTGAACAACCTATAATGTTTCTGAAGTTTTATGTTCTTCTGCAGTAAGACAAAATAGAAAACATGGTCAAAAACCAAACTTCTTTATCAACTGGTCCTCATTCAATGCAATGACTGGGTTTAGCAGTTCCAGAATCTTAGATGTGTATCCAAGTGGCACAGGTACAAATGAAAAAAATTACAACTTACCTTTGCATCAAGGGTATATGCTGACCAAAAGCATGTTTTGTCACTGGGACCTTTCATCCCCAATTTCCATTTAAGATTAGAAGGAACTAATAAAAAAAAGATCATCATCATCATAACCAGTGCATTTCAGCATCAGGCCGCTCCCCTTGTCAATGTTCTTTCCCAGAAGTGACACTTCAAGTATCACTAAATTTCCACAAGACGTGCTTACTTAAGTCACAAGTATTCTTTATAGAATCAATATATTGTAACAGATTTTATACAATTTATATTCTACAAAATTGTTTGCATTTCAAAATTATTGAAAGTTTTTTTTATATCCCTTCTATCATCACAAGGCAGCTACTTTCCAAAGTATTGCACTACAAATGTTCAGTATGGTGAAGTGCTTGCAGACACACCTCAGAGATGCTGAGCAGCACCTGGCATCTGTATCACCTTTCAGAAAAGCTGACACAAGTTATATGTGCATCCCTCCAATTACTTTCTTTAGGCTTTGTCCTCAAAAAAGTGTTTATATAGGCCATTCCCACTAAGGTGCTCCACCACTACTGTAAGCACATTTTATTTTTAAAATTTTATTTCCTCTAGGATACAAACTTCATTTCTTATAAGATATAAATTTTTTCTATTTAGATACAAACTGAGATTACTCAAAAACTCATAGATGTATATACCAACACAACCCCAAACTGAAGGAATGACGAGTCTCAGCAAGAAGGTACAGATAAGCAGACTAGCACATTTGCTGTCCTGCAATATCCTCTAACTTCAAAGCAGAATCTATGACAAACTACTCTCAGTAACAACAGAAACATGAAATTTATAAAAAGGCTAAACAGAGCACATTCATTTCAAGAATTTCAGACTCCTGTAGTCTGTGCTATCTCCTTCACACCTGATGTATGATCCCCAAATAACAACACAGAAGAGCTAACTAGGAACTTTGTCATCATGGCCTTCCTTAATTAGTTTAAATCAAGCTACCTGACCCAAATTAATTTGTTGCTGACGAGAATAAAGTGACATTGATAGCAGCCGCCCTTCTCAGAAGGCTTATTTAGAATAAAAACTAAGAACAAACCCACAATCAAACAACAGCTGAAATTTTTTATACAGGAGTTAAAATTAAGGGCAACTCTCCTTTAGCCCCTTCTGGCTCAAGGCATCTCTTCCAGAATAAAATTATTTTTCTATCAGATTCTTTTGGTATATTCTACCCGAAAAAATCAATGCTAGTGCATAAAAGCATTAAAGTATGCCAAGCCAGTTCAAGTGATTTGGGGTACAATAATTTGGTGTTGTCATCTGCTATAATAATCAGAGAAACACATAGAACAAAAGAGCATTAACCAGTGCCTCAAGTGCTCCAGTGTATATTTTGCTTTAAGGGATTCAGAATAGTTTGCTAGCTAACTTCAGGTATTTCTTTAGATTATGTTATTTTGCTACCTTCTTCTTATGCATCTAACAGGAAAAAAAAAACCCAATAGAGTTGGATCGGGATTTACTGATGGTCTTCCAAATTCAGTATTGCCATGTCAGCAGTTGCACTCTTTTCCAATTCCAGTGCATATGGGTTATATTCTTCTTCAAGTTTTCTCTTCCAGACTTTAACTATGGAATATTGGAAAAAAATACAAACAACAGAGAAAAAACAACAACCAACATGTTACCATATAATACTTGAGTAGAAGCTTAAAATGAAAAGTCAACCCTGATTCTTTACTTCCCTTCAAAGTAAGTGCCGAGATAATGCCTGACACACCTGACACACAGGCATGCTGGCATTTACATTATGCAACCTAAGATGACACACAAAAGAATAACTTAGGAACAGTGGGGTGCACTGAGCTCCTTGTGCCCAACACCTACTCAAGCAAGGCTAACCCTGAAGGTGGTTACAGCTTTAAAAAAACCTATAAGTTTTCAAACTTTCTATCTGCAATACATTGCATTGTCTGTTGACTTAAGAATAGAGCTGGAGGAAAATGTTTCTAGGAACTAGTGCTTGTGGACAGGAAGATGCATCTCAAAGAGGTTTCAATACAAAAGTTAATTCTACCATAGACGTAGTGTACAGACATCTACAATTAATCTAAAAATAATTTTTTAAACAAATAGAAATACAATTAAGAGCTCTGTGAAACCTCGTTGAGCAAAGCAATGAGTACTGCCTGTCATTTGTGGATTTCAGAGAGGAACTTTCTTCAATGTTTTCTCAGCAAAAATTGATTTTAGATTTATAAAAAACCCCAAGAATTTGCCCCATCCTTCCCTTACTAATGACTAGAGCAGATGTCATTTGTTTCAGTGAAAATCACAGAACTGATGAGCACTGTGAGTGAAAACAGAACAAAGACCAAGTCAGTAAATACTTACTGTAATTTGGAACATCCTCATCTGAGTCCTTGGAAGATGTTTTACAAGTTTCTAACAAGCCATTTTTTTCAGATTCAGGAGTTAAGACGCTGGGTTGGGCTTCTCTTAGCCCTGCTTTAGCTTCTTCCTCTAAAGCTGCTATCATATCTTTGTAGGCCTTCCTAGCCTCTGTTGTCAGCTGTACCATTCTATGAAAATGGTCCTATGGCAATATAAAATACTAGTTTAAATCACACAGTAGGTTTTAACATTTATTTGAAAATCTAATGAATATTCCTTATTCAGAATGTGTAGGTTCATATATAAAAGTTGAGCAGCTTAGTATGTATGAAAAACACAGCATTTATCAATATTTATAAAAACAGCAGTTCTCTTGAAAGAAAAAACGGAGGGCGATAAAGATGACGTCAGGAAGAGATGGCGAGAGTCATTTTTTTTAAACAGTGCTGACTGCCTGTACTTCTAAAATCAGTTTTTCAAATAAGCTACATATATGACCTGTGATGAAGACTGTAACTCTGCAAAAGCAAAGCAAAAAAAACCCCTAAAAAGCACAGTATTTTCATCTCATCTTCCAAGTAAAAATGAAGCTTTTTGGACAAAAACATGAAGTGACTGATTTCAGCTTACCTGAGCCCCATCATAACTGAAAATTCCCACCACACTCACAGGCACTGCTTTGTTCACACAGCGGCCCAGGGCCTTGCGATTAAGGGCAAAAACAAACGGGATATTCTGCTCACAGGCACAGTCGATAATGTTGTGTAGAGTCTCGTCCAGCCCACCTGCAGCAGACAATACAATCAGGCTAATTGGAGCTAAAGAACCATGGCAAAAAATACCCCAAGTTTATGTGTGCATTCTGAAACTACACCCTACAGGAAAAAACCAGAGATCACAATAGTTGTGTTAAATATCTATTTTTAAAGGAAAATTGGACACTTTTTTCTTAGTTAGCATTAATTTTAGACTGCTATTCATATTTTACTATATATGTAGTAGAGTCTAATCTAGTATCAAAAAATACCCAGCTGCTAAGGAATTAAATGACAATAATTACAACAGTTACAATAAATTAATGACAATAATGAGGAAATTACCACTAGTGATTTATTGCCACTCCATGTCCTAAAAGAGATTGATATAGTGGGACTCCTTGTAATGGCAGAGCTGGCATCAGCAGCCTTTGGATTGTCTCAGCTGTACAGTGCAATTTTTTGTGCAGCACCATAGTGCATCAGTAACTAAAGAGACCCTAATCTCAGCTAATTTCTCCCACCCCAGACAGTCATGACTCAGCCCACAGTTCAGTTGCAGAGCAGTAAGCAATCTGAGCAAGGAAGGCAACTTTATATGGCTGGACTTCAAAGGATACTCAAATAAATTCCTCCAATATTAATACTGCTATCAACATGCTGAACCTTCTCTTCTGCATTTCTTTTATTAAGCAGACTTTTTTTTTGCTACGAACTTATTTACCTTTTGA
Source organism: Sturnus vulgaris (assembly GCF_052056855.1). Taxonomy (NCBI): domain Eukaryota; kingdom Metazoa; phylum Chordata; class Aves; order Passeriformes; family Sturnidae; genus Sturnus; species Sturnus vulgaris. The sequence continues at coordinate 40,117,580 of NC_142283.1, forward strand.
CTGAATCTTTTCACAGTTAGGAGAGATGATGACACACTTCAGTTTTTTCAGCTTCAGATGTTTCAGAACTTCTCTAAGACCCATAACAAGCCTGCGTTTTATCTTGGCCTTTACTGGGTCTTTCTGATACAAGCGATCTTGGAAACGAACTAGTTCTTTTAAGAGATCTGTCACACAACTGTCAACTTCTTTGCTAAGTACCTGGCTGCAGTAACTGGAAGAAAGGAGCAATCAGATGGTTAGATTCACCAAAATTACAAATATGTAACATTTAAATATGTAATAAAATTACAAATATGTAACATTTAAATATGTAATAAATTGAATATACATTTTAAATTCTATTCTATGTCTTTGTATTTTTTTCTGTTTCCACGCCAAACATGCTTGTTATATATATGAAAACAAACATTTACTTAGGATTTCTTTTCAATGTCTGAGAACTTAAGAGGAAGAAGTTTTCTTCCTTGTGTTACCCGGCTTCCTAATCAAACTGTATTAGAAATATATATACATGTACAATGAACCTATTTATCTATATAGATATATAGGTATATATTTTATCCCAAGAAATAGGTATGTGCGAATCTTTCTCTACTGAAGCATTTTTCTAAGGTCATTTATTCTGATGGATATAAATCAAAGTACAGCAACCAAAGTACAAAATTCTAACTTATTTCTGTAAGTTCACGGCTCTGTGTAAAAACCATGGAAAACTGGATCACATTCCTCCTCCCTACATTCATGTCTGTCATCCTTTTTCAGTTACTAAGGCTTTGTGTTGTTCGTAAGGAAAGGATACAAAACAATGTAATTCACCCTTCCAGTACACTCTGGGCAAGATCAGAGTTAAAAATTATTTCACACCACCCCCCTATTATGCAAAGACTTTTCTAGGGAAGAAGGGTATCAAAGAGAAAAACTAAATATACCAAAGCATTGTCAACAGAAAGAGTTGCCAGTGGCAAATTCACATAAGACAATGAGAAGAGATCACAACATCTGTCCAGAATCTTAGAGATACAATTATTTTCGAATTTTATTTAGGTTACGAGAATTTTTACTTACTATTTCCTATTGGTTTCACTAAATCCTGAAGACAGATCTACTGGAACACAAAAAATCCCAATCTAAAGAAAATAATCTAAGCTTTGCTGAATGCTATACATCCTGTAGACTGAATTGTTCCTCACATATACAACCCAAACTGTGCTCTCAGTAAAACACTGTGGCATAGACACAAATTAAGCAATTTCTGTTGCAATGAAAAGTTAAATTAAGAGTTAACACAGCAGGAATGGTTGTATCACTATTAACCATTACTATGATATAAACTGCAAAAAAACTGCCAGTGGTGAATTTGCTGTATGGGAGGAGAACTAGAAGTTAAAACACCGCTTTCCTCAAGAAATTGTTTTAAGCTTTCATGACTGGACCTCTTCACATATAGTAATGACTATTTTTTTTAAAAAGAAACGTGTATAAACATCATCTTGAACATTTAGCTGGAACTGTTTGCACACAATAACTCATATTACCTTTATTCCTTCACCCAGCCATAACATGAAAATGCGGTTTCTTTACATTTTTGCCATTTGGTCTGGCAGTAGAAAACCAAACTACAACTAAAAATATTATTTAAGGAATAAAGTAGCACACCTTATTGAAGCTGTTACTCTATTATTTAAAATAAAGTACTTATACTTTAACAGCAGCTTCTTTTCTTCCTTTAGCCTCTAGAAAATTTTGTTTTTTATTCCTTCAAGGAACACATATTTTCAAATGAGAACCACAAAACACACTAAGTTTATAACGTCTTTGTGTGTCAGCTTACAGAAAGACTGAAACAAAAAAAATTTAGAGCCTTCAGTCTAAACTCTAGTTAGTTTTGCAGAGAATGCAACTGAATTACCTTGTATGAAAAATGCCATATAAGTGGTACTGTGCAAAATGTGCCATCAATACAATCAATACTTACTCTCTAAAATTCCTGCTGTGGATTTTTGGAAGAGTGGCAGTTGGCTGCTTTGAAGTCACAGAACCTTCTTTAGATTCCTTGATCCTCATGTGCTCCTGAAAGCCTTCAGCAACTTGCGTTACAGGAACAGCTATCATGTAAATCAAGATATTTCAATGAAAAGACAGCCCAAAAAGAATTGTGAAGAGATGAATCTGTCAAGCATGTATGGAAGAGTCACTACTTTAGTATTAGAACAGTCTGTGGTAGTAGGGAAACAAGTCTAAAATTTATTATTTTTTTTAATCTCATAGGGGTTTTTTCTCATTTCAAACTTTATTAATTGCCAGAGGTCGGTGGGAATTCTCCTTACAACATATCATAAAACCATCAGGCACAGAAGTGTGGAACAATAATCAGAATCCCTACTACTGACTTTCAGCTTTGGCCCACTTTACAGTCAAGATAAGCCTGAGGTGAATCTAAGAAAACGCTAAGGCTGCAGCCTTCATTTGGCAGTATTTAGTACTTATTTTCTGAAGTACTAAATGTGCTCAAATTTCCAGCTACATACTGTATTACAGGTTCTCTCAAAAGATACCTGCTTGACTATCCTGTAGAAGTGTTGCGTTTTCAGTAACATTTCCTGCTGTCTGAGAAATGTTATCTTCATCTTTTGATGCTGCTTTCTGTTCTAACAGGTGCTGCTGTTTTCTTTGTTCTCTTTCTTTCAGAATAATCTAAAATATATATCAAAACCAAACCAATTTGATGTCATGCAAATAACAAAGCATTACTCTTACCACATATTTACACAAAAATCTTTTAGGAAGAGATTTAGTACTAGCATCTGAAGTTTACAACCTTTTCTTTCTATTTGCACATAAAAAGAAGGAAAGATAATCCCTAAATTACATAGAAAAGGAATTTTACCTTGATTACCAGTGTATGGCTAGAGAAAATATTTACTAGGGATAAACTACAAGGGCAGAGCTAAAGTTTAAAAAAATCCTCTGCACAGAAGACATGACAGGAAACAACGTCAATGGGCAAAGAGGGTTGATACAACAGAAATCACCCGTTGAACCTAACACCTGTTGCTCCAGAATCAGCTGGAGTTCTGGCTTGGAAGAGCACAGAAACATTAAATACGACCTTGTTTGATTCTCCCCAGTCCTAAAATAAGGTCATCTTTGCCAAACCAAGTAATACGTTGCATGTCTCCCTGTACCAATGATGTGTGGATACTTTCGTAGTGGCACTTTATCAGCTATCAATTGATTCAAGGGAGAAAGTGTAGTTTTTGGGAATTTGTATATGCCATTTAGCAAGACTACCTCTTCTACCCCTCCCCTCTTTGAAACCAAGCAAAGCTAAAATTGAATTCAGACAAGTGGACACTGAGATGCAAATCTCCATATCAGAGGGCTTAACAGATTCCCAGAATAATATATCACCCTATAGTTTTAGTATTTAAGGTAAAAAAAAAAAAAAACAAAACGAGGACCTTTTTAAGAGGTGTTGGTCTCTTGGCTTTAGGTACTTCTCTCTGTTTCCCTTTCTTTACCAAAGGAGCGCTGGAATCCAAGGGATTATGAGGCATCTTTCCTTGGTTTAAACGGTGACTTCTTGTGGCAGTAGCAGGGTCTTTAGATAGCAATGGTATGGCACCACCAACTGAGATTTAAGAAGAAATCTGCATCAGACAACTAAAATAAATACGTGAACTAGAATCCAATTTCGAGTTTAAGACTGGTATACACGTATTAAAATTGAGTTGTGCTGCTATTAAGAATATTTACAGGCAATCCTGTATCATTGAACAATGTTATTTTTAAAAGATACTCCTCACAAAAGACTGCTGTGTCCTCTACTTCTATTATACCCCTGGAATCACAATCTCTGTCTCAAACGCAGAATTTGACCAAACACTGCAGTCCAAAGTACCTTCAACACCATGCCATGCCAGCCAGGTAAACCTTTAGGAATTTCTGTGTTTCATGGCGGTGGCATTTCCTCCTCCACAGATTCCCTACTGGATTAAGATAAGTACTGAGTAGCAGTATTACAGATTTTAGATTTACTTGTTGTAAATAAACTACCTTTTGTTACACCTTAATGAAGCTGGATGAAATTCACTTGCAAATGGGTCATGAATAATGCAAAGCTACAGCTAAATCTCTTTTGCTTAACCTGCATAGCTCGCTGAAGATGTCCACTTTACTTGCATTTTTTCAGAGGGTTTGAGCACAGAAGTTTTAAATGACTGGACAAATGATTAAACCTGGATCTTCCACACCATGACTTCACACCAAATAAACTACTCTCCCTCACTATCAGTAGGAACTGCTGTATCCTTTAGAGCACTTTGTCAAACTTCAGTTACCTGCAATATAAAGCAGTTCACATTAGCAAGTCAATGGAGAGGATGACTAAGTAAGTATCAGTGGAACCAGCCTGACACCTCCCTCTGTGACTCAGGCAACCTCTCTCCCCTAAATAAAGGAAAGTATACTGGCAGCTTGTCTCAAGCCATCTAAATTTACTGCTTCCACAATATTTATATGCAGATCCTCCCACATCACATGCAGTACTCTTACCATAAAGAGTTTACATCAGAAACCTGCTACACTTGATGTTTCTTTTTTCGCTCTGTGTACCAAAGGCAAACTGAGAACACTGCCAAGAATATGCAGCACAGGTGGCTACAAAAATTAAAGCTGGATTTGCAGCAATAAATAAGCATATACTCTGCAAATACATATTTCCTTCATGTGTACAACACTATTTCAAGTTCATAGTTTTCATGTTGCTAGACTTGATGACTTTACCAGTATTATCTATCATGTGAAGTAGTAAACGGAAAAAAAACAACTCTCTGTGGTCAGACTCCTTTCTGTTCTTGTTCACTGCCCTGTTCTTGGTAACAGAGGTCAGCACGATGCCACTTCGCAAACTAATGTTGTACATTGATGCACCAAATCAATGGTGTAGTGAACATTAAAAAAGTATAAAGCTAGGGTACCATCTGCCTTATGCTTCCAGGATGCACACGTGACACATCAATTTCTCTTCTGCAGCAGACTCAAGCACAGGACACAGTACTAGAAAAAAGGTATTTTGACCCATACCTTTGTGGCCCACCATCTACTCATCAATCCATGCACTGTGTAATTTCATAGAAACAAAACTGGTTATTAGCACCTCTGCAGCATTAAGTCTGATTGACCCAAATGAAAATAAAAGGAGATCAACTGAAAAAAAAGTAGTTTAAAAAAGCATCTTACAAGTTCTCTCAGCTTAGTGAAGTAAAATCTCATTGATGTTTAGCATCTTGAGCTTTGTATTTAAAATCTCAGCTATCACATAAAGTATTGTGAGATGATGTCTCTTGTGATTAGGTCTCTTTCTGACATAATTTCTAAAAAAAAATCTTTGCTGAAATGAGAGAAATTTTACCGTCACTGAATGCTAACAAATATTGTGGTTCCCTCTCCAAAATATACTACATCAGCATAATCAAGATTAAATGCTGACCTGTAATGAGAAAGGCAATGAGCTATTTTTTATTGCTTCCTGGTTATACATCATAAAGGACTGAAAGATCCTCTCCATTAACAAAACCAATTATTTCACAATTAAGAGGTATGTCAGAACTCATTCTTTGGCTTGGGCTGCCTGACTCTCATATAACCTCTGCTTGAAAAGGAGCTTTTTTAATCAAACCTCAGCTCCATGATTTCTAGCATAAGAAGAGATGAAGAAAGCCTTCGTTACCATGTAGCCCCTTCCTGCCTATTCAGATCAGAACAGTAACAGACATACTTAAGGGAGAGCAAGAACCTCCACAAACATTGGTATTGTCAAAGCAACATTTCAATCACGCCTTGTATTTATACAACACATTCTTTCACAAATGAGTGCCCTTAAGATAATTCTTTCCAAAAGTCCTCCATCAAACAATTCAGACTGTCATGCTTTTTAAATTTGTTTTTAAAGAACCATCACTTTCTCTTGTACCCGGTGAACTGTGCTTTTGCCTGGATAGAGATCATCATAGATCAGAAATCAGACTACATTTAATGTCTGAATACTTAAATATAGCATAAGGTGAAAGAAAGGAAAAGTCGTAGTAACCAATACCTGAAAATACCACAGGTTTAGGAGACTGTTTTGACTTCTCTGTTTGCTGCTTCTGCTCCAAGACTGCAAGCATGCCACCCAAATCCAATTGCACTGGAATTTGACTCTTCTTACCACTATTCCTGGATGTTTCCTAAACAATTTCAGCACCAGTTAGTAACAACCACCACTTCAGAATGTAAAGACGATTATTGTTTACAGTGTAATACACTCCTTTAACATCTTTATCCACAATACTTCTGATCTTTAATGCCACTCAAATAAACACGATCTTCAAATAAACCTCAAATTTAATGTCAAAAATATTAAAAAATCAGAAACAGTTTAGGTAACTTTTAAAAATGCTACTGCAATAAAGCATAGAAGTATAATGTCTTCAGTAAAGGAAGGCTTTTATGTTGGGTCCCACTTAGGTCAGACTGTCATCTATCTTTGAAAGAGATAAAAGGCTCATGAGAATTTAAAGTTTTCTTAAAATTATAGAAAAGCTACTGTGATCCTTCCAGGCTATATGACTGCAACACACATAAATCATTATCTCCAATGTTTCACTATAAAGAAATCTCATCATCTCATCATCTCTGCACCACTTCCTCATAAGGACTCATCTTTCTCTCTCCTTTGAAGAGAAGGCACTGAAGCCATGATCCATATTTAATGATGCAGAAAATAAAAATAATAAAACTGAATGGTGTGGTGAAGACTATGAACAAATAAACTACCAGGGCAAAACATGTGAAGGAAATGACTGCCAGATTTGGCACTTTTAATAGTCTTATCTGAGAGAATCAATTCATTCTAATTTCTGTTACAACAGGGTTAAGGAACATGACCTCCTCAGTCTTCAACTGGGATCTCACCTTGCATCAGAGGTGTGCTAGAGCCTACTCACTAACACAAAATTACTTCCCCATCTCACTTGTTGCTCCATAGTCCTCCCCCTTGCCCCAAGATAAGGGGATCTCCTTAACTCCCTGTTCTGTTAGAACAACTTTTAGGAGGTTCCCAGCTCCCTATCACCATCAGTTTGGACTGGATTTATGCCATGATCCAGTAAAAGAGGTGAAAGAAAAATTCCTGATATCTGAAACCCACAGATATTAATGAAAAATTTGTATTTTTCCCTAAACACTCAGTACCAAACCTTGGAGGCTGGCAATTACTACCAATGACTGCCTCTAATCAAGAGGACCATGTCATTTATCTCAAAGTATGAATGCAGAATCCCAGATGAGCATGGACTTAGTCTTATATTTAAACAGGCTCATTTCCTTTGTCCATTTTGAGCTGTGAACTTCTCTTCAAACATGAATTCACTTACCTGAGTTTTCTTTCTTTCAAATACAGAAGATGAAGTTTGTTTCCCTGACAGTCCGTCCACCTTGGGAGTTTCATCCAGAGAGGGAGACGGACTATCACAAGGCTCTTCAGAGAGATGGATCTTAGAAATTTAAAAACAAAAGGTGACAGGGAGGAAGAAAAAATATTTAAAAACAAGATGCACAGAAAAGGGTGAAGATGATATTAAATTCAAACCAAGTGCACCTTCTTTAGCATGTCTGTGAATGACCCCAGCTAAGTTCAGGAAAGGAATGCCATCCAGAATGATGGATGGTACTCTTGACAGGCTTGAGGGGTGTGCCTGTGTGAAACTCATGAAGTTCAGGAAGGCCAAGTGCAAAGTGTTGCACCTGCATCAAGGCAACTCCCAGTACCAGCACAGGCTGGGGATGAACAGATGGAGAGCAGCTCTGCCCAGAAGGATTTGGGGGTGCTGGTGGGTGAGAGGCTGGACATGACCCACCCATAGGCACTCCCAGCCCAGAAAGCCAAATGTGTCCTGAGCTGTGTACAAAAAAGCATGGCCTGTGAATTGAAAGGAGTGATCCTCTCTCTACTCTGCTCTTGTGTGCTCCTACCCTGGAGTACCGTGTCCAGTGTTGGGATCCCCAGCCCTGCTACAGCAGGGCCAGAGGAGGACCACAGAAATGATCAGAGGGCTGGAACACCTCACTCATGATAAAAGGTAGAGAGAGTTGAGAGTGTTCAGCCGGGAAAAGAGAAGGCTCTTGGAAGACCGTATGTGGCCTTCTAGAAGGGGGACCGTTTATTGCCTGCTATACTACTTAATCACATTAATGTTTGTTTTTTTCTTTTCAGATTTGGAAAAAAATACTAGCAAGGCAGCTTTATTTTCAAATATTTGTTACAGGCATATGAATGGCCTAATGATCACGTCTCTGTAGTTTATGTAAGCTTTGAGGGGTTGTATTTCACATCTACAAAGCTAAGGGGCTGCTTTCATCTGAGTTGCATGTGTGTACAGCACCTTTTTTTGCAAAAAAAAAAATCTTTTTTAAGCAATTGCTGTGCCTTTTGCTACTCACTCTTCCCTATCAAAGCTATTTTACAGCCTCACACAAAGCAAACAGCGGTGTTGTGTTCTTTTGCTTTGGGTTTTTTTCAAACCAAAAAATTCACAGGGAAATAAAACCAAGGACCCAAAGTTTTAGTAGCAAAACTAATTTCAAAGCAACTGAAACCTGGAATTTTCCCTTTAATATTTACATTACTTGCTTTGACAGAACAATCACATTTTCAATCCTTGTAATTTATGGTTAGGATTCATTTGCATATTAAATGCATTTCCAAATTAATTCTTGAGATTTATTTCACTCATGTAAAAAAAAACCAAAAAGCTTGGATTGTTAATTGACGTTTGACTCACATAACGTTGCAAGATTACTTACTTCAGACTGCTTTCTGACTGCAGAAGTAAAGAATGGTTTCTGAGATCCTACCCTGTTTCTTCTATCAGAAGCAGCTGCCAGATGAGGAAACTCCTCAACATCCTAAACAAATAAATAAAGATTTCGTGAGAACAATCAAGTTCATATTTTGAAAACTCTTTTTCCTACTCTCCAACAATTTTCTCCCTGCTCATCAAACATTAATCATAATTTGTTTCACTGTACAAAAATTCAGAAGCGAAGCGTAGTGCCACCAGCTATGACAAGTATAACAATGGTTAAATCTTCTACACAGCAGCTAATTCGGGGCTAAAACAGCTTTTAACAGAAATGCTTCCAAAAGCAGCTTGTTATGGTTGTCAGCTGATAGAAATCATTAGAGGTAAACGGCTCCTAAAGGAGTGCTTCTTAAATCATTTAAAAGCCTTTCAAACAACTTCCCTCTTTTTCCAGCACAGTCTCCAGCTGTGCAATTCTACCTTAAACATGTGAGTGGTGAAGAACAAAACAGGCAGTATGTACTAGAGGACAGAAATAAACATAGAAATTACTCAAATTATTATGGCTTACACACAAGAGTAAGTTTTATTAGCAGAGGATCCATTGTGCAGAATCTGGATTAATCAAGTTTGATTTGAAGTTTGTCCTATACTTGTGACCGTATACCACTGTCTCCACCATAATGATCCCAATCCACCAGCTAGGTTTTTGCTTGTCCTCCCACTTTCTGAGAGGCCTTTTTAGCAGTACCACTGAACACACCACGACTTTTCCAGCCTGAAAGACTTCATTTAAACATCCTAATCGAGGAAGCTCTAACACAAGAGCTTGACCCACTTCAACCAATTAAATAATTTTAAAGAAGCTTGCAAGCCAAATAGCAATTGCAAGGAAGTGAAAATTTCACAAATACACTCTTTTCAGCTTAGGAGATTTAAGTAAGTCTGACCAATTGCTTCTGAAATGCAAATAGATTTCTGACATATGCAATATCCTGTAGTAAACAGAATAATTAAAATGTAGCATTCAGTGTGAGGTTACACCTCCCTGTATTTTGTTCTTACAATCTGTAACACTAGGAAACATCAAACACTAGGAAAAAGGTCAAGCAATTTCCTTTTTATTTTCTTGCCACTGATATATTCCCGTTTAGCCATCTCTTTTACATACTGAGAAGTCCTAATTTTGTTCAGTCTTGCCTCCCACAGAAATTGCTTCATACATTTGATTATTTTTGGTGCCTTTTGTCTATCTTTTTTATTTCAAGTATGTGTATTTTTTAAGGAACGGGGCAATGTAAGAAAAAAAAATCCACACTATATTTAGATCAGATGTGCCCTGAAATTCTGTATTGTCATAATTAATTTTCCTTTTTATTTTCCTGTTTTCCTTTTTATAATTCCCAGCATTGTTTATGTGTCTGACCAGTACTACTAGCATTGACCTGATTATCAATAGCAGCTTCAATATTTAACTCAAGGAAGACATCGAGGTCAGGACCTACCAATGTGTATGAAAAGACAGGACTGTTTTTCTCCACATGTATCCATTTATGCTTATTAACAGTGTCTATAAATGACTGACCTGTGTAAAACTAGACAGCATTCCAATGTATTACTCTGTTGAGCTGGTGCACAAAACAGAACATTCTTAAACCTCCTGGGCGCCCAGAAGCTCCATGTGTCATCTCTTCATGGTTTACTATTTCAAGAGCATCATACAAGAATCTCACCCATTTTTCAAACTAATGAGGACCAAATCAGGAGGGTCAGAAAGCTTTCCTCCACTGCCACAACAGATGCTGCATCCACATCACAGATTTCAGTGCAATGCAATTTTTTCCAAATTCTGACTTCAATAGTCCCATTACCATTCTGCTAATTTCCATTACTTTGGCCATTCTCTTTCAGTTTGGATAATGTTCATTCATAGCATATAGCCTTTATGGTAGCATATAGCAAAAATGGGGATATTCTCCTGAAGAAAAGAATTAGCAGATCTTTGATTTTACCCATAATTTGCGTAAAAAAGAGGTCTGTTAACACTAATTTCTTGTGCTATTCCTGGACAAGAAATCACACAATGAAATCATGTAGACAGTTCTGCTTCATGTTCCACATTAAAATGTACAGAACAGAAGCCAGCCAGGAAGGTTTCTTTATGCTTTCATCTCAGAGACTGAGTATGACATACACTAGATCAAACATGTAAACCAACACATGCACATGCTGTACGATATGCGGCCTTCAATGAAGCACTGTTCTACCACATACCAGACAACAGCTCTCTTCTAAGGTGGGAGAGACTCATGCCTTTGCAATTACGGTACACAGAAGTATCAAAATACTAATATGCCTAGTTACATGAATTTGGAAGGAAACTGAAATTAAAAATCAGAAATGTAAGCACTGTCAACTGTGTTACACAGAAATTGCTTCCAGCTGTGAGGCAACTAAAACTGTAATACTGTACCACGATCTTTAAAACCATGGCACACTGTATCACCCAGTATATTCCCCAGACCCCAACCATCAGTTGCTACAGAATATTTCTAATTTAAGAAATTGTGCTCACCAAACGTGGTAATTTAAAAACTACAACAGTTTCCTACCAGCAACCTCTGACAAACATCTCAATTGAAAAGAAACTGTACCAACATCCTCTACAAATAGGATTTTAATTTAAATTTGTACAAAACTGTGTTAACATTTAGTCTTCTAGTACACTCATAACACTTAAAAGAACAGCAGTAAAAACTTCTTCAGTTTACCTCAATCTTTGGTGGCTCCTGTATTATGTTAGATTCACTTTGAGGTCTTTCTACATCAGTGGGTGACTTTAGTTTTTTCTTCTTTTTCTTCTTTTTTTTCTTCTTTTCTGACTCTTCTTCAGGCTCAGTTTCACTTGCAATATTTTTTGTTTCTGACTGCTGCAAAAGACCATAAGGCATGACCTCTAAAAACCAATCTTTTTCAGTATCACCTACCAAAATATATGCAAGTGACTAGCTTTACACTACTAAAGGACATCTTAATCAATCCAGGCTGGGATATTAAGCAGACAAGGAAAATTCAGTATCTCTTAGAAATTCACAGCTGCAGCAAGAATTCTTCAGTTGCAGCATACTGCATTGTTATCAGAATGTATTGGGATTACTGGGATTTAATTAGGAAATATTAAGCCAAATAAGGCAAGAGTTCCATGTTTAATGTCTCATTGTGAAGATCAGGAATTTGAAAAAAATCCACTCTTAGAGTAGAAAGTTCTTGCTCCTGGACTAGCACTATCTTTTTGCTACCCTGTGATTCTTTTCCATGACAAGAAAAATTCTAGCAAGAACAACCTGACTTCATATAATCTCTTACAGTGGTTACTTAAGTACAGGGCCCAGGGAAAATTTGCAATAGACACAAATGCAGTGACAGGTATTAGTTGAGAGCAGAGGATTTTCAAGTACCTTTGGTTCGTTCTCCTGCTTCCCTTTGCCTCTGGAAAGACCTTCAGATGCTGGTGATGAAACAATTTTCTTTGGGGGCTGTGAAAGTACCACGGCCCAAGACACATGTGGCTGAGCAGAGCCATCTGCAGGTGCTTCAGGAAATGACATTGGGAAAAAAGTAAACACAAAGATGTCTCAAAAATTGTCCTCACTACTCAAAAGAAAAAGGAACAGTAATTAATCAGTCAAGGCATAGCAAATATAGCAGAGCCATATTCTTTCTGGGGAAGGACTGGAATAAAACAGACATTTTATTTTTCTATCCAGCTTTCCTGAATTTTAACTATTCCACATACTGCCCAACACTATATATACATAAACAGAATTAACTGATATTTGGAAATCTCTACTGTATCATACTAACTCCATACTCCCATGCTCAACTTCAAAATACTGAAAATTCTGCTACGTTTATATACAAAATTCCTTTAATATTTCTCCTAGCAGTCATGCAGCTTTCATGCACGAGGCCACATCAGTACTTTTTACTTTCTGAAAACTTCCCAGTGTTACAGAGATATGTAGAAGCTGAAATACTTCCCAGTGTGCCACACTGTACAAGAATGTCACTCACTACGACTGAGGAGTATCAGTGTTTTGAGAGCCATAATTAATTTTGTAAATATTCCTAACATGGAGCAAATATAGAACATAATCTAGATTTTTCTTAAGAATGAGAAAAACTTCCTTTGAACAACAAAACAGCATAATCAGTTTAGACGGCTAAACTTTACTAGCAGGGGCAGTTTGCAGCAGCTGCTGTGAAGAGACAGACGTAGCCAGCCCCAGTCAGCAGCAGCACAGACCCACTGCCACCCCCAGCTGGGCTCATCAGCCAGGACCACAGTGCTTGTGTTTAGAAAGAGTGAAAAACACGTGCAGCAGCTGGAAGGCGGAATGATAAGAAAAACTGTGAATGCAGCAGCCCAGCACACACCAAGGTGAGAGCAGAAGGAGTGGGAGGAGGTGCTCAGGCACCAGAGCTGATGTTCCTCTACAGCCCCTGGTGCACTCCATGGTGAGGCAGCTGTGCCTCTGCAACCCTGCAGAGAAGTGGCAGAGTGGCCCCTGTTTCTCTGTGTCAGGGAGGAGATATTAGGAAGAAGAGAGGGTTGGAGGAAAGTGGCTTTAGTTTTATTTCTGCTTCTCATCATCTGACCCTATTTTAACTGTCAATAAATTGTCAATCATCATCAAATTGAGTCTGTTTTGCCTGGCAACCAAGCAATCTCCCTGTCCTTATTTTTGTTCCTAAGTCTTTTTATCTTATTTTCTTCTCCTGGCCTGTGAAGCAGGGAGTGCCAGAGAAACAGCTGTGTGGAAGTCTGACTACCTGCCACAGTCAACCCACCAGGAACTGCTACTTTTTTCTCAGGGACAGGAATTGACAATAATATTTAACCAAAGCCCCCCATTATTAGATGACCCTAGAAGTTCCAGAAGAACTTTATCTTTAGAAGGCCTTCAAGGCATTTCAGCAGATTAACATGTCCTTTCTGAATCCTTACTGAGATCCTAACTGAAGTTATTGGGAAGAAAAGGACCAAATTGTTCAGACTGGTACATGCCTGCGTATGCACAGAAATCCAGTGAGGGGCAGTCAGACAATTCAATCTTAATGTATGTGATGCCTCCAAGACAGAGTCCTGATGAACAGAACTCTTTTCACGTAAAACTAGCCACGTGATAGTTTGTGGCAATTAAAAAGAAAAAAAGCTCTTCATCCCCACAGCCAGACAACAGGTAAATAAACAACAACAACAAAAAAGAAGCCCCTTTTCCCCCCACAAATTCCCGAACAAAATGAACAAACAAAAAAAACGGAAGTGTTTTGTCATCATGGTTCTCTTAACAGAAAGAATACAAGACACAGAAAAAATTTTAGGTACATACTGAACTGGGGTGTCAGTTATTTAAAACAAATCTGCATAAAAAAGATTAATCAAATATCTGTCTCTCATTTATTCTTGGAAAAAATTACATATGACTCAAGAGACTTCCAATAACCAATACATGTTCCTTTTCTCACCTGAAACAATATGAGAAGCAACTACAGAAATATTTTCCCTTAAGCATCAATGACACAACAATATGGGACTCAATATTGAAGCCAGTTTTCTTTACTTTCTCCTGTGCTCTGTATTGAGGCCAGTCCTGTGTAAGATATCAATGACCAGGATCAAGTCAACAAGTTCACAGATGACACCAAACCGGGCAGGAGTGCTATCTGTTGGAAGGTAGGAAGGCTCTGCAGAGGGATCTGGACAGGTTGGATTGATGGGCAGAGCCTAACTGCACGAGGTTCAGCAAGCTGAAATGATAGGTTCTGTCTTTCAGATTGTGACAACAACCTCATGTGGTGCTACAGTCCTCAAGAAGAGCAGCAAGAAAGCTGCCCAGTGGAAAACAACTCGGGAGTGCTGGTGAGCAGCAGCTGTATGTGAGCCAGAGTGCACCCAGGTTGCCAAGACCCAGGATGCCAACACAATGGTATCCTGGCCTGTATCAGCAATATTGTGGCCAGCAGGACCAGGGCAAGGATTGTTCCAATGTCTCTGCGCAGCACTGGTGAGGCCACATCCCAAATGCATCCAGTTCTGGGCCCCTCATTACAAGAAGGACATTTGAGATGTTTTGACGGACATCTGGGGCATGTTCAGAGAAGGGCAATGGAGCTGGTGAAGGATCTGGAGCACAAGTCCTGTGAGGAGCAGCTGAGGGAGCTGGGGGTGTTTAGCCTGGAGAAAAGGAAGCTCAGGGGTGACCTTACCACTCTCTACAGCTGCCTGAAAGGAGCGTGTAGCTCCAACCAGGTGGGGGTTGGCCTCTTCTCTCAAGTAACAAGAGACAGGACAAGGGGAAACAGCCTCAAGTTGTACCAAGACAGTTTCAGATTGGACATTAGGAAAAATTTCTTCACCAAAAGTGTTATCAAGCACTGGATGGGCAGCCTAGCGTAGTAGTTGATTCACTGTTCCTGGAGATATTTAAAACATGTGGACACTTGGCACTTAAGGACTTGGTTTAGTGGTGGACTTGGAAGTGTTAAGAGTTATGATCTCTTCCAAACTAAATAATTTTTCAATTCTAAAATCCCAGCTGACGAAATATATGAGCAAGAATGAGTGACAAGTGGTCATCTCATTTGAAAGAAAGTGTTACAGTGTTAGTGACGCAGGGCTTTTTCTTTTGTAAGTGAGCTTATTCCTAAATTCTTTTTTTTTACTTTACACAGCAACAGGTCCTCAGGACACTTTAGTTTTCCAAACTGCTGAGATACAAACAGTTAAAAACGCAGGCAAATAATTTTTGTTTGGAGAACTTACCCCTACCATCAAGTGAAGAGGGAATTAAATTGGCTCCTGCTTCATCTGAAGCTTTTGGTGAAGCTTTACTTTTTCCAGAAGTATCTTCCTGCAAAACACATGGTCAGGTATCATAAAACGATTCAAATCACTGACCTAAGTACAGCTAAACACAAGAAACCACCATAAATGAAAAAATCCTCAACGCATCTTCAGATAAGGGCATATGGACCTTTTCAGCCCTTTAGTTGCTTGTCTTAGTGGAACCATCATTTCAGCCCTATGGTATTACAAAATTTGAGCAGGTGTCTCTTCACTGTGTACAAGCAAGATTATGCCTTCTTATATTTTACAAAAGCATCAAAATTATGATCTAACAACAGAAAACATTTTGTTGTTTCATGTATGCTAAAAACAAATAACGAAAAATGACACTCAAGGCCTAGCAGAAAGGTCTTTTTTCATTAGTTTTCCACTCAGAAGCATCAGAAATATTATCCTGTTTGGATCCTTCAGAATTATTAATCATTAATCACTACTGAAAACTTGATTCAATATATATGAAATACTGCTGAATACTTCAGTATTTTATTTACTAACAAACAAGGAGCCAAAGAAATAAAGAATAACGTTCAACAATATTTTTTCTCCTTTTGGAATTCAGTTTCTCATTTTCAACCTTTAGCAGAAAGCAATTAAGTACAACAATGCAGGCCTTTTTTTTTAATGCATTGAAACTACTGGATAAATACTACTTACTTACTATTTCCAAGTGAAAAAAGAAAACAGTAAGCTGCTAAGTACAGGAACATATGTGGTCTCTATAGGCAATCTAGACCATACCAGTACATATTTACATTCTGGGGATACCTGGCTTTCCTCTGTCTATGGTCAGCACAGACAAGGAAAGACCAGTAAAAAAAGAATAGGAGACAGCAAGCACTGACACCACATCTAGAAGAAGAGCCCTAAAACCTCTAACTCTGAACTTCCTTGCTCACGAGGTACTTAAATAGGTCGTAAACCACCGTATGGAATGTAAAATACTTGCACTAATAATGCTTGTACTTTTGACAAGTTTTATTTTTACGAGTTCTGCAACATGGGTTAGCACGGGCTATCCTTGGTGTTCAGCAGAAGGGACATGTGAAGTTGACTAAGGACTTAGTGTTATTTTCCACCAAACTTACTGGTGTGCTTTTACGGTGTACATTCAGTATCTCACTGCTTCCCAAACTCTGTGACTTGTGGAAATCCAGAATGCTAGCTTCAAATGTGGGTACAGGACGAGACTCTGGTTTTGGAGCTTCAGTTGACTTCTTCTTTGTAGTTTCATTGAACCTGTCTACATAAAGCATGTAAAGTCTAAGTAATAAACTTGCTTGTGATCATTTCTATTTAAATTTAATTTCATTTTATGGTACACTAGTTAACATAACTACAGCAATCGTCATGAGGACTGTTGCTATGCCCAGCTCATACTAAATAAAAAGACTAGCAATTATAATCAACATGCAAACACAACCTGACTGAAAAGCAAATATAAATTCAGGCACTTGTTTTGGAAATTTTTTATATCACTTTACATGAATTTGTTCAATCAGGAAAAGACAGGTCACTATTCCTTCTCAAGAGTCACACAGAAAAGGTATCTTTTTCCTTAATTATTCTAGATTTAGAAACATACTCACAAACTACACTATATTGCACAGACACCCATTCTACATCTATTTCATGTACCTATAACCAAACATGTTTGTACCTGGCTTCATAGAATCTCTGCTGCATGTTGAAGTCTGGAATGAAGTCCAGTTCACAATTCTGACTGAAGCTTCACCTCCATCATGTCTTTTCTTGTCCAGTTTTTTCTCACCTTCTTTTGATCTCCTCTGCAAGTATTTGAGACATATTTAGCAAGTTTTACTGAAACGTTGTAAAGCTAGTAAGTTTGCCATGAGTAACAGTTGACCACCTATCTGGAGTTTGTCCATCAAGTTAATACAAAACAAATAGCTAGTACATCACAACCACAAGTAACCAATAAAAACAGGAACAGCCATCTAGAGATAGGCTATTCAATCTCATCTACCTTGCTCCCTGTGCCATTTTTAGCACATATTATGTCCCAAGTAAAAAGATATACACATGTGCTCTAGACAACAGCATTTTTGCAATCTCATTAATCAGAGCTTTTGCAATACTTTAAAATAGTTTGGTATAAAATCATCCAGTCTGATTTTCTAAAACAAAGTTTCTTCTAGAACAGACCTAAAATCTTAAAAGCATGCCATCTTTTGACTAAATTAAAAATCATTGGCAAAATGCGTAAGACTGATGTCACAACATCCAAAAAACTTGGAGTAAAGTAGTTAGAGAAGACATACCTACATGATCCCTGTAAAGGACACACACTCAGCCATACAGCACAGACATGAAAATCTTATGATCCTTCCATGAAACGCAGTTTGGCAGAGCTAGGCTTAGGAATCAGCAAGCAAGGAACAAGCACCAGGTTTGCATCTATGCAAACTATACTATACCATCCTAGATGAATTAACTCTGATTACAGGACTACATTCAAAGTACATCTGGCAGCAAAATTGTTTTCTTAGGTGGGAGGACAAGGCATTTCTTGATCTCCAAAGGCAAATTGTTAAAGCTTTAGGATAAGTGATCGAATTAATACGAAGCTGCAAAGATTAATCACTTCCCTTAAGTTCACCAAAAAAATGTATGACAGGGAAAAATGACAAAAAGACTACAAAACAGTACAAGGCCCCTACAAAGATCAAAGAAGCTTAACTAAGTTTTTTTGTATTACATCACCTGTGCTAATGCTGAACTCATCCTCTCCTGCGACAGTTTCAGCACATAATCCTCCTCTCAGCAAGAAAACAAGTAATTATAGGTGTCTAGACTTTGTCCCTTATGTCTAGTAATGCATGCTTAGGACCTAGTCTTACAACTCCTCTACACAGGCTTGACCACAGTGAAGTTACCAGGTCTCTGCCTAGTGAGTAAGGTCCACCAGAAGGATGTGACTGCAGAACAGATCAGATGAAACTGCTGGAAACAAAAGCAGCCATACAAATCTAAGAAACACAACATCTAACCACAGAGGGAAATGAGTTGATAACACATTAGGGTTTTTTCCCTTTTATATTTTGAGAGTTTGTCTATTTTTTGTCTGAAAGTATTTTGCAAGTTTCAGGAAATTTATCCCCAGACACACAGAAAAATGACAGAAGATGTTTACTGAACATTGGTTTTTAATATTTTAATATTAATTAAAAAAAATACAAATTTGCTCACCTTTGAAAGACTCTTACTTTCTTGTCTGACTGGATATGTTTGCTCAGCAGATTCACTGACTACTCCTGAACCATTATAGTGTGTTGAGTTGTTAGACTGACACTGTGAGCCAGCTACTGGATACACATTTGCAACAACACCAGGTGAGTAAGAGCAGTTGGAGTATTCACGGAAGGCAGGATCTCCCAGAACACTATGTGATGAATATTGAGAAAGAAATGAAAGTCATCTGGGACAAATCTTCAGCACCTGCTTGTATCCTAGACAAACATATTCCTTGTCTAAAGAATTTGTTTAACAAGAAAACTCTATTTAAAAAGAAAACTATTCTGTGTTATTTCAATTATTTACTCATTGCTACAGACTTCTTTAAAAACAATTAATTTTGTTTTGGGAAAACATGTAGTTAAGCAAATATCTTAAAACACACGTTATCCACTTCCAAGTTTCAAAGCTAGGCTGTTTTACAGTTATAATTCTCATGCCTATTTAAGGTTACTGAGATTGGTCATACTTATTTTCAGTAAGCTTTTTCTTGTGAAATAAACCAAAAGCACAGTGTAAGGACATGACATGCATCACATACTTAACTGCAAAAAAACAAACACTGAAACCCATCTTGAAATGACAATAACAAAGTGGGAGTATAACATTTTATGGAGTATAAAACATGTATGAAATACAATGTAGAATTATAAAATAATGATTAACTGACCTGCATGTAACCATCACAATTTATGAAAACACAACACGTTTGGGGCAAACCTCTTTCCTTCAAATGCATGTTCAAAAATTCCCTTTCAATTTCCTTCTACACTTTGTCCAGAAAATTATATAATCCAGATTTGATTAGGGAGAATAGAAATTTCTCAGCTTCAAAAAGTTGCACTCAGTTTTTACGGCTGTTCTCCATGAAGCTGCCAACCTCAGAACTTTGTGTAGATAATGGCTGAGAAACATTCCCATCAGTACTAGAGACTTCAGATAACACAATTCATTCTACCAGTTGCAATTCTGACAGAATGTAGTCAAAACAATGCTTACAATCCGTTTACACACGAAGAAGAAATATACCACATGAGACTCAAATATAACTACGTCTCAGTCCCAACAAAGAAAAACACTCATTAGAAGACTGTTATTGTCTGGGATGGGGTTTTTTGACAGTAACTGATTTAATGCTAAAGCTTTCTTTGATGCATAGAATAGGCCATACTCACCTCACTGTTAAATTTCTACTACAAATGAAAATAGGTTGAAAATACTAAGATTTCCTGTAGGATAAAATGATGGCCTACAATGATTGTGTTCACTAATGCTGTGAATTTTCAAAGAAACACCAGTAACTTTGCAGTAATTGTATAATCAAGCCAATGCTTAGGATCCTGAAAAGCAATGAGAAAACTATGTAACATCATCAGTTAACTCACTTTTTTCCTATCCTACTATGCAGCTTTTTTCTAGCTTGCTGTGGGTTAAAAAATACTTTTATAAGTCTACCACAAATACCGTTCCTGGGCTCTAACAGAAAAACCCCAAAACTTTCAGAAACCTGTGGCATTTTTAGTAAAACTGCCCTTCTGAAGATGCACAAGTTGTGGAGAGGAGATCCAGGAGAAGCCTCTTATACTAAATATTTTACAACATGAGAAATCTTCTTGAAGAAGGTTTCATCTTTTCCCTTGTGTACAACTACATCTACCTCAGCCTGGTTGCAACACAACCATTCTTTCATCCAAGGACTGGATTCGGCTCCTTCCAAAACGCACAAAAAACAGACCAATTGTTACAGACCACCAAATCCTTCTTAATGCTCTGTAACAATATGGGCCTTTGTGAGAAAAAGACAAGGTACCTGGAATACACCCAGAGAACATAAATGTAAAAAAACTAAAGCACGAAGATAATGCAGAAGCATTTCTACAGTTGCACTAATAATGTATTGGAAATTTAATTTTGTAAGAGTACTCAACGACAAAAACCAGAAGGTTAAAATCCCCCAAGAAATAAGATTCAGAAAATATACATACTTATCCAAAGATGGTTCCTGAACAAATGGGTAGCATGTAGTTAAGTACCTAGGAAAGACACATGCTTCTGAGGGTTCTGACCATGCCACAGTTACCGCCGCATGCTTTGGAACAAATGGTTTGACCTCTGCTGACAACTTGATGCCCTGAGAAACAAAACGTTTTTTGGCTACATGCATTTGGAGATTAATGTTATTAAGTGAAAAACACTCAGTCTCGTGAGCTTAATTGTCATCGGAAAGTGTTAGTTTACTCTCTTCTAACAAAACATGCAAAACAACAAAGCTCACCAAAAGGAAATGAAGAATTAAGTGAAAATAAAATCAGGGAATTCGAAGAAACATCTGACTGCTCTGTAAAGTCATTTCAATACCCTCATTTATCATGAAACACTCACAAAGGTGTTATGTAAAGGACAGAAGCCTGCTTAAAACAAGATGCAGTAAATGCAAACATACGAATTCTTACTTCATATTTGAACAGTACAAACTAAAATTCACAAATACACAAGCACTACTCTTAATCAAACTCTGAAAATATGTAACAATGACTTTGCGCACATCTGTATTTTAAGGCAGTCTGTCTGAAATGAAGATTTTATGGCCTTCTTGTGTCTAGCACAACATGAACTTATTAAGACAAGTTTTCCATTTGTTCTGAATTACCATCGACTTAAACTGGATATGTATATATGGAAGGACAATGAAATGAGACTCGAAGTACTCGTTACTGCTGTGTCATCAAGACACGCAAGAAGCAACGGTGACCATAGCCTGATCACTGAGAACCCCGAACCTGACCAGGTGATAGGTCCATGCGCATAACACTAGTGGCACCCAGCCTTACAATGTCCACCTGTCCTTACAGCAGACCCTCTATCTGAACGCCAAAAGGTTTCCACATTGGAGCCCACTGGAAGTTAATATCTGGAGCTCCCCATCCCAAGCGGTGGGAAGCGACTCAATGTGCTCCAAACTGAGCGATCCCTCCCCCGGGTTTTGACCTTCCAGAAGGACTCTTCCCGCAGTCCTGAACCAAAGGCTGATCCAAGGCGCGGTGAGAGTCACCCTGCCTGGCAAAGTGTATAGACAGTCGGCGCGGCGCGCTCGGCCCGAGCTAGTGGACGGCCCCCGGGGCGGGGAGCGGCACCGAGCCGTGGCCCGAGGCATTCGCCCGCAGCTCCCGCCCCAGGCGGCTCCTGGAGAGCGACTCCGCACCGGGGAGGGGGCAGGGGACTGCAGGTGCTGCGGCCGCCCTTACCTCGCCGTCGCGGCGCGAGCGCGGCCGCCTCTCGGCCGACATGGCGCGGGGGGCGCGGCCCCGCTTCCCGGCCCGGCGCAGGGCGCGCTGTGATGACGCAATGGCCCCGCCCCGCCCTCTCCCGGCGGGCCCGGTACAGGGGGGAAGCAGCACGGCAGTGTCCAGGGCTCGGCCCCGGCCCATCCTGTCCCATAGGAGAAGGGACGACACGGAATCAAGGCAGTGACAGCCACCCAGGACTCCGGTGGTCACGTTCTGGGGGAAAGTATGACTGAAGCAAGACTCGTGCTTGCTTCAGACTTGGACAGTCCCGCTCTAACCAGGCCTGGTACAGACCAGCACTTGAGACAGACATGTCTGGCAACTTTTGCAGGAAAGACTACAGCAGTACTTTTCCTCACCAAACTTTCCAGGTTACTTAACTTTGTCTCCAAGAGAGCACACATTACACAGGTAGAGGACATGTTTCCAACCCTGCTTTTGTTGGCCTTCGAAACTGTGTACAACTGTAATGCAATTTGCCTTTGGAATTAACCCGTTACTCAATATACGGAAACACCGTCTTAAAGTCTGTTTGTATGGCTACTACTACAGTGTACTAAGAAGCCACAGTGACAATTTCAATGCAAGACAAGAAGAGCAGGCTAAAACACCTGAGAAAAAATTAACTGGTATTGGCAAAGTTAAACAAAGGAGCCTAAAAAGCTCTTTGAAATACTGAGTACTATTCAACCCTAAGTTTATACCAAGTAATACCAGGTTCACCAAATCAGTTTTGTTTTTTGAAGTAGGTACTGCTAAAAAATGTTAGATATTTGTTTTGTCAATAAATTACAAATCGAGACAATTAGGTTTCATTGAACATTAAAAACAGTTTATTTCTTAAGCCTTCTTACTACTAAACAGTTGAACTATTGGATTTGAACATACTACACTGCAGCAGGAAACATGAGTGCAAGTTACAGAACACTAACAAGCCATGAGCTAATCAGAATGTGCAACACAAACATCAATACAATTTAAGTCAGAGAGAAACATTAGAAGATTTAAAAAAAAAAAAAATAGTCATCACTCTTTGAACATCATAGCAGCCTGCCTGGAATTGCATTTGACTGAGCTTTGTTGCTGTGAATAATACAGCTCATGCACAGGTTTGGATGTAGGTTTTGTAAATTTAAAGTATTCACTGAATACTACCAACATATATACACTCATATACATAGTTCCAGAAGATTCAAGAAGCAATGGCTTATTTCTGCTCATCCTTTGGAAGAGGTCTTCTGAAGAGCAGAATATGTGGTTCTGCAGAAAGAAAATGAAACAAAGTGTTAGTTTGTCCAAATCCTTTGATTGAAGGGATTTCTTTAATCTTCAACGGTCGTTGAGGCTTAGTTTCAAAAAATAAATAGGAAGCCTAAGTACGACCCCACATGTAACAGACCAAGTTTGCAGCACTATTACAACAGTCAAGTTTTTATTTTTATACTCAATGCTAGTAGTATCATAAACCTAAGATCCTTACAGGAGCGAAGTATTGAGAAAATACGGAGTATTTTAAAATATCTCTGTACATTTGGCTATTTGATAAACACTGTTACTGTAACTTAGACTAACAAACTGCTGATACTGTCTGTTAGGCGCATATCAAGCGCTAACAAAATCCACTTTGATATTAATGTAAGCTGGTTGTATTAACCAATCTTCTTAATTCTAAATGCCTCCAGGAAAAGCTAGCCAAGTAGGGGAAACACTGGAAGGCTAAGCTAATTTCTTCACCTGATTCTTCAGAAAATTGGAACTTCATTTTGCTGCAATTAATCAGTTACTTTTCAGTCAGGCTTGTCAATGGTTAAGTTACCTGGAATGGCTATTCCCACAATACCAACATCCTAGTTAGTAAGGGTTTTTGGGCTTTGCACCCCATTATCTGAAATACTGATTTTTCAGGAGGCTCTACAGCTAGAGCTGAAACTATCCTCAGGAGTTCTCAGAAGATTAATACAGGACCTTATCTACATGTGCATCTATTAAGTTGTAAAAAAGTATGTGTGTCAGCCTTATGATTTACAGATATGCTGCGACATTATCTTTGGTTCGGTCACTGCATACTCATGCTATTTAAGAGCTCACAAAAAGTCTGTTTCTATGGGCAGAAGCAGGAACACTTTCCAGTCTGGTATTTTTTGTCTACAGATAAACCATACACATCTAGGACAAAACTCACATTTTGCAAGTCTGGAAGCAGGATGTGAAGGCTGAAAATAAAGATTATGTAGCCTTTCTTGGCAAAGGATTAAAAAAGTAAGAAGAGAGTAACATTCAGTAGTGAATTGCAAATGGATTTCACAGTAGGAGTTACACATCACATACTTCAGCTGAGCACCAGGCAGTTGATACTTGACTTTTTGGTTTGTCTGTTCAGATGTGCTCACCTGGCTCATGGATCATATAGTGAACCCAGCCAAGACTCTGCTGAACACCAAGTCGTCTCCACTCTTCTTCAGACATCAGATGAGATTTTGGCACTTGTTTTGAAAGTTCTCGTGGCAGCATCACATGGCTGTAGAGGTTTAATTATTAAACACACACACAAAATACTATACACTAGAAAATTGGAACAGATCTGCACTGAAAGACAGTAAACAGGTTATGAATACTCACTTTCCCTATAAAGAAAACAAGAGTATTGACTCTTGGCATAAATTCGATTATGAAACCTGTCCCAGAATCCAGTCTAAAATAATTTACGACTATTAAACGTTACATACGTAAAGCAACTGCATACTGGGACCCAAATGGTCTTCTAGAAGAGATTTAGACCCCTTCAGACTCCAACGACTGTGCAGTCAGAGAAGCATGCGCTCCTGGCAACAGGCTGCTGTGTCAGCTACTTGAAAATAGGAACTTTGGACTTTCAGAGTATTTGTAATACCGCTTTCAAGTAAGCGTAGAAGAGTTAAACTTCAAGAGTCCCTCATCGGCAGGGGCCGACGCTGCCCCATCCCAGGCTCTGCCCTGGAGTTAGCGCAGACGGTACCGCCCCTCCGCCATCACCCTGTGACCAGAGCTTATGTTGGCCGCTCACCGAGCGATCTGAGCCAACCGATTACAGCATTCGGCCATTCATCCCCTTCGTCCCGCCACTCCAAAGCCACGCGGAAACCCCCCATGGGAAGGGCACAGCCCTCCCTCACTGGCCTCTCTGGCTTCATTTCCCCGGCGGAGCCTCTTCATTCCCTGACAGCAGCCCGCAGACCTCGGCCGAGGCGCCTAGCCGAGCCGTCCTCCTGGAGC
This sequence comes from Sturnus vulgaris, assembly GCF_052056855.1. Lineage (NCBI taxonomy): Eukaryota > Metazoa > Chordata > Aves > Passeriformes > Sturnidae > Sturnus > Sturnus vulgaris. Next base: position 40,143,130 of record NC_142283.1, read on the forward strand.
GGCTATTCTTAATCCCTCTAGCTGGCCCCTCCGCACTCTCCTACAGCTTCTTACCGGTACTCGTACTGCTCGTCAGAGTACTTATCAGAATAGTAGATTTGCTTGTGGGCCATGGCGGGCGGCAGCACAGGGTGAAGCAGCAGCACAGACTGGAACAGCGGCACAGGCAGCAGCCTCTGGTTCCCCCCTCACGGACACCTCGCGCACTAACTGCCCTCTTCTGCGCCCCGCAACGTTTGAATCTAGCGGCTCGGCTCCCATTGGCTCTTTCCGGGGCCGGCCAATCGCGTGCCGCGCCGCTACGCCCCACCCGCGCCCGCCAGCTCGTGACTCGCGCGCTCGCCGCTCCCAACCAATCCGCGTCAGCCGCGGCAGGGGGGGATGCGTTACGTAACGGGCGGTGGCGGTCGGGAGGAGCGGCCGCTCCGGCACCGAGCGGAGGGGCGGGGCTAGCGGGGGAAGAGGCACGGGATCGCCTGATTGGCCAGGGGCGGTCGGGGCGGGCGCGCGCCCTTCCAGCGTGCGGCGGGGCGCCTGGGCCCAGCCCGCACATGCGCAGCTCGGCGCGGCGCTCACCGCTGCTGCTTTACGCTGCTCGACTCCGCCCGGCTCGGTCCCTGGTGTCCGGCGGGCCTGCTGCTTTCAGGGCAGTGAGAGAGTGATGCCTTCGTCCTTTTAACTAAGCGTCGTGTTCACTTTAAAATGATGTTGTCCCCTGCCTGCCGCGTAGCTGCTGTAAACCCGTGGTGTCCTGCGGTGCAGATAAACGTGCTATTTCTGCCCTGCGGGATGCGATAAGCGCGGTGGGAACCTGGCCAAAAAGAGAGATCTCACGGTTGCTTTCACAGAATTATGGAAAGAGTGGTTGGAAGGGGCCTGAAAGATCATATAATTCCAACCACCCACCATGGAGAGGAACACCCAGATCAGGTTGCTCAGCCCCATCCAACCTGCCCTTGAACACGCCTCGGGATACGGCATCCAAGGCCTCCCCGGGCAACCTGTTCTGTGCTTCAGCCTCTTGAAGTAAAAGAGTTTCCTAATGTCAACCCTACATTTCCCCTCATGCTCCATACTCCTGCCTGTGGTGTACTCCTCTCTCATGTCCTTGCTGGGCCTGCGGAGAGGCTTCCTTTCCTTTCATTTCTGCTTCCTTGGTGCTGCCAGAAACGTGGGAACTGCCCGCGGTTATGTAATGCATCTGTCTGAAAACTGTTCTGATGGAAAAAACAACCAAAGCCATGTGATGCATGACTGGTGATACACATGCGTGGGTATTTCTTTAGCAACATTGTTTCTACTAGCAGTGCAGTTTGGCTTAAACAACGAAAGTTAAGCCAGTCTCAACCATTTAAAGGTGTGATTATTATAATCTAGCCGTAATATTTATTATTCTCTTAATTTGACTGCATATTAGAGCTTGTTGGGCACAGGCCATTTGCAGGCAAAATGAAGTCAGTGTTTTTGAACTGGTGTAGCTAAAGGTGTAAAATGAAAGTAACAAAGGAATGTATATATTTCAGTATAATTCTAAAAGTACAAGCCACCTGCAAGTTTTCTAAATTGTTGGTTGAGTTATTCAAGATAGAGTGGTTTGGAAATCTTAGCTTAATTTCAGGCAGCACAGCTGTTATTTTTAAATACTTGAGGCAGAATGTACACAATTATTTCTGTTAGGAATGTCATTGTGCAATAACGGGAAAAAATATTAAATCACCATGATGAGTGATTGGATGAAATACATTTCCTCTCCATATTTTCTTTTATAAGCTTTCTGCTTACCTCATACATGCTGGACATGAGAGAAAATTGATCTTTATGTAAGACTATGTGTAAGCTTTTCTCATTGTTTTCGTAGACTTCAGCAAGGCTTTTGGTTCCAGGTAATACCTTCAAAGAGAAGCAGTTGATGTATGGACTGGGTGTGCAGGCAATGACCTCCAGTGAATGGCAAGGCCCAGAGAATGGTGACATATGACACTAGTCCAGTTGGAAACCAATAAATAGAGGTGCGTCCCAGGGGTCAGAACTGGGCTTGAGCCTTTTTAACGTTTTCATTAATGACCTGCACAGTGGGGCAGTGTGTGCCCCCAGCAAGTTTGCAGATGACAGCTAGAAGGGAGGAGTAACTCAGAAACCACAGGGTTGTGCAGCCATCTCAAGGAACAGCAGAAATAGGCTGGGAGGACCTTCATGAAGTTGTGGGCAACAAGTGGAACAAGGGGAAGAGCAAAGTCCTGCACCTGTGGAGGAACAACCACAGGCAGCAGTACGTGGTGGGAACTCCCCAGCTGGAAATGTGTTTTTCAGAAAAGGACGTGGGAATGCTGATGAACACTGAGCTGAATGTGACCAGCACTGTGCCCTAGCAGTAAGGATGGCTAGCAGTGCCCTGGGCTGCAGTAGGACGAGTGTTACCAGCAGGTTGTTATGCCTAGAGAGGCTGATCTGGAGGACAGACTAGACAGTTAAAAGAATAAAATAGGTATTTGTTGAAAGGCTGTGAAAGGATACACCTAGGGCAGTACAAGAGCTTGGCCATGGCTACACCCAAGATGGATCCCAGTCATGAGTTTTTACACTTTTACAAGTTTTGGTTCATCTACATATTGAGTTCAATTGTCGAATTACAGCTCCAGGTCATGAAGTCTCAGCTCCGGGTCTTGCATCCTTCCCTTAGCTGTTGTTTATACTTTTTGGGTAACGGATGTCCTTGATTCTCTAGCTAGGAAGGGATGTTTTGTCCAACTGCCCCGTGAAGAGAACTTACTAACAGCAATATGAAGTTTCTAATTTTGTTTACTAATATGAAGATTAAGAGTTACACACCAGGCAGCAGAGAATCTAAAAATTATAAAAGCTAAAACCCAAGGCATCAGTTGAGGGAGGTGATCCTGCCCCTCCATACAGCGTGCATGAGGCCTCTGCTGGAGCCCAGCTTTGGGCTTCTGACTGCAAGACAAAGATGGAGCTGCTAGGGAGAGTTCAATGAAGGGCTATGTGATGAAAACCTGTATGTGAAAAACTGAAGGCAGGATGCAAAGAAGACCAGAACCAGGCTCACTGCAGTGGTGCCCAGTGACAGGACCAGAGGCAGTGGGCGCAAACTGAAACATGGGGTGTTCCTTATGAACATCAGGAAGCCTTTTTTACTGTGAGGCAGATGGGGCACTGCTAGAGAGCTGCTGGAGGATACTGTTACTCACAAAGGCTGTGTCAGTCACATTGCAAAGAAGGAAATAAACTGTTCTGTACAGCGTGGAGAGAACAAAAATGCTTGAACTTTGTCAAGGCAGCTTTGTGCTACACCATAAGAAACATTTCCTACCAGTACATAATTTAAATGTCTTAGAACATTTCAGAAAAAAATGCTTTCTGCAGTAATGCTTTAGGTCAAGCTGATCCTGTCTCCAGTGGTTTCTTTGAGGCCTGCTTTCTACGGTTTTGTTAGTTATGCTTTCCCACTGTAACTTTTGCAAATACAGAGTGTAGAACAAAAGTAATTTTTTTCTCTCTACTGCTCTGAAATGACCTTTCGATTGTAATTGTTATATGTTTTCATATCCAAAGAACTTGGTTTCTGGAATTAAGATTATCAAGTGGTGAATTGAATCCTTACTCCAAAGCTTTTGAACCAGGTCAGAAGTGAGACCACAAATACCCATATTTATTAAAAAGAAAAGCTGCTGAGAAGCTTTATCCTACACTTTTGCCTCAGCATGTTGAAGGCACGTATTAAAACATTTATCAAAGAAGTTTGCCATAGCAAAGGCTAACAAGTATTCCACATAGCCTTAGGGGGGTATAGGTTTGTTAGGAGAAATGTGAATGTAATTTCCCGCTCAGATACCTGTCTGATTAGGGCAGCAGCTGTGATTAAGTTGTTGTTGAAACCCAAGATAAAATGACAGAACACAAAGAGAATATTCTTGAGCTTCCGTCTCTGTCTCCTGTAGCTGTAACAAAAGCACATATAAAATGGAGCACTGTTACTCTGCACTCTGTATGTAAACAGCATGACTGTAGTCAGCTTAGAGACTCTTCAGGCCTAAAGATGGACTATGAACATTATTGTGTGGAATGATTTTGTGTATCTAGACAGGAAGAGATTTAAATCCTCTGTATAATGTGTTTGCTTGTGACTGAGGCCATCTACAAAGATATGTGGGCTATGATAAAACTGTTACAATGAAGGGCCCATGTGCACCTTAACTATTACATGTACAGAGTTCAGGATGTAAGGTATGGTACATGAAAATATTTTCTGTACTTTTTGTCAGACGAGGGAGATGAAAAATTTTCCATGTGTTGTGCATAGCAGTCTCTGATTAAAAATCTCTGCAGCTTTTCCTGTTTAGTTCTGTGAGACATTGAAAAAATAAGTTAAATGTACTTTTACTGTGCTTCAGTTTTCAAACATGTCCTTATAAAACACTAATGTCAGATGCTTGAATGTATTTCTCTGAATAGAACAGCAAGATCAGAGTCAAGGAACCTTTTGTACTGTCTTCATGAGTCATAATCATATACACAGTTAATAACTTTTGAGTAATTTGAATGTGAATCACATTCATAGCACATATTGATGAACTGTTATCTCTGGTTTTATATTTTCAATGTTTCTTATGGAAGCAAGGTGTACACAATTGTACTTCTCATCAGTTTTGATCCTCAACTAGCTTTTGAACCTATTGGCTCAAAGTTAAGGCAAATGCTGATAAATTTTTGCACGTTTCATGATAACAGGCAGACAAATAAAATAGAGGAGAAGAACTCTGATGGGGGATGATGTTACGGTTAAACTTGCACCTTATTAGACAGAGTCTACGTGGGAAAAAAAGCTTTGCATAAATGCTTCAGGGGTAAATATCTTTCAGCATTTGGTGTATATGCCTTCTGAGACTGTAAAGCTACAAATCATGAGTTGGTAGAAAACCAGTCTCACTTAATTCTTGTATTCAGTAAGGTAACTTTCTATTTGCTGATTTTATTTGCTGGCTTTATATGATGTTTGCATAGAATTCCACAAAATTAATAGTTCCCCAAAGCACTCTCAGGCTGCTTGTGTGTATAATATTAACAGTATTTGTCTCTGAAGGTTTAATATTCAGAATTCACCTTAATTTAGATAGTTAAATTTACTGCCTTACTTGTTTTGAAGGACTTTATTGTAAGTGTTGAGTTGTTTGTGTGCTAATTAACATCCCCTTAGTAAATGCAGAAAATGGGTTATTTTTGTTTTGTTTTGGTTCACACAAAACTGTGGAGAGACTGAAGAATGTTGGTATGTTTTGATGGTCTAGCTGACTGTGAATAAAACAATGTAAGTGTTGAATATAATCCAGTGGAATTGCTGAGGGATGATCTTCTTAGAGAGGATAAACAAACTTGAAAAATAGAGCCAATTTTGATGCATGCTCCATGCAGTACCTATGCTGGTTCAAGAATTGCATTTTGAAGGTATCAAATAAATTATTAAAATTATTATTAAATATATTATTGAATAAATTATTCCCAAGTCATAGAAGTGCCTGGCTTAAGGGATCAGTGTAAAAATACAGAATGTCTATGATCCATTCAGATCTTTGCAGAGCTTGGAAGCTAATGTTGCTCCATGTCATTTCATTGAGATTTAATTCTCTCATTCTGCTTTAAGGGATCTTCTTGTGGAAGTTGTGATCAGAACCTACTCAAAAGACTACAGCTTAGGTCTAAAAAGTGACACTGATGAGCCTGGGGTGACACACCAGTGTTGTGGGTGACATGGACAGCCCAGCTGAAGTGCATCTGCACCAGTGCACCCAGCACGGGTAACAAACAATGGAAGCCGTTGGAAGCTGTGATGGAGTTATCACCATGGAAATGTGGTGGCAGGACTGGATGCTGCAGTGGATGGCTACAAGCTCTTCAGAAGGGACAGGTGAGGAAGGAGAGGCGGTGGGGGGCTCTGTACTCTGTACATTGGGGAGGGTTTTGGCTGCACAGAGCTCAGGGGCAGGGGGGATAAGGCTGAGAGCCTGTGGGTGACAGTCACAGGGATGGCCAACAAGGCACAGATCCTGCTGGGAGTCTGTCACAGACCACCCAACCAGGATGAAGTGAAATATTCTGTCAGTGGATGTTTCATGATCACTAGCCCTTGCTCTTGGGAGACTTTACCTTGCCAAATGCCTGCTGGAAACTCAGCAGTGGAGAGGAGACAGTCTGGGAGGTTCCTGGAGTGTGTGGGAGGTAACTTCAGGCACAGCTGGTAGGGGAGCCTGCCAGGGCATGCCCTGCCAGACCTGCTGCTCACAGACAGAGAAGGGCCCTGGGACATGTGGTGGTCAGAGGCCACCCTGGGTACGCTCTGTTCTTGGTGAAATAAGGAAGGGGATCAACAGAACCTCTACCTTGGACTTCCAAAGGGCAGACTTTGGCCTGTTCAGGACTCTGGTTCAGAGAGTCTCCCAGGAAACTGCCCTTAAAAACAAAGGGGTTCAGGAAGGGGACACGCTTTAAGGAGGAAATCTTAAAGGTGCAGGACCAGGCCATCTCTGTATGCTAAAAGATGAGCTGGCAGAGAAGAAAACCAGCCTGACTAAAGAAGAAACTTTCACTGGAACTCATGGAATAAAAGAGATTTTATGACCCTTGGAAGATGGGACAGCCAACTCAGAGATTGTACAATGATGTTGTTAGGTCATGTAGAGAGAAAATTAGAAAGGCAAAAGCTCAGCTAAAACTCATTCTGGCCAGTGCTGTGAAAGATATTAAAATCTGGTTTTATAAATATGTTAAAAACTAAAAGACACTCAAGGAAAATCTTAGTCATTTATAGGATGTAGGGGAAAAAATTGTCACCAAGGATGAGAAGAAGGCTGGGTTACTTGATTCCATCTTTGCCTCAGTTATGAAGAGAAAGCCCAGTTATCCTGAGGGCAGCCATCCCCCTGAGCTGGTAGACAGGGATGTGGAGCAGAACAGACCCCGTGCAGTCCAGGAGGAAGAGTTAATGACCTGCTGTGCCACTTGGACAATCACAAGTGTGTGGACTGGATGGGATTCACCCAAGAGTACTGAGGGAAGGGAGGAAGAGCTCAGCAAGCCACTCACCATCATTTATTGTCAGTCCTGGTTAGCCAGGGAGGACCCAGACAACTGGAGGCTGGCCAGTGTGATGTCCATCTACAGGAAGGTTCCAAAGGAGGATCCAGGGAATACAGACCTGGGAAGGTTATGAAACAGATTATCTTGAGTGCCACCACACAGCATGTAGAGGATGACCACAGGATTGGGCCCACCCAGTGTGGCTTTGGGAAAGGAAGTTCCTGCTTTTCACCTCATCTCCATTTATGACTAGGTGTCACACCCAGTGGATGAGGGAAAGACTGTGGATGCTGTCTACTTGGATTGCAGCAAAGCTTTGATATTGTCAGCCAGACTATTCTCCTGCAGAATCTGGCAGCCCATGGCTTGGGCAAGGTCTCTGTTTGCTGACTTAAGGCAAAGACTGAACCCAGAGAGTGGTGGTGAGTGGAGTTACAACCAGTTGGTGGCTTGTCACTTAGTGAGGTTCCCCAGATCTCAGTATTAGTGCCTCTCCTGTTTAACATCTTTATCAGTGATCTGGATGATGGAATTAAATGCACCCTAGGTAAGTTTGTAGATGACACCAAAGTGGGCAGGCAAGTTGATCTTCTGGAGGGCAGGAAGGCTCTACAGAGAGATCTGGATAGGCTGGATTGATAGGCAGAGGCCAGTTCCATGATGTTCAATGAGGTGAAGTGATGGGTCCTTGTGTCACAAATCCAGGTAGTGCTACTGGCTGGGATCAGAGTGGCTGGAAAGTGGAAAGGACCTGGTGGTGCTGGTCAACAGTAGCTGAACACAAGCCAGCTGTGCCCAAGTGGCCAAGAAGGCCAATGGCATCCTGGCCTGTATCAGCAATAGTGACCAGGGCAGGGATTGTTCCCCTGAACTTTGCACTGGTGAGGCCACACCTTGAATTGTGTTTTCAGTTCTGGGCCTCTCAGTACAAGAAGGATGTTGAGGTGCTGGAGTGTGTTCAGGGAAGGAGAATGGAGCTAATGAAGGATCTGGAGCACAAGTCCTGTGAGGAGCAGCTGAGGGAGCTGGGATTGTTTAGCCTGGAGTATTGGGGGAGGCCTTATCCTTTTCTAGAACTGCCTGACAGGAGGGTGTAGCCATCTCAGGGTCAGCCTCTTCTCCCAGGCAACTAGTGACAGGACAAGAGGACGTAGCCTCAAAATGTGCTGGGTGAGGTTCAGGTTGGATATCAATAAGAATTTCTTCATGGGAAGGGTTATTGAGCCATTGGAATGGGCGGCCTAGGGAGGTGGTGAAGTCACCAACCCTGGAGCTATTCGAGAAACAACTGGACATGGCACTTAGTTCTATGGTTTAGTTGACAACATCAACTTCTGTCAAAGGTCAGATTCAATGACCCTGAAGGTCTTTTCCAGCCTTAATGGTTCTATGATTCAATTCCCATGTTAAACAAAATCAATAATGCAGAATTTAGCAGATGATTTCCATAGCAACCAATGCTCATATAACACATTCAGGATGATACTGTATAATAACTGGAGAATCAAGCAGAAGAAGATTCTGTCAAATGAGGCACAGTCCTGCTCAGATTTTTCCTGGAGGCTGAGCAACATGACAGTGTCTTAGAGTGGATCAAGGGCAAAAAATCTGTAGTGGAGAGTTCTTTAGTTATGGGATATTTTTCATATAGTGTTTAAATACTTTAAGTAAGGTTTTATTTAAACTTGAATATCTCAGTTCTAGACCTGAGAAAAGATCCTTTTACCCAAACTTATCTTTGCAGCTTTCTCTAGTGTTTTCCTTCTGTAATGGAAGAGTGTAAGAGCTGAAAAAGTATTGTGGTGACACATTCCCAGTTTAGTGTAGATTCTGATGAGGGATTTCTTTGCCCATATGGATTTTTGCTTCATGAATTTTCAGGTCGTCTTTGGGCCAAATGTCTTCTCTCCACAGTATCTTATTGCAAAGAGTTCCATGGCTGAACAAGTTCCTTTATGAGAAGAGGTGTTTTTTTATTTATGTTAAATCTGCCACATGCTGAGTTTTGCATTGAAAAAGCCTGTGAATGTTTATTCATCGTCCTAGATGTCTGTAGTTTCAAGAGAGGGCATATATATCCTACAGGATTATAGGCTAAGATTTTGATTTTGAGCCCAATGCATTGATATTTCCCAGCTCCCTTACATAAATGCTGCTCATTGACCTCTGTGAAGTTACTCAGGTGTTTAAAATGTATCACTTACAAATTTTGTTCATACACAGGAGCGAACGAAAGTGTTTGTGAGCTTAAAATACATCTGTTTGCAAGTATAAAGGTTGCCTTAAGTGTTGTTTAGTTAAAGTAGTAAGAGATGACAGAATATAAATGAAGTCAAATGTAATCTGAATAAACTACATACATACAAATATTTTTTCTTATGGTTATTGTTACAATTTAAGGTTTAAAATAGCCACTGGAGGGCTCACTGATCTTATGGTAAATGATAAGCTTTTCTTTCAAAGCCAGTACTTGTGGGTTTTGGTTACGGCAGTATTAATTGGTGTGCTCCCATTTGAAGAAGACTGGATGATAACAGAATTTTTGAAGATAATGCACAGGGAACAGCTACACTTTCATCTCAAAGAATAACAATTCTTGTGCTTATTACCTGTGTCACAGTGTGGGAACATTTACAAAGCTTTGGAAGGCAGGAGAATCTAAATGTCATAAAATGAACATAAAGGACCAGAGTTCCCACTCCCTTACCAAAAAAAATGTTAAATGTCTTCCTGTCAGACAGCAGGGTTTCCCCATTTTGAGGAGCCACCTACACACGTGACAGATTTTCCCTTCACTTCTCCATTGTGTGTGGCACCAAAGCTGCTGTGATGAGTCAGGCACAGGGCTGTGGTCTTTTTGGATCACTGGTAGAACTGGGATCAAATGCAACACGTTCAATTGGTGTCAATTTCTCCTGGCATTTTGAATCAAGCCTTTATTTAATTGGAGTTTAACAGAACTTGGTTTTCAGAAACTTTGGGAACAATTAATTCTGCTTACATACACTAATATTTTTGTATTTTCCCCAGCATGAATCTTTACTTTGTCTCTTTGGGCTTTGAGTATCCTTCTTGGATATTGAGTGTGTTGTTCTATCACTGATACAATGAATAGAGCTAAATGATTTATATTTATTATGAGCAGCTTCATTATGTTCATAGTAGTACTTACCACTCTTCTATGGGATATACATGTGCTCTATGAAATACACTGTTCCTGAAGTGATTTTGCCAGTCATTTCTGGTTATCTTATTATTTCTGTTCCTGTGAGAATGTATGACACCAGAACTTCACTCAGTCTGATGCTTCACTTTAAGGAAACTCATCTAATTTGTTGTTCTAGAGTGGTGATTTTCAGCTCAGCCTATTTCAAAATATTTGCCTTGCACTGAGTAGCTATTTGAATTCTTTCCCGTGATTTTGGAGCCTGCATTTTGCCAGGCTAATCATCTATCTATCTATCTATCTATCTATCTATCTATCTATCTATCTATCTATCTAATTCCCTGTTTATATGTGTCCACTTTGAGTGTTCTTCGTGACTCCCCTCTTCCTTTATTTTAGATACTGAAAAGTCATCTATTGGAGGGGATACACAAAATTTTGATTTTTTTCTTGGCAGGTAAACCTCTTTTATAATTCACAAGTAAGTATACTTATTTTAGGTTTCTTAGCTCTCAACACATTTTCCTTCCACCTTCCATCATCTTTTTAATCATTCATGTAAGGAAAAATATCCATCAGTTAAACTCTTCCATTACACATTATCATGCAGTATCTATACAGAAAATAATTTAACAGTTACAACATAGATGGGAAGAAAATTCTTCCTGGAAATATATTTTGTCTGCATCTGTCTTTCCTCCTGCTCAGATTAAAAATATTAATCAAATTCACCTCTGCATTTCATTCAGGACATATGTTCATGGGGCCATCTTAGAAATTTGATACAAAATTAGCCTTTTTCAGATAACTTCACCTCTAAAAATGCCATGTATTGGAAATATGCTCAGTTTGAAATGTTTTCCTGTTTTGACAGCCATATCCCTTTATGTAATGAACGGATTCCCTCTGCCCTAAACTATTAGTTTTCCTAAGAATATCCTTGACTGAAGTCTTCCTTGGCCGTACTTGAATTGGTAATGTAATTAGTCATTACATGCATACATTTACAGGCTTACCTTTAAAAAAGAAAAGAAAAAGAAAAAAAATCAGCCAATTCACAGAAGAGAAACAGGCAAACTGATTCATCTTGCTTTACAGGTATTAAAACTTAATGCCTTTTCGTGTTTTTAGCAGAATATTAGTGGTGTTGTCATGGATATCCTGTTTTGCTATCTTGCAGATGTGCTAAAAATGGGATTTTCCCTTCCCACCTCTTAACTATTCATATGAACTTGATTGAAATCAGTGATAAGTCTTTAGCCATCTCAGCAGATGTTGGACTAAGATGTAAATGAACAATAGAATGTCAGCACATGTTTTATTTCATAATATTTTTCAAGTATTTTTACATCTTACTCCAGTGTTGAAAATTAAATGCATGTTGTGAGCTTTCCCTCATGCTGGAGCACACCTAACTGTGAGCTTCTGCTGTCTCAGTCTGGTATTGCAGCTCCTGCACCTTGGTGTTCCTCCTAGGAACCTATCATCACTGTAAGTGAGGCATGCAGGCTCAAAATATTAGGCTGCTGGGGTTTTTTTTTTAAATAATATTTAAAAACTTTTGCTTTAGGGCATAATCTTTTTATCAGAGGTTCAAAGTATGGACTGAGTGCAGATTTGGAGGCCATTCTTGTCTGCAGTGGTGTTTCCATCGTGGTCTGTGAGTCGTGGGAGCATGCCTTCCTTTGGGTGCCTTAGCTGTGGTGGCTGAGCCTGTGCAGCTGCTGGTGACCCCTTCCCACTGGTAACAGTGGTGGGATGAGGCTCCCAGGCAGCACTATGGGGAGAATGTCCTGGGGTCAAGCCTAGCCTGCAGGAACTGCTTTGAGTTTGGTCTGGCCTGAGCTGCAGTTCCCTCTGTGTCACACACCTGTGACTAGCCCAGGACCCTAAAGCTGCTGTCTTTGTCACCACACAGGATTCCTTCACTCCTTCCCTCAGGGAGCTGTTGGTCCTTGCTTTTCCTGAGCACCTTTGTCAGCTGTATCGTAGAACTGCCATGTCTGTAATATCTCCTTGTTTGTCTTTTACTATAAATTCAAACCCTGGCAGAACTTTCTACCAGCTTACAGAGGGAGCTAGGGGGATTTAAGTTTCCCTTCTCCCTCAACCATTTTTCCAACATAACCTCCCTTTTGTGATGCTGGAATCACCTGCATTTCTGGCACAGCAATGAAATGAAACTTTTGACCCACTGGTCCCACACATTCTACCACCTGTACAGCACAGAGCTAGAACCCTCATGACTCTTGCTTCAGGCTCAGGACAGAGGTTATATGCACTGATTCTTAAAATACTGCTAGTAGTTCAGATTTCATGAATTGTGTATTTAAAAAAACAAAACCCCTTTAGTTGCTGTTGGCCATGTTGATTTTAATTTTAGATGAAACATTAAAGGCTGTGGGAAACAAGGAAACCATAGCTTGATTCTTTGTGAAGACACAAAAGAAAATACTGTTATTTTATCTCTTTACGTGCCTTCTGGAATAAGGTGCTTGGTAACATAACCACTGCAGTGCAAGTGTTTGACAGGCGGAGGGGTGGGGATGTGTAAACTTGATTCACATTTTCAACTGAATCTGGAACTGTGGAACTGTGTGTACGTCTATGCCTGTGGGATGTGCATGTGAGAATGCATCCTGGGCTCTCCATTCCTGTATGGCGTAGAGTACTGGCCAAAACGTGTCATAAATCTGTCTTCTGTGGAAATGACGGTGAGTGTGGAAATGGCAGACACATTTTTACCGAACTGCGATTTGCAACAGTTGCCATACTCATAAAAACCTGGTCAGAGCTTCCTCTTTCAGGCTCCTCGTAAATAACCTTGTAAACTGATATATTGAGATCATTGCTAAATCTTTCGTTTATGTAGCCTTCCAATAGAGTATAACTTTGCTATGAAATCGTACAGCTGTATGCAGAAAAAACTGGGTTGCGTGTTGTAACTGCTCTTGGTTTGCAACTGCAGTATGGTTAAGACTATAAATCTGGGTCAGTACTTTTTAAAGAAGCCATGAAATGTATACATCTTTGAGAATGTACTTTGATTTTGGACTTAAAAATCTGTTTTGGGAAGATGCAAGAAATAAAAATGAGAGTAAGGGGGGGGTGTTTTTCACCCCCAGGACACTGTACACTGAGTAAACTAATTGTTGCTTGAGATGAAGTCACTTCAATTTTTTGGTTCAATGTTATACAGCATTACAAAAGTTACTTTGCTTTGGGTAGACAGTGTTATGCTTGGATTTTGAATCTAGACAGGAAACATTTAATTTAATTTCATTTCATTTAAGAAGTGGATTTCAGAGACCTTGTGTTGTCAGGTCTACTGTTTTCTATATATGCATAATGCAAAACAAATCTGAAATGAGCCCCATTGGAAAAATGCAGAAGACACTGCTGTGTTATTACTATTATATATTACTATCATATGTGGGATGAGTTTGCAATTGAAAGAAAATTAAATAAGTGTGAACTCAGACTCATTATCCAGCCTGAATGCAGGAGATGGAGTTCTTTCTCTGTGGGCTCCAGTTGGTAGAAATGTACAAGCATAGTACGGATTTAGAGGTGTGCTTTTTCTTGTGGGATGAAAATCTGCATATGGGATTAGTGCTCTGGCTTGATCATACTGTTTTCTCCTGCTTGATATCAGCTGCTAATCTGTGCTGCTGCAAGGGAGCCCCCAGTGACGATGAGGGTTAGTTTGATTTTTAAGGGAACAAGAGGAGTCTAAACAGTGTAGCTGGTCATCGAGGTCTTTGATGACAGAGGTGGACTTTCATAAGACAAAACCAGTATGTGCTTTTGAATTTTCAGCCTGTTGTCCTTAAAAATTAATCTTTATGTGTATCGTTTGTTTTGTAATGATAGTGATCATCGACATCGATCATCGACATCAATAGCTGGATGCTAGGTAGTGAAATTTAGACTTCAAAATTTCCAGTTCATACTTTGAGAGCACATGAACCATATTTTAAACCACGAAATATATTGCATCTTTGAAATACCAAATTTCTTTTCTTTAGGGACACTTTTTCCACTCTCTGTGTATTATAATTTCTTAATGTAAAAAATATATATAATTAACAAGTCTATGAAATCTCAAAATAGTATCTCTGGATACTAGCACTGTATCTCTGGAGTATTTTTCTGACATTATTGTGTGTTTTTTAATGTCTTAGTTATGCCTGAGGAGTCTGAAAACTTTCTTCAATATGTCTTATAGCATAGCAAGCGTTACCATGGTACCTTTTAACATTTTTTCAATCAACATATGGAGCCACAAGGGAAGAAAAAAGACTTGAGAGAAGAATTTTGGAATGGCATAATGCTAAAATAAACCTGTTATAAAAAATGCTCCATATGATTGATGATAAATTAAAGGAAACAGTCCTGTAATGTATCATCTGTTAGTTAAACATGTGCTTTCCTTTATCTAATCGGCATGTAACCAAAGCCAATTACTACAAATTAGCAACAACAAATGACAGCCTTTAATTAATTTGAAACTATATCCCCTTATTTAAGCCCTCAACCCAATATCTGGAAAAGTGGAAAAAGTTAACCTTCAGGGAGTTAGATTTTATACTTTCTTAAAAGGTAAAATTAAAATGGAGCCTCTGGACTGAATGTAGGGATTAGGAATGTGGCAGTTTAACATTGTCATAGAACTGGTTTGCCAATGCATTCAGCTCCTTCCTGAAGATGTGGTGAGATGCAAGATGGAAAAGGTCTTTCTGAATGATAGTAAGTGGTAGCAAGGCTTCTCATGAATTAGTTACTGTAGAAGTAACGGAAGACTGATAGATATGCTTAAAAATCCATAGTTTACCCATATTACGCAAAGCACATATTCCTCGTGACTGCCAAAATACAGCACTTTGCCCTCTTTCACAGTACCTTACAAAATGTGAGTTTTGTGAAGCTTCCAGGAGATAAGTTAGGTAGTAAAGTTTTAAATATGTTTAAATATCTTGCTTTTTTTTTTAAATACCGTTAGTCATATGATTGAGCTTTTATAAATACAACATGTTAGTTGAAGACATATGGTTTTATCAGTAAGGAATGTTTTGTATATTCCAGTTTCAACTTGTTACAGGATAGAGATGTGTTTTTCTCCAACTGTTGTTCAAGATGAAGTTTTTTTAAGAGAATATAAATTACAGTACGGATTGTACAATCCAGCAACCAAATGTCGAATCTACTCTACTATGGCAATTCAAAGCACAAGAGAATTTCAACAGTAAGAGGATCAAATTATTTTTGTCCTTGTGTTTGGCTCACTTTTTTGGTGACAAAAATAAAGATAGAAGGGAAGAGCTTGAAGGTTAATCTCAACTCAGCAGTTCAATATGCATTTTGGTGCTGTCAGAGTTCTTCCTGCTGCATGAAGCTGGTTAAAAGGAAGAAGCTGGGTATTTTGCAACAATGGAAATGTAAATTCGTACGTGTACCTCAGACTTTAAAATGCAAAAATATTTGCTTGAACCTTACTTTCCGTGGTGTTTTTTGCATGAAAATGCTATTGCATTGGCTATTAATGTTGTATATCTTATGTGAATGAACAGAAAATGTCAGTATTTAGGGTGACATCTTTGGAAGCATTAAATGCATATGCAAGCACTTTAAAATGGCAGAATATAATTAGAGCTGTGAGTTTGACAGTAATTACTACAAAATTACAATATTTTTCACTGTGCAGAAGGCAAAACTAAATGAAATGGATGTGTTAGCATCTGGTAAGCGTGAGCACAGTTTCTTTGGGATGGTTGAATGTCATATTTGTGGCACTCTGAGTGAGATCTATGGCTGATTGTTCTTTACCATTCAATTGTTGTATCTCAATCTGCCCGTTTATAATTGGAGGATGCCTCTTTCTGCAGATTGAAAATATAAGTAGGGAGGAGGTCAAGTTCTCTTTAGTCATTCAATCAGGAGTGCTCCAGTGCAATCACACATGTAACCATATTCTCAAGACCTATTAGCTGGGAAGGCAACTGTCCAGTATTTTCCCAGTGCATATAATTGCCAGGGACAGAAAAGTCTTTCTGAATGAAATTCTCCTCCTCCTTTTAAAATCAGGAAAAACATAGCTTTAATTCTGTTCCTGCAGATACTCTGTGTTCTCCTGTTACACACAGTACTGAGTAGAGTATTAAATCTTGGGTTTAGAGCATGCATGAAATATTAGCATCGTTTTCCTTGTGTTGAAAGAGGATTCATGATTTGAGATGAGTTATATGCATAAATTCCTTGCATTCTTAGATGTCAGTGAATTTCTCTCAGTGCTGTGCTAATGAGTATGTACACATGGTAAGGGTGAATAAGAATATGTTGGTTTTTTAGCCTATAGGTCAAAACATGTATTTACTTCCTCACTACTTTCCATACATTCCAGGTATCCTTTCAAGAGGATTTAGCTGCATGGGATCATGGGAATTTCTTTGAGTGCAAGGTTTCTATGGTGGTTGTTTTGGGGTTTTTTTTGTTGGTTTTTGGGTTTTTGTGTATGTTTCCTTTTCTTTTCTTTTTGTTTTCATGCAGTGTCTTTTATATTGTTATTATGGTGCATGGCATATGTCACTGAAATATGAATAGAAAAGATGATGAGAATTTGAAGGAAGATAATGGTAGCAGGATTTCAGTTTAGTTTTAAATGAATCTAGATGTTTTGCTTTGCTGAGTTTAAAACAATCCTTATAAAACAAGTGAGAAAAAGTTCTGTAATCTTGCTCTATTTCCATATTAGTAATTAATAGGCTTCACTGAACTTAACTTAGTTTCTAAGAGATAAGAGAACTATAATTCCATTTTATAATTGCACGAAATATATTTTTATTAATTAATTTATTCATTTATGTGTTATTTCACATCCGAAAGTTTTGCTTTCTTCTCACAATGAAAGTAAGAAAATACAGTACCTCTCCTGAAATGTTTGTAATGGTGTTTATAGTATTTATATACATGCACAGTTAGTTCTGGCAAATGCGGTGGGGCCCTGCACAGGTAAAAAAAAGATCTGCTGCATGACTGATTGTGAAATTCCCTCTCAGATTCTCATAGGATGCAATAAAGAAGGAGAAGATTCTCAATTTTTTTTTCCCCAAATGAAAGCAGTATGACAAATACTTTAATATGCAAGGCAAATACCTGGCGTGTCTTATGTATGGACTTCCTAGAATATCAAAATTGGTAATGAGGAAGGTCTACAGATAGATTTCGAGTGACTATGATGGCAAGTAGAACTGAAACTGTAGGAATATATTTTTAATCTCAAGATATATGCCCTTTTGGTTTGTTTTATTTTTTTGAAACAAATGTTTTAATAAGTATGTATCGTGATTTAGTAATCAGAAAATAATTATATATAAAGATATTCAAAATTCAAGTAGTTTGAGTTTGTTGGGTTTTTTTCCCCCCACATATCCTTTGTTCTATTTTTGCAGTTACAGCCCATGTTTCTAACTTGATTTAGTCAACTATATTTGGCTTGGAAAATGTATCGTTACATTATGTACACTGACTATATGGTTTCCTGTGTTCATATTTTTAAGTTGTTGAAATGCAAAAGGCAATAAATGCCCTTATTTTTCCTATTACTATATTCCTACACTTACTGAAAAATTGTTTAACTGTCAACACATTCTTTGACAGAGATCTTGCTTTTTGGAGTAAAATTGATAAATAATGATACCTTCCCAGGCTTCCAGCAGGGCATTTGGCTGTGAGAATAGAAAATTATTGAACACTGATCAAAGTATTTGGGAGCTACGGGTAATTTTAAAGTAATCTAATCCATTAGGTGGACAAGTTGCTCATTCATCTGTAGTTGTAAAAATAACCCAACTCTGTTGTGCTACTATCTTAGATAGTAGATTGTACTTATTTGCTACCTCAGGAAACAAGAAGAGAAAGGAGGAAGAATTATCTGTTTAGAAAGAAAATAAACAGAAAAAGAATGATGATTAAAAGGCCAGCAAGTTGCTGTTCACAGAAGTAGCTATTGAGGAGATTGAATAAGGGGAGAAAGTATACAGCTTATTTAATGATTAGATGGAATTTGTTTGTTCTGAATAATATTCAAACATTTGATCTGCTAATAAGCAGATAGCTTCAGTTTGAATACTGAACAGGCATTCACTGGATGTAATTCAGCTGCAGTAAAATCTTACCAGCCCTTTATCACTATCTTTCCATAGCCTGTAGAGAGAGTTTAGGATGACTTGGTTTCTAACTTTAGCCCCTCCACTAGTGCCTAAAATTAGGTGGGTTGAAAATGAATTTTGGGAACATGCCACTCAGTGGAAAAATTAGCTTTGAACCTGGAAACTCCCACCTGCAATCTGCATATTAACGTGTCAGAAACATGTGCTATATATGGGCGGGATAAAAACAGTTGTACTGTTTATGGACACGTTGCATTTCTGCTGAGATTCTATAATCATACTTGAGATAGCTTTCTGTGGCTATTTTAAACACACTGAATTCTCATTGGCATGTCTGAACTTTGCAAGCAAACATTCATAGATTTCATTCATCAACTTTATTTGTTTCCCAGAACAGACTTATGTTGATCTACCTCCTGATATCTAGGAATTGAATTTTCACAAATGCCACAAATGACAATAGTGAATTATAACAGCCAGGTGATCTTAGCCAGGTTTTAAAAATTGAAAACCTTCATCTTTCTTTTTTTTATCTATGCCATGAACATAGAGAGAATATTCTCTTTCTCATAAAATAAGCAGTCAGAAAATCTGGCTTACAGCAGCATCAGCAGTGCCCTTTTCCCAAGTTACTAACCTTTCTTGAGCTAAGCCCTGAAATGAACCTACCATGGATATGACCAGCATTTTATGACCTGGCCATGATAAATGGAGAATTAGTCCTGTGTTACTCTTCTATTCAGTTAATCATTTTTCAATTTTGAAATGGCAGAAGGAGATTATATTACATTCTTTATTGACATTACGAAAGCTATTTTCTCCTGAGTAATGTCACACAGTTCTTAACATCACACAAATGTGACGTTACCTAGGAGCTCAGTAATCTTGGTTCCCAGCATTAATAATGTTTAATTATATAATATGATTTATCGCAATGTTGATTAATTTCCTTCAAAATGTAAGGCAAATGTTTTACAACAATGGTAGCCATTAGTACTACAGCACTGGGACACAGGACAGTTTTATGTTCTTTTGATTAATTACATCCCATGTTGTCCTGTCCTAGCAATATATTTTTGTAATAGAGTTTCAGTGAAGAGGGTGACCATTGAAGAGCACAAAGGACAGTCTTTGCCATTTTCAATTTCCTACTTCATGTGCTCTGCAATGCTCTCCTTAGCTTTAGTGCAGGTGGAGGAGAGGAGGAGTGACCTGTTATCCAAACTTCCATGCTGATTCCTTAGTGTGTCTGATAGCAGTGCTTTTGACAAGACTATTCTCAACTCTGAGAGCTTATCCAAGTTCTAAAAGTCTGACAGTAGGATAAAACACTTTGTGTTTTTTCAACAAATTGCTTAATGTGTTTCCTTGAGGAACTTTGCTATTTTCAAATTTACCAATTATTTCTAAATTAAGTTCGTCCTATTACAACCATTAATATATATATACAAATTTATGTTTTCATTTTCTTCTTCTTCTTGACTGCCTAGATATTATTTTCTCTTTTCATACTGTGAGGACCTTAATTCTTTCTCTCATGTGCATCCAATTTTTTCTGCAGATGTAGCATTATATATATATAATATTTATTTTTTAAAATTACATTATTTGTATATTTAATTAACAGGGGGTTTAGTTTTTAAATCCTCTTTGGTTCTTTTTCAGTTTCTTTTTTGGTTTGTGATAAGAAACTAATTAATTTCCATCGTTTCTGTATGATTGTAATCTGTGGAGAGTTATGTTTTTATGTAAAAATAAAGTGAGTTTTTATTCTGATAACATTTCAAACATCCAAATTTGTCATTTGGGAATTCTGCAGCTTTCAAGCCTTTCTAAAAGACCATTATTTTTCATTATAAATGAGAGTTAAAATCTTTTGTGCCTGTGCTTGGATATAAGATATGAAGCTGTTACATCTGCTACTAAGAATGATGTAACTGATCTGGTATTTAAAAATGCCAGAGTGAGTAGGTAGTTGTGGGAGATGATGTGAACACTTTTAGCAGGTGCCTTGCTTTCCAGTAACCATGGGTCTTAAGGTATGTTTATAGATACCTCGATTTTTAGCATTTATGGGTTGATTTTTTCACTAGAGTCTGGTTTGAGTTTTACCTTTGTATATGGTATATAAATATTCAAGCAAATAAACAATTGCATGTAAAAGTAGTTAGTTAACAGGCATATGAGGCATCAAGCCAAAGATAGAATTTGTAGTGAGTTAACATGGGACAGAAATAGCAATGTGAAGGTGGAGGAATCTATTTTGGAACAGGGAGTTGTTCTTGTGCTTTAAAAACCTTCAGGAACTTATAACAGGCTTTTTTGAGCTCACAGCTAAAATTGCTTTGTAGATTTTACACCTTACAATATTCACTTTTTGGAAATACTTTGTGTCGAAAGTTTTGTGCCACAGATACTACAAGCTATTGCATTTGTTTTGCTTCACCAATTAATGAATTCTTTTGTTTGTTGTTTCCCTTGAGTTTGGATTTTTTATCTGATAGTTGTCATTGACATGTGGTAAATATGTGCTGAAAAGAAAGTGAAAAGATCCTTCCACCTTAAGGCTAATATTTGCTATTTTTACTGCACCCAGAGAAAAATATTCTATGAGAAGAAGTATTTTTGTGTCACTCTAGCATTAGTCATAAGAGCTAAAGCATTAACCAAAGGCTGCATGCTACACCTACGGTGTAGCATTTTGCTCTTCTGTGCTGGTACTGTTGGAGTCCTTTCCTCATTGCCTTGAATGCTGTGAATTCAGCACTGGATGCTGCAGTCTTCTATTGTGGTGCAGGTCACGTAGCAGTGAATGAACAAGGTTGCATGAATAATGTGCTTTTTATTCAGCGATTGGATAAAAATTAATGCCCTCAACACCTACGTACTTCCAATCTCCACTGCTTCCTGTGTGCTTATTCTTTCAGAGGCTTTAATTATTTATCCTTGGAGAGAATTTGACAGTTACAAGTAGTCACGACTCAGCAGATTAACCATACAAACACCAGAACCAATCTCCATGTCAAGTACACTCAAATGTCTCATGGAATCAAATGTTGATTTTGAAGTGATGTGACTCCAAATTAAGAGGGAAAAAATGGCATCTGTAACTGCTGAATATTTTTTAATCTAACACTGTCTTTAATTAAATTAAAGTTGGCTTAATATTCTTGCTAATTTCAAGAGGTAGCCTGAAGTGCGTGATATGCTCTAAATACTGACACAGGCATTGTGCAATGGAAATACATTTTCAGAAGAGAATTGAGGGAAGCAACATCAATTAGTAAGCCAAAATATGTGCATGGTTTCCCATCATGCAGTATTGCATAGTGATGAGGAAAAAAAAATGAATTACATAAGATACCTGCAGTGTTTGCTTCTTGATCTTTACCAAGTATGTTCAGATTAAAGAAAAACTGCAGGCATAGCAGGAGTCAGTAGAGCTAATACACTAAGAGGAGAAACAGCCTTGGAAATAAACTGTGACTTCTTTATATTGGCTGGAGACAGAGAAAGGGAGAAAAGCGTGTGTGTGCATGTGTGTATATATAATTAAATCTATAAACTTATTTTATCTACTTGCTCTGAGTACAAGAAGATCACCAAAGAAACAGAAAGATAATTTTTAATGTGACTTTTTTTTTAATACAGAAAATATTTATTACATTGGTGTATTTTAGAAGACAATGCCAGAAAGGCCAATATTAGACTACCTTGCTGCAGGTTGTTGAATGATGCTACTGTATTATCTGACTGGGCCGCATGAATCACAGCAGGTGGGAGCAAATCTGTCTGCATCATCAGACTGCATAATGTAGGAATATGCCCAGCACTGGTAGCTACTTATGATTGATTTAAGCCTTGAGAAGTATCCAGAAAAACTATACCTAATACTGACCTTATCTCCCCATGCTAAGAACAGACTCAAAAGTGTAATGTGCAGTGGTTTTCTTCTGTGCTTTTGCTTACAAACAGTAAGCAATTGGGTGACTGATTACAGCAGCAATTCACCTAGAGTTGTGACAGCCTCTCTGAAGTTTTAATAAACACCAGCTATTTTCCTTGAAAGTAATGGACTAGTCTAATGAAGAATCCACTCAGAGAAGACATGTTCCTTGTGTTAAACAAAAGAGTAGAGAAGATACTAACAGCAGCTTCTTTTTACCTTTTTTTCTAGGAATTATTAACTGTTAAGCTTACTTCAAGCCAGTTGGTAAACTGCGAATTGCACAGTATTATATTTAGTTCTATTGAAATGAATGTGCAGCTGAACATCTGGACCAGTGGCTGAGTTTTGTCTAACTAGTAAGAAATCATGAGATGTATATTCTATCTAGGGACAATAATAATGATCATGATGAGATGAGTATATGAAGGATGAACTGAACTGGTTCTAATTGCTTTTGTATGTGGCCTTGGCAAACTCAGATTTAAAATTTTTGAGTGTTAGCATGAGACATACTAGATGAGATAGCCATAATAAAAACAAGTCTACTGAAGTATGGTGATGTGCTAAAGTACTGTCAAGTGTCTCTTTTTTAAGCATTTGTACCAGGTTTATCCCAGTATGCATGAAGCTATGGGTAACAGGCAGGTTTGCATATTTTGTGAGATAGATTAAGAGCATTCTGAACAGTTTTAGGATTTCAGAGAAAGGAAAATGTGGTCTAAAATTTCAAACTTTTTTTAGAGAATCATTAATGCGTCTATGATTCTTAATCACAAATATAAACACTGCTCTGTGGCATATACAAAATCTTTCTGCTCCAGTTAAATGACAGCAAAACAACTTCTGCTAACTATGTGGGTTATACTGCCAATGTCTTGACATTTATTTGTGAAGTTTTGTGATACTGTAACACCTCAGATAATATGTAAAGCATGTTTATTAAAAACGTTAGACTTTAAGAAATACAGACTAATACTATGATGCCTCCCTCTCTGGAGACATAGGTATAATTTCACCTTTTCATCTTCCTGCTTATTCCACGAATGTGTTGTTATTTAACATCTTCCAGACCTCCACTTCTTTTTAGTTTTTGGCTGAATTTGGTCAGTGGTTTCATTAGCTGTTGATGTAACAATGATATGCAGATAGAGGATACTGAGCAGCTGCAGAGGTAAACAAGGAATGGAAGACAGGCTAAAGGGTCATGAATCTCATAGTCACAGTGTATATGTAAAGGATGCTTTTATGGTAGATGCTATTTAGAGTAGAAACTAATTTTAATTTTCTTTGGCCAAAGTTCTATTCAAAATGAACAAATTAATGATAGTTTAGAAAATCAATATATTTCCCAAAAAGGCACTTAACAGCCTTTAAAATTATTTTCATTTAGTGAAGTTCAGTTACATCTCTAGTGATGCCAAATGGATATTCTGCTGGTTTAACCCAGTGTTTATTTATTAATAGGATTATGGGCATCTGCTGTACCGAGATGTTTCAAATTTTTTTATCTTGAAGTAAAAATTTAATGATAAAAGTGAAAACTTGAAACAGCCTCTTTTTTTGATATCTGTGTTACAAGAATTTACCTTGGGGTTTTTGCAGTCATCCTGTTGATCTATTTGCAGTTTCATAACTACGAGATGTTTTTGTAGGCATAATTACAGAAAGACCAGTCATATGATCCTCCCTACACTGCTCGTGTATCATGTGCATCACCTTTCCTGGCAGTATATATCCCTTCTTTTCCTTAAGTGATGGAGGTAGAATTTCTGCTGCAAAGGACCACGCCAAGGCTGAGCAAGATGGTTTATCTACTGATGACATTTTATAGAATACTTTCTTTCATGAGCACAAAAAACTGAAGCAGCAATAGAAATTGGGTTGCTAGCCATTACTCTGTTCATCTGAACAGATGAAACTCTCAGGAAGGACATTTCTGCCCTCTTAAACTGCGGTCTAACTTTTTGATGAGATACCACTCTCACTAGCTGCTGTAACACAGTGTTGTGGTTTAACCCCAGCCAGCAACCAAGCACTACACAGCTGCTTGCTTACTCCTCCAGAAGTGGAATCAGAGCGAGCTGGAATGGCAAAAGGTAGGAAACTTGTGGATTGAGGTACAGACTGTTAAATAGGGAAGGCAAAAGCTGTGCACACATGCAAGGCAAAACAAGGAATTAATTCAGTGCTTCCCGTGGGCAGGCAGGTGTTCAGCCATCTCCAGCAGAGCAGGGCCCCATTACATTTAATGGTTACTTGGGAAGACAGACACCATCATTCCAAGCATCCCCCCTTTCCCCTTCTCTCCCAGTTTATATCCTGAGCATGATGCCATATGGTCTGGAATATCCTTTTGGTCAGTTTGGGTCACCTGTCCCGGCTGTGTCTCCTCCCAGCCTCTATTGCACCCCCAACTTCCTTGCCATTGTGGCAGTGCAAAAAGGAAGAAAAGGTCTTGGTTCCGTGTAAGCTCTGCTGCACAGCAATAACAAGTCTCCATCATCAGCCCTGTGTTCAGCCCAAATTCAAAACACAGCCCCATACTAAGCATTGTGGTGAAAATTAACTCTACCCCAGCCAAAACCAGCATGTGTGGCCTTGCAGGGGCTTGTAAGTTTTTCATTCTCCTTATTCCATTTGTGAGTATGATTTACTGGGAGGTTGTCTAGGGAGGCTCTCTGTAGATGCTAAGGCTCTAGAGAGAATTAATGTGCTCTGTAGAAAGGAAGAGCTCCTTCCAGCTTTGTTTGCATCTTGGACAGCAGAGGGCAGGTGTTAGTTTTGTGTGACTGAGAGCTTGTGTGGAATGGCTGTGTGTACACATTTCCGTCTGCATACTACAAAGGGTTAGGAAGATGTAGTATAGAGCAATTAAATATAGATTATGCCTTTTTGTGTATATAGAAAGTTTTTTCCTAACGGAATATTCTTTTGCTTTTTCTTAAAAAAACCCAACTATTGCTTTGGCCAAAAAAATGTAAACACAAAATTAAAATGGTATTGGCAAGGTAAGAAAGTGTATCAGTCCAGGAACGTTACTGTCTACCTATGCATTACTATATTGAAACCTCCTAATATCAAGCTGTTCTTTCATTTGACTCTCATCATGGTGGTCTGTATATGTATTCCATTATATATATTCCTGTATATATATTCCATATACAGACACGTATATGTATTCTGATATAAAATTTTATATAGTAGACTTACTTTTGCCTTAACTGTTGAATTTTCAATTTAATTGCACTTAAGGATTTTGTTGCTGCATGCAGTCCTCATGCTTGTAGCTAAACAACAGATTTCTTCTGGTTTAGATATTCCAATCAAGCATATGTTGGTAAGGTGCTGTTCAAAAGCAGGCTCAGTATTTGCACACTGTTAGGTGCAAAGTTGTGTTTTTACTGCAGTTGGTTAGAGGAGCAGCTTTAGTAGGACAAAGCATTGCTGTGACACTATCTTGGTAGTCCTAGACAGATAAAGTGCTGCTAGTCTTTAAAATAAAGTCTTAATTTAAGAATAATTGCAGTTCATGGTGGTCAGTAATAACTGTTAGAACAGACATGTAACAGGTTGCTTCAGTGGCACATGATAATTTCATAACAGTATGGATCCTAGTGGAAATGAATAATAACACCAGACAATCAACATCTATGCAATGCTAACATGTTGACTGTAATGATAGTGTTCAGACAGTCTCAGTTGTGCTGTTGCTTAAGCCTGAACTAACTGGAGACAACAGCACTACTGTTGCCACTGAGTAATAAGGCTGATTCTTTTCAGTGCACTTAGTAGGATTTTTTCTTCTGCTTTACTTATTGCCATAGCAGACCTCCTTAGGCTGTATGGTGGCTTCTGCATCCCTTTTTCCTCTCTCTGCTCTGGAGCTGTGAGCTGTGTCTCTGCCAGTGGCATTTCTCCTCTACCTCTTCACCCTGGCACCAGTGCTTCGTTGAAACCCAATTCAAAGTGAGCACTGGGCAGTTCTGAGATTGGGATGTTGATGTGTGATTTCTCCACAGATCCTCATAACTGACTATTTTTCCTCATTCCCATATCTCCTCTAACCTGGATACCCATCAATTACCTGTGCTTGGTCAGTGGGCTTTGGTGTCTGCTTGTCTATTCAAGCATCTTCCCATGTTTTTACTCCAACCTTTCTGCTGTACGTCCTTGCTACCTGTCTTTGCTATTACTGAAATCTGGTCCTGGCACATATGCCCGAAGTCCTTTGAAGAGCTACTGATCCTCAGAATACCAACAGTTTTCATGCTGACTCAGCCTTAATTGTACTGAGGCTTCTCAGGGCCTTGCCCTGCTTGAGCAAACAAGACACATTTTTTGAGGGTACCTAGAGAAAGTTACTATATACTTTCGCTACAACAAAGAAATATACAGGTTGCTGTGTATGACAGTAGGGTGGTAAACACATCTTTGACTCAGTTTCTCTGTCATTCTAAACATTTTTAAATCTTGGAGTCCCTTTTAGAGTTAAGGGTGCTTGCCTCCCTTCTGCTTTGCTTCAGTTCATGGAGCTTAAAACAGAATTTCTCAGTCTTCACATCTGCAGCCATTTCACTTAGTGTCTCTCCTTACTGTTACTAGCACTGTAATTTGTAAACTTCAATCCAGTTAAGTGAACATTTAAACAGATGTTTAAATCCCTCCATCCAGCCCTGCCTCATTATCATGTCTTTCACAGATTTGCCATCCTGCTTTCCATAGGTATTGTTGTATCTAAGGTAGGCCAATTCAAATGCAAGGAAGAAAAGCAACCCAGATAAGAAAAGAATGCATCCTTAATACATGCAGGCATGTGGACATACCTGCACATATACACTTGTCTGCAGATGCCTCTTTCATTTGACTGTGCCCAGAAAGAAGTGAACCATCACTTCACATCAGATAACAAGTAGCATTAGCATAAACAGGTATTCATATCAGCTATATGTACTGATAATGCAGAAGTAGTCCTTATTTTTAACTCACTGGGAATGAGTGCAGGGAGTGCTGCTGTGAATAACCCTCCAGTGGTGCTGTTATCCACTACTGCAGAACTGCCAGAATTTTTTAGTACTGAAGCTGACCAGTAATGGCTTTGTGTGTAGCTCCATGTTTGCCAAGAGCACCTGTATCGTTTGGTGACACCAGTTAATGGGTTCTGTTTCAGGGTGAAGTGGGTGCAAGTGCAAGTAGACACTTGTTCTGCCTATGCAATTCATTTCCTCTCCCTCTTCACTGTTCATGACTGGAATCTAGAACTGATCTAGCTGAAAATAACCCCTAAAACACCACAACAGTTTTTTCTGTGTTATTCTTCAGCCAGGTGCCACACACAGCATGCACTTCATGGCAACGTGACAAAGGTGATGCAGCCTGAACAGCTCTGCTGTCCCCAGATCTCTACACATACTGCCAGAATTTTGGTTTGATGTGCGACGTCAGACAAAGATGGTAATTTATACTCACTGTTGATGTTTGGTTCTCACAGTTTTAATGATAACCTTTTAATTAGGGGAGGGGGAACCCTAATACGTTTCGGAAAGTCTGGGTGTCTTTAATGGACTGCTGTCTGCTCAAACAAGGTATAGTTTGCCCTTCCTGATGTCAGGAGATACAACAAAGTGCACTATGCATTTTTTCACATATCCTTTTCACGGGTGCTCTTCTTGCCAGTATTTAGCTATCCCAACAAATGAGTAGATACTGGAGCATAAATTTTATTATAGTGGTAAAGAACGTATATTTGTATCTATGCTGCATAAATAATAAATAATTTTTTCATGGTTTTAAAAAGCAAAATATAAATAAAGCTATTTACATTTTCGTAAAAGTAAACATACTTTATGAGTAACAAACAACCTAAGAAATCTTATACAAAAAGTCAGACACAATTAAAATTTCCAGACTTCCATTTGAATTTGGAAATGAGGAATGAAATTTGGTTCCTATTGGAATCAACAGGACATTTGTGAAGTCAGATTTCATATATGGTGGGGGGCTGGAATTGAAATCAACTTTGAAAACCATTCCTAGGAAAATAAGATATAAACACAATAAAAATAAAATACTCGAAAAAACTACCAAAACAAAAAAATTAGACATCTTATTATCTTATTACAATGTAGAAAAGAAAACTATTAAATTATTAAATGCATTTCATGAAGGAGAACCAAAAAGATGCTAGGTTAACGAATAAGTAAATGATTGGCTTTCAATCTGAAGAAGACAGCAAAAATAGTTGTTGCACAATTTGTCAGTGAACTAGGTTGGTACTTGCTTTCTCCTCCAAATCACAGGTTTTTCTGATTGTTTAAAATAGAAACACTCGGAGACATATGGACATTAATGCATATATGCCCAGAAGAAGCATCATTTCCATCAGTATGAATGAATCATGGGACCATGTTATGGGCTTCTCACAGTACGTTTTGTACACCATGCCACAGTCTGTGGTCACAAAAGAAAATGTAACTGGGATGTATCTCTTAGGGCAGAGTCCTTCCCTAGGGTGAGGCTCCTCCAGCTAGAGTGTGACTCCTGGTGCAGAGGGTGGAAGCTTGGGACAGGGAGAAAGATGAAATACCATAGAAACACAGGATCATCTAAGATGGAAAAGACCTGTTACCTACAAAGGTCTGCAGTTGGTGTAGACAGCCAAACAGACATGGCAGCACTTTATCTGTTTCTTAGGATACACTGCTGCTAATTCTCTAGTTTCAGTGTCTGGCTGGAAGAAAGAAATAATTAAAATTTGGGGGGTTATAATGGTTGATCTAGTGTTGGTTTTTAGATTTTAATGCACTTCACAGTCTGATCCTTCCTCACAAATGCTCGGTGTCATGTTCAGATTTGGATATTATCTCAGAGTCGTCTTTTCTGTGAACTTTTGTAGTGTGTTGACTTTTAACAGTAGGCTCTAAGGAACTACTAATGGAGCAGAAGGAATTACAAGTTTCATTTTCGTCCAAATATTTAATGTCATATTTCAGTGGGTGAACATGTCTTAAGATAAAATTGTTTCAGTATTTCCAACTAACAGAAAAACCAGCCTCCTGAACATTGTTTAGGGTCAGCTTCTGCTTCAAAATATAAGCATCTGCACAAAAATTTGTAGGCATATTTGAGACCTTAATTTTATACTCCACTGATGTAATTTAAGTTGGAAGTTGATCTTTAATGAATAATAATCATTGATCTTGAATAGTAAAACTTTCAACAATGCAGTTTTCCAGAGAAATAATTTGCAAAACCACAGATAATGCTCCCATTTCCTGGTGCAACCCACCCTCAGCAATAATGTTGCCAAGGAAACAGCAAAACTCTGATCCAGTGAAAGTAAAGGGGTGAGGATGAAAGGGAGATGGGGGCAATTTATAGCCTTTTAAAAAAAATAAATTAACGAATTTATTAGAATAGTTTTGGTTTCAGCTTGGGTTTTTTGAGGGAAGGTGTTCCTTGGATTTTGGTTGGTTGGTTGGTTGGTTGACTGGTTGGTTTTTCTGCTATGGGAAAACAGCACCCTTTACCTACATGCCTTCAGGGTTTTTTTGCATAGGACAGTAAGCTGAGGTTGGACTCAAACCCATTAGGGAAAAAAAAAATCTAAGTGATGTAATCCCAGTCTATGCTTTGATTCCTGAAAAATGTTTTGAAGTAGAAGTATATATCCTGGCACTGATAGGAAGTTCAGCGCCTTTCAATAATTCTGGCAGCTATGGGATGAACCTCCCTTGAAATCACAGTAAGATATAAATGAGCTCTGTGTGCAGGTATATCAGAGAAACAGAGAAATACAGAATATGGTAAGTATGTACCAACAGAACATATAGAATTATTTGGAATTTTTAAAAATTAAAATAGCTACATACTTCTTAAGAAGGTTAGATCATAATGCCTTTTAGCTTATCCTGATGTTATCTTGTTTCCTGTTAACTACATCATCTGAGACCGTCTTACATAAAGAAAGCTGGATTAGGCTGATTAATAAATACATGGGCAAGAGATTTCTGATATATGGCTATCTCGTGTTGTGCAAAGAATGCTGATATTTTTCCTTCTTAATTATCAAAAGAAGAAATGTCCCTACAGATACTAGAAATGTTTGTACTGTAGAAATGCTATATTTTTATTTGAAGAATTGACCATTTGTTAATATTGAAGATTCAGCAAGAACATTTACTTTAGCAAATCATTAACACTTGTGTCCATCATATTACAATGTGAGGAATAGCATCCTATTTGCTGATGGCTTAGTATTGCATCACAGTAACAGTAATTGTTTAGGACTTGTCATAAAGAGCAACGTTGACTATGATGCCCTATGGCTACTTTTTGAGTATTAAAAGTCTTAGCAACATCTGTATTTATATTTGTCTGGCATATTTAGTGTTTCTTATAACTTAGCTAATCCAAATTCAATTTGGAGGGTTTTTTTGGTCCAAAGTCAGGGTCTTTCTCATTTGTCTTAAATTCAGTTTAATCTGCAAGCAATTTTACTGCTACCAGGCAATAACTCTGAAAATGAAAATATTTCCACAGTTTCTAGCACTTATTTGTGTAGAGGACATACCTGACCATAGTGTGTTACTGGAACAAGGTATTTTTACCTACTCTGATTATATGATCCATATTTCTCTGAATATGGTCACTGAAAGTCACCTTTTTGCATTCTGGAGAGTTTCTTACAGTAGGTTGGGCTGCATAGTGGTGGCATTCCCTGTATTTCCTCTTTATTGTGGTCACATCATCCTACCTGGTTTGGCTTGTGTATAGGCAATGTCTCCTAAATTTGCAGCAATTTAAAACGATTTAAACCTCAGCAAAATGTAGTTGCTCCCTCTAATCATGCCCCCAACATAATTTATGTTCTTACCCTTTGCGGTTAATAAAAATTAGTAGCTTCTGAAATACAGGCTGCAGAGGTAGTTTAGATACAGAAGAAAAAAGGTGGCAGCTAAGAATAAGTCCCTAAGAGCTGCTTGGAGGAAGAAAAGGAGAAACAGTGACATGAAATAGGAACTGAATTAGGGTGAGAAGAGTACACATGAGAAAACAGATCTGAAAAAAACAACAGAAAAAAATTCAAAAAAGAAAGAATGGTCTGAGCTGCCGAAATTACCAGTGGTTTGTAGGAAATGCTATATTTTATCAGAGGCAGCACATACCCCCCCCACTCTCTATGTATTTCTAGGATTATATATTATTTTTCACTTACTAACATTGAATTTCCACCTGCCGTTTTATTACTGGGTCAACAAAGAAGTAATTTTTCCATGGCCATTTATTAATCGTGTTGTAGTGTCTGGCTCACAGGCCTGCAAAAAGGAAAAAGAAGAAAAGAAAAAGGCTCATTTTCGACTTGGATCCACCTTGCATGCTGACTTAGCATAGGTTTGCAAATAGAAGTAAGAAAGAAATAGTGCTCTGAATGTCTTGCTGTCATGCTATGATAATAGCAGCAACAAGCTTGTTTAAGGCAGGCATGGTAAAGTCAGTGTGCAAACTCCAGACACAGTGCTGGAAATGCAGAAGACATTATGAATGCTCTGGCAATAGCTAGAATGAGCTAGATCCTAATTTAAATTGCAGTTTATGCCTATTACACAGTCTCCTAATTTCATTCATTATTTCCTGGGGTTGGATTTGAACCTGCTGCCTGCAGGGCAAAATTATGTACTGTTTCTAGTCCCAGAAACTATAAAAGGCAAGGTTTTGAAATGTTCATTTCTCCTACCCTAGGACTGGATTTGTAAGGGAGACAGTTTCCCAATCAGATACTGAAATAGGCACTGGATTTCAGGCACTGAGTGGCTTCTACTCCTCTGCAGTGTCTAATGTCAAATTTGAAGGAGAGCTCTGCATCCAAAGGATGCTTTGGAAGCATTTCTCTGTCCAGTGAAAGTTTCGAAAATTACTCCTTTTGCCAGTGCTCTGAGAAACTTTTACCCTCTAGCTTTCCCTTTGCCTACCATTCCCTGGAGTGTTGATCATACTGCCTTTAAATATCTACCATGCTAACAGGGTAAATAAGGGAGAAATAAGTATATTCAATTTCTTTTTTCAAGGAGAGCTTTGGATTTGTTTTTGTGCTTATTTTTATGGGGGTTTTTGTTATTTGGGTTTTGTTTGTTTGTTGGGGGGGGCTGCTTGTTTGTTTGTTTTGTTTTTGCCAGAGGTCTCTGAAGACAAACCTGTAAAATCTGTGAATCTGCGGGCGCACAGAGAGCAATCGAATATCAAACGAAATGTGCACATTCATGTTCCTATCCTGGATGTAAATGAATTGGCTGAATGAACACAGTCGGGGAGAAACACAGATCTGATTCCACAGTTTTCCTCACCTGCTACTCCTATGGACACCCCAGACATTTTTCTGGCAACACACTGTCTTCCACGGGGGCTTCACGACCCATTCCCGTCTGCCGACACGCCAGCTTCATTTTCTGGTGTTGCAGCAAAAAAGGTGCCGCCTGTGCTGGGAATGGGATCTTCCACTATTTAGCAAGGCTTTGCTGAATGAGTCATCAAAGCCGGCTGGTATTGGCTGGGCTGGTGAGCACCCAAGGGATTGCCTGGCAGAGGCTGCGAGGCCTCGCTTCATTCACAGAAATGTGGGGATGCTAGCCAGCCCTTTCATTCACACGCGCAGCGTCTCATTCACATTTTGCAGTCCTGCTGGCCGCTTCTAATGAAGAGAGCCGTTCGGGAGCTGTAGGGTTTTCTGGGCAGTAGAGACACGTAAAAATAGGCTATGGTGTGTATATTTGCTGTTGCTGTGCTAGAAGGATGACGAGAGGAATGAATGCTGTGAGGATGCTGTAGCAGGTTTGCAGTGTGGTGATGAAAGGCTGTTCTGCAGATCAGTAGGAAACTGCTTTACATTGACTAGGACATTGCCATTATTCATCACTGCTGGGAAAGAGGTGCTGACTTAATTCAATATGTCATGAATATAATAATTAAATACCTGTATTTAAGCCGGCTCTTTCACTGTATTTACAGTTTATGTACTGCAGCCTATAGTCATGGGAGAAGGAAAGAATTCTATAGGCATTTTCTTTAAGTTGTGCTGCAGTTAGTCGTGCATTTTAAAAATTACTGTGCACTATGCAACTTCTCTGGTCTGAATTTGTTTATAATGCAGTGTGTTGTCCTACATCCAAAAACTGTTTTGCAAAGCAGATTGATTTATATGAAAAAGCCATATGGCTTGTGATGGGCATTGTGTATCACAATGCTGTACACATTTAGACTTTTAAAGAAATTGCAGGAAAAATTAAATACCTGTTTTTTGCATGTTTTGCTACTTCTTCAGATCAAATGTTTGTGACTGACATTTGTGCTTAATAAAGGCTTGTCCTTTTTTCTTTCTTTTTTTTTTTTTTTTTTTTTTTTTTTTTCTGCAGGATATCAGTTTGCTGCTACCTGGACTTTTTTAATATTCTTTCAGGGATTTTTCAGTTTTTCAGAATTAAACCAAACATTCCCGTGAACTGAAGATCCTCTTCATGTTTTCCTTCAGAGTGAATACAGTTGTGAAAGAAAAAACATCTGTTAAGCCTGTTGTTGGACATCAGAAAAATACTTTCCTTCACACATAGGTACTTATGTAATTCCTGCATTAAAATAGAATGTTCTTGTGTAGTAACAAGGAAGAAGGATTTCTTTCTCTATCAAAATTTGAATATAACAGTTTCTGTGAGGGGCAGCATTGACAAAAAGGCACTGTTAAACTGCTTTTCTGGAAAAAAAATGTATATTTCCTTTAGTGCTGTTCATCTGTTCTGAAAACCTTTAAGGTGCCTGTGTTCTGCTGCAGGGGCAGGAGAGGGAGATTATATGTATGCAAATATTATCCAGATATTTGCTATCGAATTGTGATTTCTTTATAGATTCACAAATATGTGAGGTGGAAGAACATTTTAACAGATGAATAAAGTGTGGTGTTTCATAAAGGCTATTAATTCAGTTTTAAAGGTAATTGCCTTTGGTACTAAAAGGGTGGTGGGAGGGAATAGGAATTAAAGGTTGGGAGGAAGTATCTGTTTGAGAAGATAGGAAAAGGGAATTTGAGAATTGATTGGTGCTAGTGTGCTGTAAGTGGGTGGATGTGGGGGTTTTTTTTTTCTTCTCTCTCCTTTTTTTTTGGCTACAGGAAGTGATTTGCAGTGTTCACAGCCTTTTGTTGAAAAGGGTCCTTCTCATTTGTGTGAGTCATGCTTTTGCTGTGAGCGAGTTGGCAGCTCTAAGCAGGACTGGGATCTCAGTCACAGAAAACTGTTACTTCACCCAACCTTAACAGGGAACCAAAAGAAATTTCTTTAAAATATACATTTTTTCATTTTTCCTTATACTCTTTTCTTTTTTACCCTAAACTGTTGTTAACCCTCTGTGTCGTTATGAATTGCTTGCTATGTTAGTACAGGCATCTCCTGCATTGGCATCAGATTTGCCAGAACATATGCAGGAAAGCAGATAGAAGGGCATGCTTCAACGTACCAAGTATAACCGCTTCAGGAATGATTCTGTGACATCTGTTGATGATCTTTTTCACAATTTGCCCATGAACAGCAAGGTCTCAGCAGTTGCTACAACTTCAGCTTCTCCTTCGTACCTGGTCTCACCAGAGGTTCTTCGCAAGGAACAAGAAGATGGACCCAGCACCCTGTGTACCCTCATCCATAAAGTGTCCCACCTGAAACTCTCTAGCACGGGCAGCCTTTTGG
This sequence comes from Sturnus vulgaris, assembly GCF_052056855.1. NCBI lineage: Eukaryota > Metazoa > Chordata > Aves > Passeriformes > Sturnidae > Sturnus > Sturnus vulgaris. The sequence continues at coordinate 40,178,227 of NC_142283.1, forward strand.
GTATCAAAAACCTCTCCTCTGCAGTAAAGGAGCTTGCTGTCTCCAAATTGCAGGGAAGCTCGAGTGCTTCTAGTTCAGCAGCAGGGGCTTCAGACACCACATGTAACCTTGTCTCTGCCACTTCGTGTTCTCAGCAGGACGTGAGCAAGATGAGTATGGGGAAAAAAGCACGGTCAGAGGAAATGCACCTGGGAAGTGAAGATTGGAATCAAACTAGCAGTTTTGTTGATAAATCCTCTCGAGGATGGCTGCACTCGAGTGAGAAGATCCTGGGACCTGGTGTGACGTACATTGTGAAGGTTGGTCTGTTTTCTTTCATTCTCTGTTTTTATCAATGAAAAATTCTCTGCTGGTTTTGCTGACAGGGTAGTCAGGATGAAAGGATGTATTTTTTTTTTTTTTTTTTTGGTGCATAATACATGAAATGTAAATGCAGGAAGGAAGGGTTGGGAAACTGTGTTAATTTGTTACATTAAAGCAAACCTGCAAATAATGTTATACAGCTGTATAAAAATCTTTTTCCTAAGCTAAGAGCTGATTTGATTTGGATTTTTTAGCCTTTTTCTGAATTTAGGTTTTCAGTGTTATCTAGCATACTGTATATATCTTGGATACGTAGGCTTTCAATATGTCTGGTGCAATATACAGGAGGAAAGACACACTCCTTGATGTGAGGAGAACTGCTAATCATGCATGAATTTTTCAGTTTTAAAACCTCTAAGGGCAAGTGTTTTTTTAAAGGAAATGATATTTGAAATCTTACAGCAGTAAGGCAGAGAGCATAATTCTTATTCTATTTCACAATTAGAAATGTTGTTGTGGGTAGAGCAGGAAAATGCAGCTTGTTTTACATAATGAGGATTCAGCCACCTTACATATTATTGCTCTTTTCAGTTCATTGATACTGCATGTCAAAAGTAGAGGATCTTAAGTTTACAGGGTAAACTTAATGGTTCTGTATGCTTTGAAAATATTTTGAAACCACCTGTTAAAATAGAGCCTTCAAGATAAGTGTATGTGCAATGTTTTTTGTAGTTAGGTAAGAGTCTGGTTACACCTTTCAGCATAGTGTGCAGAAAGTGTAAAAATAAAATTACTGTCCAGAACTCATTCTTCATTGCCATGTTTCATTTGCCAAGAGGCTTTTGTATCTTAAGTGTTAAACTGTTTTGCAGCAGGCTATTAATATTACAGGTCTATTTTTAGTGTCATCTTATTTTTGGTGTAAGAGTCACAGGTGACTTTATTTCAGGATGCTTTAAAACTGAGTGACACCCTTGTTACTTAACTCTCACTGCTTTTTCTCAAGTCTCATTATCAAAAGCAGAGTGCATATTTAGCTGTTGGGGGACTAGGAAGCAGTTTCCATTTCTTTGTGTCAGTGGTGATAATAGATTTAGCAGGTGGTGGTAGATTGAGTAAGTTGGCCAATTCAGAGCACTATTGAAATTGTACTGTCTTTTTTACTACTCTGAAATTTACTGGAACTACAAAAGGAGTCAGTGCTACCTTTCAAGCCACAAACTGCTTCTCTGTTACTCTTCAAGAAGTGTCTCCATAAAAAAACCCACAGATACTAGACATAGTGGTGTTGTGACTCTGATATTCTTTTGCACAGAAATACTCTGGTTAACAGAATGTCATTTACCATTTTCATATTAGCTTAGGGGACTCAACCATTTTACTTTTTATTTTGCTTAGGATAGTATAAGCCCAATAATGACTGTGGGAATACACTGCTGCTGTTAGTTTTACCTGAAGTGATCACTATGAATCAGAACAAATACAGCATTCAATTTCTTAATCCTTTCAGTAGTTGACCTACTATTGCTAGAGGAAGCTCATATCTTTGAATTGAAAAGAGAATTAAAGTTATATAGAAGTGGACTAACATTCACAGTTAGTAATATACCCATACTTAATGGAGATAGTAGAACAAATATTTAATTAGTGCAATTGATGTTGGGTACATGAAAGTGTATTTAGACACACTATATACATCAGAATTTTCAAAATCAATCAAACAACTTACTTTTAGGTGTTTGTTAGTAGTTTGTTAGTCATTAAAATGCATGGAATCTAGTTTATTGTTTCTGTTAAAAAAATAGGATAATTAATTTAACTTCATAGTTTCTGGCATAAGAATCATGGAACAATGATCTAAATGTAAAAACAAAGATTGAAAATAAATACCAAAATAAGCGGTTAATGAATGAATGAAAATAAACTGGTCCTGATTAGTTCCTAATTTGCTTGCTTATTAACTATCTCAGTTTTCCTTGGCAACTGCAGCATTCATATGGATAAGAATAGAAATGCAGTTCCCAAATCCTTAAACATTGTTTGCTACCAAGGCTTTTATCCAATCAGACCATCAAATCAATACACAGATGATGTATACTGAGGGGAAACATTCCTTGGATACCTCATGGCTATACTGACTGTCTGGGGGACTCATACCATGTTTAATTAGTAACATATGCCTTTCAGAAAATTCCATATGCCATTAGTTAAATGAGAAAAAAATTAGATTTGTTGTTAACCAGCAAAGCTTTTTTTTTTTTTTTTTTTTTTTTTTTTTTTTTTTTTGGTGCAAATGTGCACTGAGATACAATTTTCTCATCAATCCACATTTAAAACAGAAAATTAGTCATGGGACAGGGTTAATTGTAACTACTGGGCAGTTTGGTAGCTCACATTGGAATCTTCTGAAGTAAGAGACAAAATTACAAAATTCCTATGTGCAACGTATGAAATATCTGAAACTTCACTGCTGTTCCACATTTTCACATATTCTTCATTCTTAAAATAGGCAGTATAACTCTAATACTTAAAAAGGGTGTAGGTTTATGGCAAACTGTAGCTATATTCTGATTTTTGTGGTCTGCTGTCATGCAATTTTTTTCATCCATAAAAGTTCTGACACTTTCTTAATTTTTTCCTCCCGGTGGATTTCATGTTGCATTTTTATATATTATAGCATAAATATTTTCACAAAACAGCACCAAGAAACATTTTAATAACAAATTAGACAATGACCATAACCATATTGAGGACATAAAACGGTCAGGTACTGATATCTTACTTATTTCTACTACTGGTGGACTGCTTGACAAATAATGAATTAATGGGAAAAAAAATAGAAGGAAGTAGTTTGCTGTGCTGAAAGTCCTTAAAGAGCTCAATGCTTTCCCTATAGTGGGGCTGATTACTACAGGGAGAGATTATAAATGCTCATGTTGTCAGAAAAACATATGCATGGAATAAAAAAAGTGTAAAAAACCTGAGTAATGTAACAACAGTAAAATGTTTCAATGTAATCTGTTGTTTCCAATGATAAATATCTACTGATGAGTATAAATGGGTAATGTTATAGACATTTTGGAATTTGGTTTATTTAAATAAGAGCACAACAGTCAAGAGGCAAAATGCATTTCTGTCTTCAGGTAAGTCGTGGCTGGATTTTGTAACAAGTGTCAATGAATTTAAAATGCAAAATGCTGTTGTTCAGCAGTTCAAAATAAAATGAACAAAAAACACTGTATAATTTTATATACCTATATGAAGTATAGTAAAGTATATATCTGAAAAAGCCAGTAAGATTTAAAGCCAACATAGTTGTATAGAACAGATGTGGGTAAATCTAGTGTTAAACATCAGATAGAAATATTGTATCTGAGAGAGAGGAAGGAATAATTATTTCATCCAAAAGAATCGCTGCAAGTCAGGAAAATAATATTTCAATAAAAAGGACATTAAATTATTAATATTATAGCAAAGTATTAAAAGAATATAATCCTAACTGCAATTATTTCTTTAACATTTTAACACTTTCATTCCTTGTGGGGGAGTAACAGCAGTTTATATCTGATGTGGAAAACAGACATCATTGTGAAGCTGTTCAAACACATCACCAGTAAAGGCTTCAGTTCTGCAAACATTCCTACATGACACTGTTTATGGGAGCATTCTCATTGAAATAATTGAGGCTACCTTTGTACACTGGAAGTTAAGTGTGTGCTTAGGGATGAACTGAATTGCTGTGTCTCTTTAATGGCTAACCCAGACTGCAAAGCACAGCCTTAAATGGAGTTAACAAAGTGGAAACTGCATCATATGTAGCCTTCCCCTAGAAGACTTCAGGGCTCTTTGGAAAAATGTTTCTCTCTTTTTTTTTTTTTTTTTTTTTTATTTTGTTCCCCTTCCTGTTTTAGCCAGAATTGATTAGCCTCTCACTAAAAAAAAAAAAAAAAAAAAATTACAACAAAGCATTTTTTCTCTTTTTGGTTAAATTTGTCTTCTTTATAGAAAAAAAAGTTGTGGAGGTTTGTTTGGGTTTCTTTTAATCAGATTTAATTTCAACTTATGTCAGTCAAATTGAGGTAGTGCTGTTGGTTAATCACTGATCATTTGGCGTGGCCTGACTAAAAACATACTCAGTAGGATTTTGTGCATATAATTCTAAGAAAAAAAACCAAACCCGAACAGTCCCAGAGCATCCTGTTTGTAATGAGGTTTACATGTTTAAGAAATGTGTTGTGTGTTTCAGTCATATGGTAATAACAGGACAGAATACTGACTTTTTACTTCAGAGTCTGCTACCATCAACCTGGGTACACAAACAGTGTTAACAAAGCCTAATGAAACTGGCTTATCACTGTGGGTTTTAAAGCTGCATGCATGCAGATTAGGGGAGAGAGAAGTAAGTGACAAAGACAGCATTGGTTTAAGTAATTAATCCCTCCTATTATAGTGTATTCCTGAGAGATCAGTTAGTATCCTTTCCATTTTCCTTCATTGTTATTTGGACACTGTTATTATATGAAAGAATGACATTGATGCCTGTTGCTCTGTTGAAAACCTTTATTTTGATCTTCAAGGACCTGAACTACGGTGGGCCTGTTGTACAGCCCAATAATAGGAAAAGAGCATTCCTTACAGAAATTAGATGAGATTCTATAAGCAGAAATCATATCATAGAGTCTTTAATTATAATATTATTCTAATTACATGAATCAAGTACTATTACTGTACATTTGCACACGTTCTGTAGAAAGCAAAGCATGTATTGATTTCAGAGTTGAAGGATTCAGCTATCATCATGAATGTCTGTTCCCCAGTACATTTGGAGTGTTTGCATGGAGTATTTTGTTTGAAGCAAGAATTATACTCTTGCTAGTTATTTATTCTGCTAGTTAAGTATGTCCTACAGTTTTAAAATTCCTAGGTGAATTTATCTGGTCAGTGTAGGAGGTAAAATTGCATTCAGGCAGAATTCCTTCTCTGTTGTTCCTTGGAAATTGGATTGTTGGTTTCTTTATTTGTCTTCCCACAATGTTTACAGTAGGAATATCATGTGCCCAATGTAAATATCTGCCACTACAAACACAAAGAAAACACATAGATGAATCAAGATCTTCAGGGGAAACTCATGCACTTCTGTGCTGCTGGAGACAAGGCTCTCCTTTGTCCCAGTGACAGGTGTTTTTCTCCCCTAGCCAAAGAGAAATCTTGTCCCACTAATGCAACAGCTATACATGTGCTACAGTCTGGCTTAATTTTGTAGATGAAAGTTCAAGTGAATGCACACATCATATCAATATTAAATTTTCTTGTTTACAATGAGAAAAAAGCTTAGATCTGCTTTGGTGTAGTGCAGAGACAACCAGCCTTTCCAGCTACTAATGCTCTTTCAAGGTGATTTACTTCCCCATGCAATCAAACGAATTTCATAGAGGAAGGGGGGTTCAGTATTGCTTCTCTGCAATTCTGCATTGTCATGCAATATTAATTTTGTTTGATCCTATATATTTATGACAAAATGTAATGCAGCTCTACCTTTGTCAGCTGCAGGCAGGTCTGAGGCAGAGCCTGTCCATTTAAGTTGTGATGGGAATAATGATGGGGCTCAGAGCAAGCACATTTCCAGTCATCCCTTGTTTTCTGGAGAGATTAGGCACAATTCGGTAAGGATCATCTAGAATGTTTATTTAATAAGTTAGCTATTCCCCTTGGCTTTTCAAATAAGTTTTCATAGGGCCAGGTGAGATTTCAGTCTCAAAAGGCTGAATCAGACAATCCAAGTCACAGCCGAAAGCTCAAAGACTGAAAAAACCACATCTGAAATTAAACAGAAATGGCAACCAAAGACATAAAAACTAAAAATAGACAGGGTATAGGGTGACACAAAGAAAGAAATGTGAGGTAGACAGAAAAAGCTGTCTAGGCTTTATTTTTTCTACAACACTATCACATTGGATTTACTGATACAGGTTTTTTTGTTTTCTTTTTTTTTCTTACCTTGGAATAAATCCTGAAATGAGAGACATAAGTTGAACAAATACCTTAAATAACAAGGACGCGACCGAAAGAGAGAGATTTTATCTAAAGATGTTGTCTAAGCTTGTTCAGCACCATTTCCATCCTTTGGATATGATGTTGTACTAAGATTCCTTTATTTCCATTTTTGGCTCTTACTAATTTAGGAATTACACAAGGGAGAGAATGTCTCATGGGACAGCAACATCTTTCCTGACTGACACTTGACATTGCTTACCTGTGATAAAGTAATTATATGGAACAGAGTTGTCTCCTTTCTTATAGACAAGCTGCTTTCATGAACCACAGGACATTTTAGAAATACTTGTAACTTGCCAAAGAATTGGAATGTTTCAGAAGCACTGCCTTTGTCACCAAATGTAGGGGCCATGTTTTATCACACGTGTTGAATGCAGATGCTACAGTGTTACTCACTTTTACTAACTTTTTTTGTAAATTAATTGTGTAGAAAAACTAAGCAGCAAGCACTAAGTAACTGGAAACATTGTGTGAACTCTCTATAACAATATATTTATTTCTGCCAAGAAGAGAAAAAATGAAAAAGAGGGAGAGGTAGGGCTGCTTAGTTTTGGGCACAAACTGGAAGCTTATCACTCGTCCAATTCTGAGCTGACCCTGGCTTTGGGAATTTTGGGAGTGGTGGTAAAAAAGGGATTTCAAGTGAGCCTGCTTGGGGCCATGGAGGGCCCGGCCTCCCGGAGCTGCTCTGCCTCTTCATAACCTTTATGCTGCAAGGAAACCTTCCAGAGATTTTTCATTATTTAAATCCAGCCTTGGAAGTCTCTCCCCTTATCCCTTATTTTTCTGCACAGTGGAGGTTATCTTTTAGGCACTTTTGCTGAGAATGCAAGAAACTATATCTTCAGCACAGGGAGTTAAATATTGGTAAAGACTCAGGAAGAAGATCTGGTTTAATTGCTGAACTCTTTCCATGAGGACCAGAGGTACATATGGTATTCATATTAAAAAGTACTCCCTCTCCCTCTATGCATGTTTTGGATTTTCAGTTTTAACAGTGACAGGTCCTTCCTACATCACACCTCCAAATGCACAGTTTAGAAAGCAGAACAGTATATGCATTTCAGATACTTAACATGGGGTTTTATTTGGCATAGTGGAAAAGCACCTGTTAGATATTTTGTCTTCTGAGTCTGTGCTTTAATGATACTCCTCATCAAGAAATTCTACTTGCTAATGACTCTCTTACTCTCTAATGACTGAGGAAGAACAAGTTCTTTAATAGCTAGATATATTTACAGTGTCCATATTTACAGTTTCAAATGTCTAATTATTATTTCCAACTATTGAAGCATATTGTTTTGGCTGTAGAAGCTTTTGTGTGTTTATGTTAAATGAATTCTGATGCAGAACATAAGCTGCTGGAACTAATCTGCATGGTGCTTTAAAGGGAAGTATATCTTAGTGGATATTCAAGGTAGCAGCAAAGCAGCCTGGAAAGTGTTCACTGAATTAAAGTATGCAGCTGTGAAAATGAAGCAATTCATCTGTGCTACTGCAGTGCATACTCTAAGTGGTTCACACTGCAATAATTGCATTCACTGTTATATATTTTTAAAATTAAACCTAAAAAGTTTAGAGCTGAAACTTGTGGGGTTTTTTTCCTCAAATGTAGCTTTTCTTAAGGTAAATTTTTGGCCCATGCAAAAAATTACAGGTTAATATACAATGTGTTTACATTTAAAATAATAGAATAAATCACTGTCCAGTGTGAGCTTCTAATTCTAACATTCTGATTCTAACATTCCTGAGGTTTTGCAAGAACATTTATCTGTAAGGTAAGAACATAATAACTATTGTTCATGCAAAACTACCAATATGGGATTTTTCTGGAATCTTATGAAGGCTCTGTTCATTTAGCATCTCTACTACATAAATATTTTTGGGCATGTTGTTGGCAATCTTGTTTGATCCACCTGCAAGAAATAAGAAAAAGTCTTTTATTTGAAGATGTTTTGTTTTCAACCCCATTTGAGACGGAGATTAGAAAATTGTCAGAAGCAAAATTTGTTTCTTGGTTGTATCTTTCCCCTCTGTAGCAAGAAATGAGACCTCAGAGTTGACTTAAGAAATTGCTTTTCGAGATAAGATAAAATATCTTCTTCTTTTCCTAGCTGAATCTTTTGCCTTTTTAAAGAGGTTCTGAGTCCTTATTGTTGAGTTGATTGTGAAATGCTGCCAGAATGTTTTCACAGGGTAAGACAATTCATAGAAAGGCTTGGCTATCATTTGCCACTTAAGAATTTAGTCTGAATATATTGAGACATATAATCTATTTTTGCTACAGAAACAAGTTATTGTACAAGAGGAAATAGGAAGGTGTTGGCCAGAGTTGGAGGTATCCTTGGGAGAACTGTGTTCTCTCATCCATTGCTATAAAAACAAACCACCTGTTTTCAAGAGGAATGCAGTTTACAGTCATATCCATCATCATTTCTACTGGTATGAAAGCTCTGTTGGTTTACTTGTCTCATGGAGGATTTTGTGATGATAAATTTACCCTGAGTGGTTAAGGCTTATCTGTATTTGAACCCCAAAGAAGATTTTCTGTTCCGTTTCCACTCAATCAATCCTTACTTAGAGTTTTCCATCTGGATTGGAACATGCATTCTTTAATGAGAAAAAAACCTTTGGGGGAAACATTGATTCACTGTAAAGCTCTGTACATGATTACTTACTGATATAAAAATTACCAACTGCAAAAGTATGAAAGCACGGAAGAGAGCCTTTCTATTTTTCATGGCAGCATATGTTTATGACACATTTTTGGTGCCGGATTCTGATAGTGTCTAAATATAGGGCCTTTTCCTCATTCAGAACAAGGCTGCCAGCACTTCTTTCATGCAGGATTTCTGCTTCCACAACCAGGTACCCTGTTTTGCATATAGCAGGAAAGCACAGGGCAGAGGTACAGACTGGGGGCTTTGGCATATGCTGGTAGAGCACAGTCATCAGATGCCCCCAGAGATCTGAATATATATCTGAAGATATGTCTTGCCCCTTGTCTAAGGGGAGGGAAGGGCAGGAGGCTATGGCATGGCTGGGAGAGCATGTTAGCTAAGCAACCATCTTAGCTAAGATCCTAATATGGCGTTACGTGATAGTTAAGCAGATGATTTAAAGGCAAATATATTTATATTCCAAACTGTTCAAACTTTTCAGAGAAACTGAAATCTCTAGCAGCTTACTTAAAACTCTGTGACTACTGCTTATACAAATTTATTTCTCTCTGAATATCTAGTCTTGGTTCTGCCCACAGCTTTTTCTAATAATATAACTTACTCTATATTAGAAATGTCACAGAACAAATTTTCCATTCCATTCTTCTACGGAAAGTGGCTAAGTAAACTAGCATAAATCTGAATGGTTTTGTGCATGCAGGACCTCCTTTTAACGACACTGCTATCTGTTCAGCTGATGGTACCCAGCACTTTCAAAGGCTGCCTCTTCTGCTCATCAAATGCTTTGTATTTTCAACAATACCTGAAGAAAACCTGAAGAGGTTTCCTGCAGGCTTCTGTGATGCCAGAGTTTGGGTGAAATATTTGTTGTGATAATGCAGGACAATGGTTCTCCGTCTACCAGGAAAAGGTTTCCCTGACGTTTGACAACACCCTCTTAGCAATGGGCAGCTCTTAAGGGTAAAAAAAGAAAACAAAGAAGCAAAACCCCACAAAACAAAGAAGCAAAACTCCACAAAACAATAAATAAACAAAAAAGCCCACAAAAACAAAGAAAAAATGTTTTTGCACATTAGAGTGCAGGTATTGCTAACCACTGAGTACAGAAAAATTTACTAGATTCCCAGATCTATGTCCCTGTTGGGTAGCTGAGAAATTTGTTTAAATTCTTTTTTTGTGGGTAGTTTTTTCCCTACTTTATAAAGTGGGTGTTATAAATTCAGTTAAACTGGGAATTTAATCTAATATGATATCAAATGATATCTAATATGATATCATCATATTAATTTGCTAAAGAGAAAATTCTATAAAATACTTGTCAATCTTGCAGTCTCTGTCTATGGCTTTTGTGGAGTTTTGTTCTTTTTTTTTTTTTTAATCCTCTTCTCCTTTTCACACCAATATTGTTATTAAAAATCCTGACTGTATCCACAGTTACATGTGGACAAACTTACTATCTTGAAATCAAGTCCTGGTCTGTTACTATTTTTATTATGGCCTGCTTGTTAGTGGACATCTGGATTTGAATCTTAATGTGATTTAGGGTAGATAGCAAACCTGAAAGTAGTATTTCAGTATTGTGGAACATTGTGGAACATTCGGTGCATATTTCATAAGCTCCTTTAGCTGTTAATGGTGATACCTGAAATTAGAGGGAACTGTCATTTTGATGCAAAAATAAATGTGTACTGCACTAGTAGCAATAGAATCTGAAATAAAAGCTCTTATTTTTCCTCAACCATAATTAACTAGCACCAGTCAATTCATACTAACTACTCATTTACTTCCATGGCATAATCTAATTCTGGACTAGCTCTTTGGTGAATGAGAATAAAATGTAAAAAAATAAAACCTTCAAAACCAAGCAAACAAATCCCCTCACCCCTTTAAAAACAAAAACAAAAGAATGAAATGTAGGTGTGTGACTCGAGATACATATGAGAACCAGATGTGGCAAGCAAAAGCATACTCCCTTTTTCACTTTTGTACATGCCAAGTAAAAGCACAGCCTAAGCCCGTGGGTGAGAAAATTGCAGTGAATTGCCCAGCTTATTTTATTTCTATTTTTGAAACTTAGATCTCCATACAACACCCAGAACCCTAGGAATCAGAATCTAATTTTTGAGCACCCAGGTTATTATCTGCAGCTGTGCAATGTTAGAGCATACTTCAGATACATCAATATTTGAAGGCACAGGCTAATTTTTGTCTAATGATACAAGTCTATGTCTGTTTGCTGATGTAACCATGTTATCTCTCACGTGACTTGTACAAGGCAGGTACAAGCTGCAAAGTAGTGAACCACTCAGATTTGATGATGGTCATCTGGCTACACAGATTAAAACCAGCAAATCTCAATTTACCAAGAATACCCATGCAGTTTTGATGAGCTGATGATACTCCGGTAGTTTGGATTCAGAGATTAGGACTTGTTATTTTGTTTGAGAGTAGGTGATGGGTAGATATACTATGAACAAGGTAGACACTCATCTGCTAGACGTGTATATGGGTTGGACTGCTTCAGTGCTGTATGGAGCTACATCCTGATGGAAGAATAGAATAAGTCTTGCTATGTTGTTATAAAAGTATTTCTTGCTGTTCTTACTGCCAGCTTCTCAGTCCAATAAAGGAGAATTTCTTCCAATAACTTGGTATTTTGAAGAGCCTGTTAGGAAGCACCAAACAAGGTTGTTCATATTTCTGGAGCAAAGGGCTTCTTTGACAGTGACTACTCTCTTTGCTTTCTTTTTTTTTCTCTTGGCTCCAAGTACACAAATGCGTTCAGCCAGTGTTCATGTCTGTTTCTGAAAAGTGTTGAGAGACCTCAATATCCTCTTTTACACGGCTTCAGTAAAAAGTTGTAGTTGCTGAACAGGAATTTTCTGAGTCACAAAGAAGACAGGTAGTTTATGGAGTATGAAACAAATCTTTGCATGTGGAACAAAGCAGAAATCTAAGATATATAGCCTTCCCTTACACTAACCTGTCAAAACTGTAACTAATAAAGATGTTGGAACCACATGGAATGAGAGCTACATGGTCCCACCTGTATGTGGCACTCTGCTTTCTGCAAGATACTGTTTAGCATGCAAAATACAAGTTTTGAATTTAAAATCTCTGAATGAGAAGGTATTCATTCATATGAAATTCATACTTTTTCCTTGGGACATAGTACCCTTCAGTGTACACAAGCTGGAAACTCATTCAAATATTATGAAGTCAACAGAAGGCAGAATGTTATCTGAGAAAACTTGGAACTGGTAGTCCCAAATCCTCCTACTTCAAGGTGGGCTACATCTCGATATATTTGGTTCCTGAGCAATGAGAGGGAGGATGATAGCAGGAGCTCATAAATTTCACAGTGCACAGCAGCTGATTGGTTAGAATATACATTAAGTGCTGGGTGAAGAGGAGCTTTTTTTAGAAGTAGACTGTTTTATAACTATATTTTAAATGTTTCATGGAATGCCTAAAGCAAAAGATAGCGTTTCTTTTTAATCAGGGTATTTATTTGTTGAAATAAATGAATAATTTATTTCCTTGCTATCTTGGTTGTATGTCTTCTTTCTGTGGATCCTTGTCAGGATGTACTTCAAATGGATATTTTTAGACAGCAGTGTTGGTCTTGGGGAGTAATTGAAGCATAGCAGTAGGTGAGTTATATGTCCCTGTAGTTGGCCTTTGGACCTTTTGAATGTCAGTTTTTACAGTAATTTTGTTACTTGAAAACATGCCGTGGTGATTAAGTGTTCACATCTTTTATCCCAGCAAATCAGTTGCCATCTTTGCATTAATCAGTCAGGAATACTGCAAGCCTTACTATGTTGTGTTCAGCTGTCTCCGTGGTATGCATAAAACAAGTACAGGGTAATTTTTCCATCTGACCTTCCTTCAGTCTGATCTTGTCTCTATTTTTGTTAAAGCAGATCAGGTAGTGTGACTCAAGGGAGTCTGATTGCACGTCTTCTAAGTATGTTTATGGGGTTTTGTCTTCTTATTCGTCTGTTTATTTTGACAGTGGCTTGTGTGCACATGTTTTTGTGTATTTATTTGCACGCCTGCATGTACTTGTCAAAGTACCTTCCAGAGTTTGCTTCCAAAATGCTGGACCTGGTTCTCAAACTCTTGCAATTACTTTGCTTTAAAAGACTTGTGGCAAATATAGGTAAGTGAAGGAATAAGTGCAATCCAAGAGTGTTTTAGTATTGAGACATCTAAACTAACATGTTGACAAAATAATAAAATTTCTTTAACAAAAAAACGACAGAGATACCTTTGAAAAGTCATACCATTTACAGCATATTTAATTATGAAAGCATCTCATATGAAATAAATAATGGGCAATATTAACCTATGAAAGCCTCCTAGACTAAAACAAAATGACACAGAAAGCTAACAAGAAAATATTGATCATTGCTGTTTATTGGCATAAGTTAAATTATTTCAACTTATTATCTCAAGTGATACTAAAGAATTTAATCTCCAAGAAAATGAAATCACCCTCTGAGATAATTAAAAATAGAGCTAATGGCTTAACTTCCTTCATCAGAGCATGAAAATGTAGTTGTATATATTTTAAGTACTCAGGCAGAAGTATATGTAAAAAAAGGAATTTATTTGTAGTAAGGTTTGTCTAATTTTGCACTGATAGATAACAGTTTGAGAGTATGATCTTTAGCTTGAAAGCTCCATAAGTCAGGATCTTTTTAGACAAGAATATTTTATAAACTTTCAAAAAACATAGATTTGCAGATTTCTAAAATATTCTGGGAAATGGATCTTGAGATAACCCTTCACAGAAAGTGTGTGCTATCATAATGCAAGTTCAAACAATTTAATGTATAAGAGTCAGTTGATGTTCTAGCTGATTTTATTCAGTGTTGTGATAACTTCATAGCATTTGATAGAAATAAATTAAATAATAATGGATATGTGAAAACAAATTAGATATTCCCTCAGCCTGTTAACATTTTATGACTTACATGTTTCTGTGGAAAATCTTCACTGAAATTCTAGATATTATGGTTACTGATGAAGTCATTCTCTTAAAAGATTATTTTTCAGCAAAACATAAAGTTTCCAAACAGGCAAAAATTGTGTCCTCACATGATTTTTGCACCAGTTTCATCCCAAATAGATTGTATTATGCTGTGAAGATAGAAAAACTGATATAAGAGCTGATATAAAAATGCAATGCTAGAATAGCATCATGATCATCATTGTAAGGCTCATGATGACTTCTCCCCAATTCTCCAGACTTTCAAAAGTCAAGTGTATGATTAAATACTTCACCTACTTGCAAAGACACCTGCCATGGGTTATGCCAGTCATGAGGCAGTTTGTGCAAAGACATCATCCAAATACCTGACAAGAGCTTTAGCTCCAGTAGACTTTAGCATATGCAGGTTATGTCCACTTTTGGAAGCAAATCTAGAAGATTCACCCGAGTTTTTTTCACTCCCAGTGATAGATATTGTTGAATTTTAACACCTTTTGTAACAATACGCCTTTTTTTCCACAGAGATGCAGGGCAGAAATCTGGGTCAAAAAGTCTTATCTTAATATTAGCTAACCTTCATGTCATTCCTTTCTTGAATGACCCTGTTAAAGCCATTTCCCAGCATGGGTTACTATAATATTGTATTAGCATTTCCCACCTTTTTACTACTATAATAAATGAAAATACTAAACCACATTTATCCCTGAGCTGTTTTTTAAGAAATTTGGTTGCTGGTGTTCTTTTCAGCTTTCCCTGTTGTAAGTTGCCTTTTTTGTTCTAATGAGACTTAGTTCTCTCCCTTTTAAATAACTATGTTCTATAAACCAATACTAGATAAATTTCCTTTACCACACTTCCTTTCTCATTAAGATTATATTTTACTTTGATTGTATCTAAAGTGGATCAATTAAGATAGAGGAAAACTAAAAGAAAGCACGTCAATACATTATAAATTGAGCGTATTACAGTGACCAGGTTAAACATATGATATGTTGAATGAAATGTGACACATAAAACAAAATGCTTATGGAACAAATCTGTGACATAGAACAGCATAATCACAACAACCTACTTTAGACATAGGATAAATCAAATGTAAAAATAGAAATTGCACATTGCCTTTTAATGGTTAGTTGCACTTTCTCCCAGAACTGAAGCATAATTATAATACATTTTCCAACTGTTTCTTTTTCCTTCCAGTACTTGGGCTGTATAGAAGTCTTACGGTCAATGAGATCTCTTGACTTCAGTACTAGAATGCAGGTTGCAAGGTAAGATTTCGAACAACTATTTTAAAAGTAACTTATGAGTTGTGTCCCCAGAGTGAAAAGGTCAGAAAGATGGCAAAATACATGGTAAAGGTTTTTTGGATACCATAAGTCCTCTTTTAAGTTTAGTTTTTACATGTAAATCCCTTACGTGGTATTAATACAGTTTCAACAGGACTTAAAGGCTATTTTCTCAGTAGATTTTTGATATGCCAGGAGCTACTTAGGAAATTTTTGCCTGTTTGTTATACCAAATAAGGCACTTATCTGGGTACTAATTTAATGACATTTAAGCCAGTGAGAATTAGAATATGTTTAAAATCTATGATCTCAAAATTAATTGAGGGAGCTGGTTTGGAGCCCCATATTTATAGTTTTTTTATAGTCATTTCTTATGAAAAGTTGTCAGATTATAAACTATCTGCACAAAGGATATAAAGGAAAATATATCATCACAATGATACCAGAGACAAAAATAAAAACATTATTTATTTTTCAGACTGTATGTAAGAAAAATTAAGCTTGTATTAGGTTCTTATGTCAGTTCCTTTAAATGTGTCATGGTATTTTTGTAAGAGCAATATATAAGTACAACACTAAAAAAGTGTCCATGAGTTATTTTTTTCTATGAAGAACATTTTCTAAGAACTATAGGAATGTTGTTTTGCAGGCATTTTCATTGAAAAACTGAGTCATTGATTTCAGAGGAATGTAGCACTGATGACTTCTAGCAACTGGAGACCACTTTTTCAAATTCTGGAATTAAAATGATAAAGAAATTCTTTTCAAAGAAACACATATAAAGTGATATTACTGGATGCAGTGCTTGAATTTCACCTCTTTGAGACGTCTTACAGTTGACAATAAATAAATCTGTCATCAGCCATATAGCATACCATAAACAACTAAATATTTATTTTATTAAATGAGAAAAAATCACTTGCTTTAGGCTTGGATGCCAGTCATACGGTCTATATGCATTGACTTTGAGTTACACTTGCATACAGCAGCTTTGAATTGGGCCATGTATGTCCTCACAAAAAGTGAACCATTAATTTGTCAAGATAATGCACTGGTGAGAGGCATAGAAGCCGGAGGACAGGTAAATGACAGAATCCTGTTTTTCAAGCAATGTAGACTCTGGAGGCATTTGATAATTTTATTACTGTACTTTTAAAAATGTATCATGTCCATTTCAAGTATTTCAGCAGTGACCTTTGAAAATTATTTCATATCTGAGCAGACTTGTAATTCCAATATAGGGGGTATATCTATGTTTACCACTTGGAAATTCAGTGATACTGGCTTATGAAACAGTTGTGATAATTATTTGGTTTGCTTTCTATATCAGGAAGTGAATTCATCTTAATTTTTCTGCAGCTTCCTCCACTGTAATGCCTTCATTGTAATAGTGTTGTACTTTTCTTATTACCTAGCTTAAAGGCACTACTCTAACATGAATACATAAGCATATTTGGTGTTCTGAAGTAAAATGGTCTACACAAACAAAATATCTTTGCCTTGTAGTTCCTCCAATAAAAACCCAAAAAGTTTATTGGCTTTTACTGTGAAACTAACTTGGAATTGTATTTTTTTGTGCTGAAGTTATAGCATATCTCACTACGTGAAATAATTTTGTTATCCCACCTTCCTCTAATTATATCTAGAACACAGATTTTTTTTTCCAAACAAGAAGCCATATCTTCCTGTTCTCCTTTTATTTTGCATTTGTGTTTTTCTGTTTATCATAAAACAATGAAATCTCATAATTTTTGTAATGTAGTTCCTGAGCTACAATTTTTCGGGTTTTAGGTAGCTTTCAAATCAGGATCTAGCATGTTAATCTGCATTTCATTAATTCATCTGGCTCTAGAAATCCCCTTGTCGTGTCCTAGGTTTTCAGTACTTGCATGCTTTGTTATGTAGCATTTCACGTACAAACCTATTGTTTATAAAGAAAATATTATTAAGGAATTGCTAAATTCACACATGCTAGTTAACTTTCTGGTGTGTTTTAAGAAACATAACATAGGCCTCAAGGCATGTACTGAAATAATAAGGCTGATGTTCTGATATTACAGGCACCAATTCCCTCTTAAGAAGACACCTGATACCAAATGGTCTGTGCAGCCCTTTGATTACAAATAAAGTAAAAGCACCTGAAAGTTACATTTATGTCTACTACATCATACATGTTTAGGTACGTCCATTGCTGATTTCTCTGCAGCTTGCCTCCAGTAAAAAACCTGTCCTGGTAGCCTCCTGCCTTCTGATGTGGTACGGCCAAGGCTTAGGTCTGTAGTGTTAGCCATGACTGCATCAGCCAAGCAGCCTGGGTCCATAGCTGAAGTAAAAGCTTCTCTGTGGAAACCTCTCGGTTTCCTCTAACCAGAGAAACAGATGTCACAGCAGCTGCAATCCCTTTCCGACCTACATCTTTATAAACTGACCCTACTGCATGCATCACACTTGTTGGATCTGTTATTTTTTTCAAGACCTTTCAAAACCAGTCATAGGAGAAAATGATCTGTCTTGGACTGATTTGACTTCTGGCATTATGCAGTATTTACTAAGTATGATTAAAAAACAGAAAAAATGAGTTAAGTTACTTGATTTAGTGTGGTAGTCTGGATGCATTTCTTCCTAGTAAGTAGGCATCAGCACTTACTCCCTTTTTTAGCACTCCATCACATGCCTGTCCCTGCCTCCTTTCTTAACCTTACTTTTTCTCCATGTTGCAAGGCTTAAACATAGGAAGTCAGTTATTAGGAATCCTAAATTCACCTTTTTTCTGCCTTCCAGTTATTGCATATGCCACTTTATGTCTCTGTCGGCTTTGAGGATGAACAAATCCCCAAAGTAAAATAAGTAACATCAATTCCTAGAAGAAAAAACCTGTGGGGCTCAGTAATGGGAGGGTAAGACATTTAGTCTCTTGCTCTGCTTGAAAACTCCTGGTATTATTTTAGACAAACTGTTAGTCCCAGTCACAGACAACTCTGTGATTAAATGAATTAGTGCTTGTAAATGGCACTTAAATTGTTGAGTGAGCACTTGGAAATTACTTAAAAATTGGACTGAGATTTCCACTTCTCTGGTGAATTAGAGATAGGAAATTCATGGGTAAAGGTTGTGTAGATAATTTGAATAACTTTGAAAATCACAGCTGTTATAATGCATTAGGAAAGTATATACATCAGTGTGCATGCATGGATGTATCTGACAAATGAGGAACTTTAGCTTCAATTTCAGGAACTGCACCAAAGCCCCAGAGTAAATAGTTTGGTCAGCAGTCTTTCCTTCCTTACAGAAGTCCTGTGAAATATCAACTCGTGCCATCTAATGCTGTCTGATCTATCCTATCCTGTAACTTCTGTTTGTTTTGCCTTTTCACTTTTTGTACAGTAAAATGTTAAAACTTGCAGCAATACATTTATCTTCATGTGAGAGCAGTGAGCAAACACTTTCACTGGGCCTATTCTTAATCAGGTCTTAATAACCTTGGTGGTGCCTTGCAGTGGTATTACTGCCCTAATGTTGAGTTGGAGGAAAAATGAGCACTAATGTAAAATTTCCAACAGTTTTTTGCCTTTATCATTACACATTTGAAGTCTCAAGTTTCTCTCACTACAGGGGAAATAGAAGAACCAGAGTAATATTAATCGGTTGTATTATATTTATTCTTTTCTGTAATGAATGTAATGTCATGTGAATTTTTGAGCAAATAAGAGGATGCGCCAGACAACGGTCAGCCGTTACACATAATGATAAATGAAAGCCAGCTGAATCCACGTGTTGCATCTCTAATTACCCAGTGATAATTCTTGTAACACATGTGAAGTCAAGATTACTTTCTTGAGCAGCAAGACAAACAGAAGCATTTAATTTTCAACATAGTGGAGGAACAGGAGGACTAGCAGACAAGACTACGGAGCTAACCACGGGTGGCAAGTGGTTAAAGTTCATCCGAAACCTACCATCATCGTCATATAAAGGGGCCACTCTTAAGCTTCTCTGGCCAGGCCCTTTGTGCCTTCAGGCTTTCTGTAAAAAAAATAAGTTAAAAATCAGGTAAAATTCTTTTGCAATGTGCAGTGTTTGAAGTTTGTGTAATATGTTTGTATGCTTATTGTTAAAGCTGTAGTAAAATAATGAGTCCTCACTTTTGTGTTGTATGCATGAGTGACTTATGCACTGGTTTGAATTAAATGTTGCATGCACTCTCGGTTGTACATCTGAGTCTGAACTACAAGGATGCATGTTCAATGGCATTTAATTGAATGACATCAGTTTACTGCCTGCAGCATCATAAAGTCACACTTCACCATGATGAGTAAAATATTATGTTGCATGCTGTTTTAATAGAATAGGTCAGAGGACTGAAATACCTCAGCAGTGGACCCAAATCCAGACTCTGATCCTACATTAACTCTATTGGGATGAAAAGCTTGAAAAATACTCCTCTCCAAATTTGAGGCCTGAACTATATTAATAAAATTATCAAACCAAATCCATTTATGCCAATATCCTTGGAGGAGAAATTGTGGAAATCCAAATTTTACGATTGTATTTGTGTCCAATGCTAAACAATATGAAGCAATTCAGTTGATGTACTGTTTCACCTGTATCTGTATTGTTTACAGAAATTGTTAGCGAGCATCACTGAAAAAAAGGATGGAAGGCATTGAAAAGCAAGAATGTGTCTCCTGTGATTTTTGAGGGCAGATAGGTAATCTGTTATCTGCAATGAATTTTGTATTCAGTGTCCTCCTTAACATGATGTCTTGCTCAAAGGTGAGTGTATTTTATCTCTGTCTTCTTCCATGTGAATTCTGGGTATAGGGTGGTGCTTAGGAGATGACAGAACACACAGACCATTTGCAGTTGCAGAAAGAGGTGGGCACAGTTACTTCAGAGTCAAAGCTGTGGGGAGCATGAGGTGCAGACTGCTGCTTGGTTCACCAGGAAGCAAGAGTCTCAAAAGTGTATGGAGACATCCTTGTAATCCATACAGCGCACCTCTGTGTGGGGCAATGACAGCTATAGTGCCTGGTAGTTTGGGAATAATTTACATTTGCTATTTGCTATTAGCACAGAAATGGGGTAGAATAAATCGGTTTTTGTGTGCCTGAGACTGGAATCTTTCCTTTTCAATGTAGTATTAGTGTGGAAATTGTTACCTAGTATTTGGAATAATTTTGCTAATATATGCTAATGCAAAGCCAGAGTGAGAGCAATTAATTGAGCTCCCCCAGTCTGTGTGCCTTTGTAAGAAAACAAAGAGCCTCTTGGAGGATGGAGAAGGTGGAAAGTTGGAAGTCAAATAGTCAGGGAAGCAATTATGGATATCACTGTATCCATGATTTTTAGAAAGATGGTGACTCCACATGGGCCTGCAGAAGCAGTACTTGATGCAGAGTGGTCTTAACAGGTTTTAAATGCAAATTGCAGTTAACAACTGACAGAAACCTGGAAACCAAGACACTCTCTAGTTCTGCTAATAGCACCTGGCAGCTTGATTACACAAAGAGTCGATGGCATAAGGAATTTGTGTGTTGTTCACATAACATGCCCAGTCACACCAGACAGTTCATCAGCACTGAACAATTCTTTTTGGCGAACACAGCCCAGATGTTTATGAAGTGTTATCTGTGTTATACAGACCTTTTGTAAAATACCTCTCTCCAGAGTCCTGGTTTGGACATGAAGCCAGTTAAGCATTAGAGAAAAATGCTTGTTAGACTAAATGCTTTCACTCTACTTCTGTAAAGTTTCCTGGGTCTGCCTGCTTTTGAAATATCTGCTAATATCTACTCTTCGAGAGAAAATACTTTAGTAAATGACCTGAGGCTGGGCCCAGTTTGGAGATTACTATGATCCTGATATAGCAACAGAGAATAGTTTTAATTTCTCTCTCCATTTCTCTGACCAGGACTATGATAAGTGGCTAGAGACCAGGCTGAGTGAAAAAAAGCCTGAAGGTCAGAAAAGACATTAAAGGATTGAGCTACTTAGCAGATCTAAACCTTAAAGTACATATTTTTAGATGTTTTTGGTGTCACTGACTATATTTTTGACAGTTGGAGGGTTGTCTATAAGGAAAGTTTTGTAGCTTCTACATTCAACACCGAGGTTTCATATACTCTTACTTTATGTTCATCAAAGCTGTGTGTGCTTGCAAAGTTAAGAGATTTATCTAAGTAGTGTGCCAGTAGAATAAACAAGTTTCACTCTACATTTCTTAAAATAAGACTATTATTCAGAACTATTTTATTGGACGAAATCATCAAGATCAGGTAGATTTCTCTGTTACTGTTGAATGAAACTGGGTTTTCTGAGCCCAGTATACTTGCATGTTATAAAAGAAGGGACAAGTTGTGCAGAAATTGTCTCAAATATTCCTTTAAAAGATAGGTCATCTATAAATACTGAGAACAGAGCATTGAGCATACCAATGGATAAAAGTTTTTTTGCCAATAAAAGCAAAAGAGTCCTTCGAACTGCATTGGTTTCTCTTAGGAGATTAACAGAAGTCTCACACTGAAGATGCAGGAGCATAAGGATAACTATCATTAGATTCCATACTGCATATCTAATGACATGTGGTATTCTATGCTTATAATTTGCCAAAGCCAACCACTTGAGTGTATAAAGTTTATTCACTAAACCAAAAATTAAGTTGGCCAGCTTCCTTTCATTTTCTGCTTTTAGATTTTCTACGTGTGAGAAAACTCCATCTGAAGAAACAGAATGAGGAGCTGACAAAAAGAAAAAGAAGAGTTGTCATCATCTTGCTCTACAAGTGACATTGGGTTGTGTGACACATCTGCTTGATGATCACCTTATTCCACAAAGTTTTCTTCCAGGCTTCCCACCAAGACAGGCTTCACTTCAGTCAGGATGATGACAAATGGCATTGCTTGGTCTCTGCACCAGTTTCTGTGGGCGTCCCCCTCAGGGTGCTGCTGCATGGTACTCTGGATTCGTGGCAGTAGGTGCATCTTCGCCACAGTTAGCCTCCTCTTCCTTTCCATACCCTTGATTCTTTCTCCTGAGCTGCTTCTTCAGCCTTGCATCCTCCAGACATGGTCAATCTGCCGTCAAATACTGCTTTAGTCTTCAGAGGTTGTGAATGTCCCCTGTGCTACTTCAGACAGCCCATGCTAATTTTGCCTGTTTTGCAAATGAACAAAAAATATTTCATTTATTAAACAGACCTCTAAAAATGTATTTTTGGTCTCTGTTTTTCGTTTCTCCTCAACAAATACTGGTACAATATTTGGTAAAGATTAAAATTGACAGGAACTGTCAATTATACTGTTAAGAAATAATTGCGAACCTTCTGAACAGTTCTTCCATTCAGAAAGTTGGTCTTTTGATGTCTGTTTTCCAACCTGTGATGTCCTAAGCTTTTGAGGTGGGGAGAAGTAAACTCGGAAGCTACAGGACACTAGAATATCTTAACAAGAGAATATTAGTAGGTTTTAAATATATTGATACAAAACATTTCAGACTAAAATGTAGTCACATTTTCTCATCTTATTATTTGAGATGGTTTTACTTTTTCAAATATGCTGTGAAAATCTGTGCTTTTTCTGTGTGTATGCCATATCCCTGAAATATGAGATCCAGAATTCTGGGGTTTAATCAATTAAATCATATTAATTAAGAACAAGAACAGCACAATCAAAAAATGGAGAGTATTTTTATGTGATGATGTCTCATAGAGGAACATATCTGAGCTTTTTGAGTGGACTACTTTGTATAACAGAAAAAAATATCACAGAAGCTATGAACAATACCAGGGCGTTAGCCTTTATAATTGAACTAAATGGCAATGTAAAGTGTCCTTTTTTCCTGCCTCAGATGTCAAGCCACTTTAAAGCAGTATAGCTCAGTATCAGAATATTGGTGATTTTTTACTGAAAACACTTGAATGCTGAAATTATATTCAAAATACTCAACATGTTTTGTGCCAAGAAAATGACTCCACAGTATGACCATCTGCAAAGCAGAAAATACTCTTGGGCATATTTGGAACTCAGCATGTGGTCCCTACTGCAGACAGCACAGTAACTAATTTTACAAGAGATTGGCATATCTCTACAATGATTTTTATCTGAGCCTAGCTAATGAAGCAGGATGTGGCTTAGAAAGGTGTAATGTGTGTCTATGTCAAATAATTTTCTTATTAGAAGGGAAGCAAATGTAGTCACAATCAGCTTTTCCAAAATGTGCAATAGCTAGCCATGCAGATACATACAGAACTTTTGCTTTTGCCTTCCTTAGGCAAGTGTTACCATGCACAAGCCAGGTGATGGCACACTCAGCCTAGTGGCAATACCTGTTCCTGAGCTTGATTTGTAGCTCAGATGTTTGAGCTGCTGAGGCATTTGCAAAATTGATTTAATGAAAAAAAGAAGGTTACATCTGCCCTGTCCCGCCTGGCAATGCAAGCTGGAAAGAAGTCTTTAGGCTGTCCTTTCCACATCACCAGGCTATCTGGCTACCTGTGCACAGCTTCACCCACAAAATTATCTAGAATATTCTGGATAGAGTGGTCAGGCAACTGTCATAGAATCATAGAATGGTTAGGGTTGGAAGGGACCTTAAAGACCATTCAGTTCCAATCCGCCTGCCATGGGTAGGGATATCTATCACTGGACCCTGTTGCTCAGAGCCCCATCCAACCTGGCCCTGAACACTTCCAGGGATGGGGCACCCGCAGTTTCTCTGGAAAACCTATTCCAGTGGTTCACCTCTCTCACAGTGGAGAATTTCTTCCTAACATCTTGTCTAAACCTACCCTTTCAGTTTGAAGCCATTCCCCCTGTCTTATCACTAAATGTCCTAAAAGATACTAAAAGTATCTTTTCACCTTTCTTGTAAGCTCCCTTCAGGTGCTGGAAGGCCATGTTAGTTCACCCTAAAGCCTTCACTTCTCAAGGCTGAACATTCCTAGTTCTCTCAGCCTCTCCTCATAAGAAAGGTGGTCAATCCCTCTAATCATCTTGGTGGCCCTTGGATAAATGCGTATCAGTGCAGCGACAGATGTTCAGTCGTCCCTTTTCTTCTTATTTTCTTCAAATACTGATTTTAGACTCCTTAACTCCTACGCAGGAAAAGTACTGTGCCTTCTGTTGCAGGCATGCAAAGAGTTGCTGCCAGGACATTCTGACCTTGATTACACAGAATTGCTCTATGAATATGTTTTCTGAAGTTCCCAGCATTTTCACTATGAGCATTGTTAACTTGAACTCTGCAGTTGCTTGAATACATTTAGAATTCAGAGGTTCAAAACCCAGAGACTCTAGCCTTCCCACAGCCTTTGGGAACACTGAGTTCCCAAAGATATTTTACCAAAAGCGAGATAGATAGCTGGAAATTGTATAGTGCTTTTTTACAGAGTGAGAGAACTTGTAGCCCAGGTTTTCCGGCTTTTTTTAAAGTCTTCTCTGCTCTGCCAAGACAGGGCATGCAAGGAGTACTCAAGGCTGCCTTGCAAAGCCTTGCCCTGGGCTTCAGCCTTTTCAGCTAATGTGTTTCCTCTCCTATGCTCAAGTGGCAGTTTTGATCAACAAGGTCCTAGAGTGAGATGGATCTATTGAGTAACACGCTTAAAGTCTGGTTATCAGGAGCTGGCAGATAAGAGAGGTAGGAGCAAAACTGCTACAATACCCAACCCTGCACTAGAAAAATAACAAGATTGCATATATTTTCTGGTGAATGCAGTGTGTCTTTCTGTAAGTTCCATGCTGCCACTAGAGAGAGAAGATGATGGGGACAAATAGGAAGAGAAAGGAAATGATAGACTAATTTATCCCTCAAGCATATATCTGAGAAATCCAAGTCTTTTCTGTGAGAGACAAAACCTATGAGGTATCTCAATGCACCAGTTGGACCACTGGAAGAGACAAAGAGGTGACAAGTGTTGGTGATGTCTCTGTGAGAGCAACATACAGTCAAGATTCCTAGGAAACTAAGGCACACCTGATGAAGCAAGAAGCATAGGTCCGAAAGTCCGAAAGTGGGCTGAAGACTGCCACTGGCCTGGACTTCCCATTCTATTGCCTCCAAAGGATTTGCTTCAGCAGAAGAAAGAGATGGGAAACCACAAGTGTTATGTTACTAGCCAGAGAGGATGACTCTGTAAAATATGGTCTGTCTGTTTTTCTTGAGTCAAAAAAAGTGATTTGGGGTGAATTTTTATCTTGAGGTGTACAATTTATTTTCCACTGATTATATTTTCAGGAGTAACCCTTGTCTCAGTATCATGATGATCACTGTGTGATGCTTGCTGTGCTTTATTTCTAAGATGCATCAGACACGTTCTTTTAAACCAACTGCTTTCTACTTGCTCTGTGAGAAAATCTAGTAATTACTGTAACTAAAACACTTTTTTTGGAGTTAAAAAAAATGTGGTAAGGGTAGGAACTAAATACAGGTGCTAAACCATGGAATGGGATGTTGTTGTGGCTATAATGATCTGAACACATATGCAAGGCAGGGTTTGTAAAGAGGGGCAATTTTATTAGATAAACAGATGTAGGTGAGGGGGAAAAAAGGCATAGGACAAGTTACAGAACAATCAACCTCTCCTTTAGACCTGAAGAAAAGAGAGTGCACTTGAAAGATTTTTTTTAATAATCTCTTGCTGTAAATCTCACACTTCTTCAGAATGACAGGACAGTCAAATGTACTCTGAGGTGTGTTCCATTCCCACAACTGCCCATCTCCCCAAACCAATAAAATGTGATTCTTCCAGGTGATTCAAACTTTGGATTGGGTCCAAGCTAACAACACACAAGGCATAACTGTATAGAAATTACTGATTGCCACCTGATGTAATCTGCCACAGTTGCTGAGCCATTATAAATTGAATGCTGATATAAATGCATGACATTGTTCTCCTGAACTCACTTGTTGATCCTGTGCATAGTTGATACATATGGATATGGCATAAAGTTAATATAATTTATGTCTTTATCCAGATGATGTTTCAAGTTTTTGATTATTTTGACTGCCCTTTAGCTTGTAGTTCATTGTTTCCCATTCTGTTGTTTTCTGGTTTGGTTTTTTGGTTGGTTGGTTGGTTGGTTGGTTGATTTGCTTTTAAGTTTTATTGTGTATAAAACTATGTGTTATTGCATGGTTTTGGTTCTAAATATAATGTGCTGTTAGTCTCAACACATATTAAAAATAGTTAAACATAGTTTGGAGTCAGTTTGCTCATTCCTGTGAAATCATTGTCTTGCAGTGGGATAAGCCTTGTACCTAGTGGTCAGAGGGAAGGTCTGTGTGTTTACAGGAGCAAATTCTGAACACTGACCAGGTTGACCATGCAGAAAATAAGTTGCTAAATACTGAAAGGAACTGAAAGATTTGTTTGGAGCAATACAATTTCAAGAGTTTTTGTGGTGTACAGTTACTCTTTTATGAAAGGGTATAGATTCAAATCAATTTTTGACATATATTTCTTTCAGTCAACCCGAGTGCGACGGGAAGAATGAAGCAGTGTTAAAAAACTGAAGCAAAATATTGATGGCAATAATTTTCCCGATAATGTAAACATAAGGCCACTAATAAACTACTCACACTGTATTGAACTACTATAAATTAAAACCTTGTGCATCTTGTATACTGTGTAGAACATATGTATTACCAGGAATATTTTTGGGTTTGGATACTATCTAAAGCCTGCTGGTTTTGCTCTGACTGGAAATGCATAGTACAGTAGTAAAAAAAATTATGCTTTCTAACTCTCACATTAAAAGAAACATTTTTTTTAAAAGAAGGTGTGAAGCAATGTACAAAAGTGAACTGTATTAAGAGCAATATGCTAATTTACAATGAGAAAAGGTCTATTTAATAGTGTGAGGAAATATTTTCTTTTTTAGAGGAAAGCTAACTGACCCGCTAACTATCCTCACTTGTGAACAGAAATATAGTTGAAACTGTTTGTTCCAGTGCATTTCAAGCGAAATGAAGAAACCCACACATTCTTTTGCCATAAAGCTTTTTTCTGTCTCTTCAGGGAAGCAATCAGTCGTGTTTGTGAAGCCATGCCTGGTGCCAAAAAAGCCTTCAAGAAACGAAAGGTATATTTTTTTTCCTTGTAGTGCAGTTGAATGTATTTTCTCTGTTCAGCACTGTGAAGACCAGGCACAGCAGGCAGGTGACTTTAAAGTAGCTTTGAGAATTGCAGATGATTAATCATTTAAAGTATTGGCTGCTTTTACTCACTATATATTGTTGCTTACCCTTTTGGTCAGTATCTGCTTTTGTAGGCATTTGGAAATATAAATACATCTAGGATGAAGATTGTGCCTTTATGTTCCTTCTGTAGAAACCTCCTCCTTTTACCTTTTTTCTTCCTTTTGTGAACTGCAGGTGGAAGAGTGAAAATTAATAAATGGGATGCCTTTCCATAAAATGCATGAGTAAATCATGAACATGGGTTCTGGAAGATATAGCAGAAGCCTAAAACATATATAGTTTTGAAAGTGACTAGATTTGTTCTTGAAGGATAGATCTACTGATGACATTTAATGAGTTTGGTAATCACTGATTTCTGGAAATGGAAAGAGCATATGAAGTGATCCTTTGCTCCTTATGCTCTTTCCATAAACACTTGTGGCTGATGCTCAGTGCCCAGCACTGATGGTGTTTAGTGTGTACCTGACATCCTTATTACCATGCTTTTATTTTTATCTGTGTGCTGGGAGTTAGAGTCTTCAGACGGGGAGAGGAGGAAGCCTTGGCTCAGCTCCTGCACTGATGGCTCCCAACTGCCTCTTCCAGAGGCCTCCAAGCAAAGCTGGGATGTAATGCTATTTCTAAGGGAAGAAGCATAAAAAGTAGTTCATTATAGCCCTTGGGTGTGTTCTTGGGCACAGGAGAAGAATGGGCAGGTGAAGGAAAAGGTCTGCCTGCTTCCCCAGCTGCTCTACCATCTAGGCAGAGTCTCAGCAGAAAGGAACGCAATGAAATGCCACTTGTTTGCAGTGGAGAATCATATCCTAGTAATCACATCAGTCATGTGACAACATGTGTCACAGTGTAACTGCAAATTGTTTTAGAAATTAGGGCTATGGTTTCACCTCCACCAAATTTCTTGCTTCTCTGGCTTTTCATTTTAAATCTGAAAGTAAGATGAAAGTATCTTTCTTCTCGGGAAGAAAAATGACACAAAATGTAATTGAAAAAATAAGGTAAACAGTTCCAAGTGCCTAGTGAGACACCTTGCTGTATTACAGGTTTTAGAAGTAATGCTGCTTATCAGTTATTAAAAAGAGCAACAAAATTTCAGATAAATGTCAAAGACATGTCTTTTGCTGGTCTCTGCGTTCATCATGTTTCTGCCACTAGTGGCATATAATTTTCCTTAAGGTGACATGTACTTCCTGAGGCCAAATTTTCACATTTTATCTACACTGTGGGTAGGTAATCCTTAAGAATGACCTGAGAATCATGAAGGATTAAGAAAGAAGAGATATAAGAGTACTCAAAAGAGTTTGTTCAAAAGAAAATTTAATGAAGTACTAGGTCTGTAACATGAAAGGGTTGAAATAGTGCAGCACATATTACATAGGATCAGTATGTACATAGTGTATTTTTAATCAGTTAAACAGAAGGAAAAATGAATGTATGCAAATTTCCAAGACTACAGAAGCTCAAGTGTGTCCATCTTGCTAGGAACAAAACTATCCAAGCTTGCAGACAGCTTAGGACAAATGCAAACATAGTGGCAGAAGAACAATGTCTCCAGTCATTTTAGTTTTGTATCCTAGTGTAAAATTAGGACCAGCATGAATATTCACCAGTGCAAGTAGAGCAAGTTAAAGGACTTGGTCTGTTACTGCTGGGCAGCCTGATTTTTCATAGTCTGTGATTACTTGAATGCAGCTGCTCTCATGCAGCTATGTGGTTCCCCATAGCTGTCAAAAGTGAGAAGTTTGTGAATTTTGTTTGACAGCATAACTTCTATTGCTACAAAACCTCCTATGAGCTGGTGAAATGCCTGTAAAAGTTATCAATACTATGATATCCCCTGTATTACATTCTTCAACTTATTCTCTGATAATCTTCAGATACATGTTTTACCGCAGCATAAAGAGGTTTTATTTGTCTATATCTGGCTTTTACCTACTCTTAAGTCTACAAGCAAAGTCATAGAATGGTTTGGGTTGGAAGGGACCTGTAGAGATCATCTAGTCCATAACATTCTGTATCCTATTTTGTGAGCATTCCATCAGTATCACTGGAGTCCCACTTTACATGTGGGTCAGTAGATGCAGAGCAAACAACAGATTTATTTTCAAGAGTTGAAGCTATTTTTATATAACAAGAATATTGTCATTTTAAGACAATGACTGAAGGTATTCATCTTAGTCTGCTTACTTGGTCCCTCGGTGAAGATAAGATTGTGCTGTTTCACAAAACCCCTAGTTTTTTTTGGTCAAGAGTAGATGAAGAACTGCTTGACTAGTATCATTATTATTTTTAATGGTAGAAGTAGTTGTAGTAGTAGTAATAGTAGTGTAAATGAGAAATAATTCCTGAAGGGAAACAGCTGTTACAATTAAATGATCTTTGAAAAGTCATAAGCTTTTTAGAAGCCTTTAAGATCACCACTAACCCTGCATACAATGAAGGTCATTAAAAAAAATCCGAGAACAAAAATCTGCTTTTTCCCCCCCTCCTCACAGCCACCAAGCAAAGTCCTTTCTAGCATCTTGGGAAAGAGCAATCTTCAGTTTGCAGGAATGAGCATAATGTTGAATATCTCCACCAGCAGCTTAAATCTAATGAATCCAGATACAAAACAGGTGAGTGTAACTTCTGTATTAATTTGTGAGGCTTTTGATGAACAGCTGCACAATTATTTGCTGTCTGCCAAATACTCAGTTGCTCAAAATTATTATTCCTCAATAATATAATAAAATGAATTAACCCAAAATATAATCATAGTGGAAGTCAGCTTATTTCACTATCCAACACAACTTTGATAAATTATTTTCTTCTTGCCGTTTTTCAGGTAGATCGGTTTTGCTCTTAAAAGACCTGTGATGTGAAATATCATTTTTTGGTTGTGGGAGTTCTTATTGAATAAAATTACAAAGTTTCAGAGCCATAAAAGGAATGTGATTGGAGCAACAACTAAAATACTGAATGTGCATCCCCAATTTTATTGTTTTTTTTCCCATTTAGAGTTTTAAAGGGCAAACTGTTCCTGAGATGCTGCTAAAAATACAGCCTCAGGGATTTTGCAGTGCAGTGAAAGGCCAGTCTTTTAGAGAGACAAGGCAGCCTTTTTAAAGTAGCTCATTTCTTCTTCACTGTGCTGAAGGTACAGACAGACTTTGGGGAATCACTGCAGTGGTTTGTGAATGATGTATGAGACCAGAAAAATCCTTGCTCAGGGTATATATAAAGAGGAAGCAGACAGACATGCGTAGTCACTGCTGTGCTATTTGCTGTGAACCACATATTGTGTTAGGGCATGCAACTTTCTGCCCAGATACAGACAAAGAGGAAACAAGTAAAATCCTACTGTCCTTTGGGGCCTCAGGTTTAAAAAATAAGAAAGAATGTGTACACTAGCTATTAAAAAGCTTGCTGTTCATTACTATGTTTTCATTTGTATATATTCATTCTTATCCTTATTTAGAGAATATCACAGTCCTCTGCAGTGAGCACTGAGACTGTGGGCACAGTGCTGTGACTGGCTGCAGTAGTCTTGTAGCCTTACTATGGAATAAACACAGCAGTGGTTTTCATAAGGACAGTTACCCCCATCGGAAGTATAAGAATTTAAGATGTTAATTAGCTCCACTAAGTTAGAAAGTTAGCTTGTCATCAGCCAGTGTTAGGGCAGAAATGTAGTTAAACTCATTTATTTCAGAGAAGAGTCATCCCCCACATGATTTGCCTTTTCTCTAAATTGACAAAGCTGTTCCTCTTCCTCTCATATAATTCTTTTTGAGGTAGATTCTTCTGGGTGCTGTAGGCCTGGGAAACGTCTGGTTTCTCAGAGCTCTCTAGTCTGGCTGTGGCCTCCCCCATTTCTTGTTTATGCCAAGGATTTGATTTGCAGATAAGCATGGCCCAGCAGCTTTGCCCTTTGAGGCCCCACACTGGAGGATGGCAGTCTGTAATAGCCTCTTTTTCCTGGCAGATCTGGAAGGAAATAAAAGACAAGACAGTGTGTGTGGTTGGCCCTTGCAGTAGAAGGAAAGCAACTGCATGTACCCCTGCACAACAGCTCTGTGAATATATTAAGCAGGGATGAGTGGAAAATGATTTTGTTTTATTTATTTTGTTAAAATGAAGGTTGGTGTCGATTGAAAGGTTTCTAAACTATATGCCAACGTTAGTGAATTGTTTTATTTGAAGCAATACAAGGCATTAATAGTTTACTGTGTCTCTTTTCAATATTTTGGTATTGGTAGAGGTGAGGAGGGGAATACCCCTACCTCAAACTAAATTAGCCGTGGAATCCAAAAAAGCTCCTGACTTGAAGTAATGGGTTCAAGCACTTTTCAGCTTCCTTAAAATTTGGAAAAAATTAGTTTTTAGGACAATCTGAAATATTTTTTCTTTTATGTGCTGAAATAAAAGATTAGGTTATTTGCACAAGTCAAGATAGTGATAATATAAAATTGTGTAACAGAACTTCACTAGTTCAGTTCTATAGTTAGGATATTCTACATTCAATATGTATTCTATGTACTATATATTCTATCGTTACTTCTTTAAGGGGAAAAGGAGAAGGAAATCCTAACTTCTGAGTAACAGAACACTAATTCACCAGTGTGCACTTAAAAACTAACCACATTTTTGGAGGCTCTTGTGGGACAAGCAGGGCTATTAAAAATGAAGTGCCCTTTACAGAAAAGAAACACTACGAATAGTAGTTACCTCTCACTGACTTAGTGAAGCAGCAAGATCCAAAGAAAGTCCTGTCAGGCTTTTTTCTTTCCAAGGAAGCTAGCTGATAGTTCAGGTATTTAAGAAGCAAGTTAGGGGAAACACTCAGAGAATATTTTTCTAGCTTATTTTTTTTCCAGAATTTTTTTTGCATGTGGTTCCCTCTCCAAAGTGAAGAATCAAGATCCTAATTCTATCGTCAGATTCTCTGAGGCACTAAACAGGGGCCTGTCCCATCCCAGAGGAATTCCTTGGCATGGCTTCTGTGACTCAAATATAAAGTGAATATTTCTTTCAAATGAGCTTTTCTTTCTGGTTGTTACATGATTTCAGTATTAAAAGATTTAAGTTAATTTTCAGAATAGCAGAGACGTCCTGCTTTTATTAGAGGTTCAGGACAAATTGTCTCTTCCCAGAGAAATATCATATTAGTTCAAATTGTACATAAGCAATTTGAATTTCAAATGCCCTGAGTGTGCCTATGAATTTGTGTGCTACACTGCATCAAGACTCAAAATTCTGTTTGCATATTGTAAACATGTTGATATTTGAAACATAAAATGACCAGTAGGTGTTGGACGCAATGTTAGGAATCTTAGCTAGTGTACAGGTTGGCATGGTTTCATTGATTTCACCAGAGTGGCATCAGCAGAAAAATGGTTTGATGAATAGGACCTTTTGTTTCATTCATCATTATCTGTAATAAAGAAGGTGAGTTTAGCAGATTAAAATTTCTCCAAAGACACTCTCGGACAGGTCTGTATGATTTACTGGCGTTCTGAGTGCATTTAGCAATCTTGCAGTGTCGTGATACATTTTAAAGAACATCAGAATAGATACATTCATCACTAAGTCTGTTTATATTATCATGCCACTCTTTGAAGTCCTTGTAGGTAATTTTGATCTTGACTTTGGATTTTCACCAGCATACAAGCAAAGCAAAAAAAGAAATCAAAATTGCAAACTGTAAGAAACCCATCTGACTCACCCTTATTCTTTCTGATCCATACAGATCATAGCAAATCACCATATGCAATCTATCTCCTTTGCGTCTGGAGGTGATCCGGTAAGCATTTATCTAAAGCCACATAGATGCTGCTTTATGAGGACCCTGTGACAAAATTTAAGGCATATCTTACCAAAAGAAAAATATAACCACAATAGCTCCTGCTTCTTCTTTCATATTTTTCCTTGATTGTTGCCATCAAGCACTCCTTGAGGGGCATGGCTGACAAGCGTTCATTGCATTCATAAGCATTCATATAGTAATTGATAAGCAGGGCTTTATTTTTCAGAGTAATGTAGAACAGTCGTATGGGCATTGTATGGATTTTTATCCTGTTTTCTATCTTGCACTTGTTATAGTAATAGAATATGTTGCAGCTATATTTATAGTATTTATGGTATTTATGGTATTTATAATATTTATAGTAATGCTTGCTTTTCTTTTTTTCTTTCCTTCTCAATTGTGTGCATTGAGAAGTTGGTGCTAAATTCTGCCTGCAGGTATACTTGCTACAGTAATGCAGCTTGAAGACAGGCTTTTAGGAAAAGCACAGATCTTTCTCTCCTGTTTTGCAAAGCTTTTAGATACATCTAAAAATTTTACTCATTTAGATCAAAGGGCAGATTCCTGCTTATTGTGCTTTTCCCTGTTTTTATAAGCTGTTAATCCAAATGTATATTAATAAATGGGCTTGAAAAGTATTTGTCACTGAGGAAGCAAGGGGAAAAATATAAATTAGTGACAGCGCTCACCTTTTACCTTAGAGGTTTGAAAGCTTTTAAAATTGATTAATTGAGTGAGTACCTTTTTCTCCAAGATGTGATTATCTATCATATATCAGTCATGTACTACAGTTAAGGCAATTTCTAGCCTGTTTTGTGAGTTAATTCTCTCAGTTCCACTCTGTTAAGGTGAAGATACTTGGTGCTTTCTCTGTTCATTTTGCTATTGTCAGAAAACATAAAGGCAAATTTCAGTGTTAGTATAGCTTTGCTGAGCTCAGTACAATTACAGAAGGGAAAAGGACACAATATCACAATAATTTGGGGAACAAAAATGGATCAACAGCAGCTTTGAAACACAACAGATTGCAATAGATGCTGTAAATGAACAATTCCTGAAGTGGGCAGAGGAGTGATTAGCACAGTTCCCTGCCTCCGTAAGAAGATTCTTTGCTGCCCATCTGCCATCCCAAATGTTAGGTCCTGGAAACACCATTTCACACTGCCCACTGATGAAATGATTTACCAGGAAAGAGGAGAGGAACACAGTAGAGTTCTGGATTTGGAGTAAACAAGCTTTTCTGAATGTTTTAGAGAGATAAAAATCTCGCTACTGAGTCAGTGATCTACCAGAGAAATAAAATTGCATGGTGCAAGGGAGCCTACAAGTTACAGTGAAATTATGAATTTGTGTTCCCAATAAGACTACTGCATGAATTCATTCTGGTGTTGGGAGGAAGAAAGTAGGTATGAGTATCTAAAGTTTTTCTACAAGCTTATCTCTGGTCTAGTAAGGAATAACTTTAAATCAAAAGCTCATGCAAAAAGCGGCTGGTTCTTTTGTCCTGGGTGTTCGTAGAAGATGACAAAATACAAGGATGTGATTTAGCTTACATCTTTATTTACTCATCAGAGAGCCATCTAGATGTAATTTTCATCAGCCTTTAATGATTTCCACTTGGTAGTGGACGGCCACTGCCAAATTGCATCTCCCAACCACAGCTGGCCTCCAGACCATAAATTTATCTCCTTATATGAGTTTGAAACTGGTTGGAGAAAGGCCGTAGTGACCTAGGAAGCTAGATGTGTGCCCATGTATATTCAGGAAGTGATTTCCTTATTTTGAAGTTATTTTAGAGTTTGGTTTATTAGGAGGTAAGATTACTCTCACTTTTCTACCCCATCCACCTTTCTGCTCTGGATGTCTGCCTCCCAGCAATTAGCTTTACAACCTTCCTCACACTCCCTTACCATTAATTATATTATTTAAAATATAACCCCTGGAGAAGGGTTCCACAGTCTTGGAGAAGGGTTTGAATACCATATATACTTTTGCAATATTTCCCTTTGTGATGAGTCAGTTTCTGGCTGTGCCAGTATATGGGAGCTTAAAAATCTCCCTACCAGATCCTTTTACACACCATTTCAGAACCAAGGCTATGTTCTCAATCCACTTTAACTCTCTTCAGCCCCTCCTGTGATACACTAAACAATTTTGCTCCACAGTAATTTCAGGTGGCTGTTTCCAGGCTGCCAGACAAGACATCTGTTTTTGGAGATATCTGCTGAAATTTTGGAGAGAAGGATCTCATAAAGTCTAATATACAGGTCTCTCAGAGGTCCCTGAAGGCAGTAGTTTTTCAATTTCAGCAATACCTCCAAATTTTAACACCACAATGCAATGTCTTTAGGCTGAAAATTTTAGCTCATTCATACTGGTTTTCAGTCCTTGAATGTCAAGGATCACTTTGCTATGTCAGCCAATCCCTGTATAGTTTTTGGATGGGGGTCTTCTAACTTAGCCCCACTGAAATGTCCCCACCTTAGGTACTTAATGGTTTGTCATAGTCAGCTTGAATCTCAGGCCTTTAAAAGAAATAAAGAATAGGTGTTTTCAGACTGTCACACCCACGCTAGCTATGAGATAGATCTAAGATTTACTCAGGCATAAATGTATCCATTAGCTATGCCTGAAGTAGTAAATAAATTGATATGTGGCCCATTTTCTAGTCTTTCTGGCCCTGAAATAAATAACAAAGTGCAATTTGGTCTCTTCCCTCATAGTGGTCTCTTGGGATCAATGCCAAGCATGTGCTGGTCCCCCAGGGAGTTTCAGGGCATGCTATGTGAAACCAGGACAGTGAAACAAGAGGTCTGTATTATTTGCTACTATAGACATAGTCACCTTTATTTTCCCCTTCCTTGTTGATATGCATCCTTATTTCCACTGTAGTGGAATCACTATCCAGACACTGTGCTACAGAATGTGTAAGAAATTACAGGACAAAATGGTAGGGCTATGCTTTTTTAACAGACCAACCTTACTGCTGCTGTATTTGAGTGCCTTCCAACGAAGCATTAAGTGACATGGTTACACATCTGTCACCAGAAACCATAACTGTGCTTCATCATTTCCCTTCCTGTCTCCTCAGGAAGGAAATTGTATAGACATTCAGTACAGTGATTTGTTTTGGGTGGCTGGTAGTGGTGTGTGCACTTGCACTAGAAAAAGCTATACTGAAGAAGTCTATATTTTAACTGAAGATTGATGTTTATTGTGACATTAGATCTTGGTGTAATCGGATCAGTCACCTGAAAAGGCTTTGGGTAGATTTACGCAGCCAGCTGTAATGTATCCTGTATATCCCTTGGGTTTAGCTATACCTGACTAGCCAGGCATGTCAGGAAATACCAGATCTAACCAGGACTTCCTGATTGCATCAAGGCAATATGGCATTTTCCAGATATATCAGCAGGCCTGAGTGTTTCCCAGAAACCCAGGGCTTTCTGTTTCATCTGCATAATGATAGAAGTCTGCACCACTTGTGCACAGGAGCATAGGGGTGGCAGGAGAGGAAGGGAAAAAAATCCCCAAAAAGATGTCTGTGTGCTCTTGCCAGAAAATCCACCAGGCATGTGGCAATAGGAGTGGCAGGGAGCAGCCTAAGGGCTGGGGGAGGGCGTCCAGGGATACTGCTTGTCAGAGCCAAGCAGGGGCTTAGCACCTCTGTGCCATATGGCACTGTAGTCAGTAAACACCTGCTTGTCACACATGAATAAATGCCATTGCTCAGTATTTCTGAGGAGCAGCGCTGTTACTCCCACTCTTTCTGCCACAGAACCAGATGATTATTCATCTTATGAACTAAAATCTCAGGGTAGTTTGAAGATAAGCACTTATAACTCTATTCCCTCCTAAATGAAGCTTGGGCCAAATCCTACCGAGTTTGTTTAATTGATGGACGAGATTTAAAAATTCTGATGCATTAGATCACATCCTGTAAAAAGGAAAGTGGTGCAATTAGTACTGAAACCCATAAACTTTTATATGGGTTTTAAGCAGTATGCAACTGTAGAGCAGAATATGTAATTTGAGGCTCTGCCCACAGGACAGACATACTCTGGAGTGTGATCTTTTGCTGTAATCAGTACAAATATGTTTTTGCATTCATTGTAGATATCTTAATTTTTTGACAGGATACTTCAGACTATATTGCATATGTAGCTAAGGATCCTGTTAATCGCAGAGGTAAGTTGGAAATATCTATTTGATGTCTATTTTTCCTTTGAGAAACACTAATTATTCATCATTTCAGTCAGATTACACCCCCCACCTTCTCCACTGAAAAACAGAAATGTAGAATGTAGCCCAATCAAAAGATTGCCTTTGACAGAGCCATGGAAAGATTGTGTATAAATAAGAGGCAGCAGTTTTTTTCTCAAGCTTGGAATAAACAGGTCTAGCTGCTCACTCATACCTAAATATCACTTTGATTCTCTTCATCTCTTACATCAAACACTTGCCTTACTTGGCTGTGTGAGCTTCTAGGCAACAGCCAAGTCTTACCTACACCCAACCACTGTGCAAGAGCTAAGCAGTCTTCTGATTAAGTCATCTGATGAGGCAGCTGAATCTTCTTAGGTCTTCTCAGTACATGCCTAACTTTTCCTGGCAGAATCAAATTCTTTATCAAATATCTAGCTTTTCAGCCAGCTTGCTGTAATTATCTTTCTCAGTGAAGTTTTACTCAAGGTTGCATTGCTTTAGTAGCAATCTGTCAGGGACAGGGAACTACTGGTTGATTGTGTTCACTAGGTCTTAATACAACATACAAAGTATTTTGCAATGTACCAGAGAATCTATTTACTATTCATAGATCATAGAGAGAGAAGAATAGAGTAGGGAAAAAAAAAAAAGAAAAAAAGAAAAATTAAGTACTTCCAACAGGATTTCTGGAGAATTCCGGCACTTTAACTCCAAAATGCCAATCCTGCAAACCCTCAGCCACCCACCTTATCATTGGCACAACTAATCCAGTAGCTTCCATATGTAGTCATCTTTAACGATACCTGAAGAATCTGCTGGGTCGATATGTAGAGATGTCCAGACTTGAGAGTATTAGCTCATAAATAATACCTGCACTAAGTATACTAATATGCTGAATGCAGATGAAATACCTAGAATACTCAAAGGGAGTGGGAGGTACGGAATAGGTCAGTTCTTTGCAATGCTTGTGACATTACAACATCATGTGTACCATGTCGCAGAGGCTCCAGTGTCAGACTATGGAATGCATAGTGCAGAGCTGCTCTCCAGCCCACCTGCTTTAGCAGCTCCCTTCTGCTAAATCCAAGACTGATTTAGTTGTTCTGAGAGATCTCCGTCACTGTAGGGACTAGCACTGTGGACTAGATATTTGCTCTGTAGATTATGGAGAAGACCTGTGCTCTGTTTTCTGTCCCTGCATGAGTGGATTTTGTACACTATGTTTCTTTCTGCACTAAGTTATTCCTCTGCTGTGTTCCTTCCATCTTACATTGAATGCGTTTATCTTTAGCTTGCTGTGACTTTGAGCTAAGCTATCCTAGACTGAGGAATCATCTGAGCACCTGATATTGTTGTCTTCCTTTGGTGTATTCAGGTCAAGTAATTTCTTAGTTTTCTTTATGAAAAGATTGACAGTTTGTAGCATTCCAGCTGCAGGGCACATCCTCCATCCTTCAGATAATTACTGTACCTCCCTTCTTCATTTTTCTGCAGCTGTTTTAAAAAAGTATAGGATACCTGCATAACAGAGGCTGCCAGTATAGCAGAGAATGCACCTTCCTATTTTTTCCTGCTTTTGTCCTCTTTGTCAGCTGGTTCCTCCTAAGCCCTTTTTACTGCAGTGAAGCACTGTAACCTCATGTGAAATTCTTTCAAGCTGTGATCTTTAAGCCTTCAGCACTATGGCTTTCTCAAGGGTGCTTTCCCACTTGGGTGTATACATCAGTGGTTTGCAGATCGGTGTCTTTGTATGTCACCTGTATTAAAACACATTCTTTAAAAGGATAATTTACCAGGGGACCTGAATTGCCCTCTTTCACTTTCCATTCTGTCATTCTTTGTGTTGTCTGCAAATTACTTTAAAAGAGAATTTGTCTTTACATCTGTATCTAGTGGAAATGTTACTGCTGCTGTTGGTGATATTACCCTAGCACCAATGCTGTAGTATAGCTTGCATATTAGGCTCATTTCTTCCCAAGGATGGAAAAGCTTGTCTTCGTGCTTTGCATTCTGGATATAGCAAGCTAAAGGCTGTCTATTTTCTGCTGTAACATTCACAAGAAATCATCTCTGTGTGAGCCAAACCGTCTCATCCTTTTACAAGAAGCATATCTCCTACCTGCTGAAAGTCCATTCACGTATCCAAGGAAACAGGTTACTCATTATGTCACCTACTGAAACTACTTAATGACTCATGCTTCATTTCAGCTCCAGAAGGGTTTAGCAGTGAGACATGTCGCCTCTTTAAATTTGCACTCTAGTTATAGAGTGCAAACATTTTAGCTTTGTTTGGCCTAACTACTTTTGGTCCACGTTTCCAGAGAGCACCTGTGCACCTTCCGCGGGGGCTGATTGTTCAACGCCGATAACAATGTTGCAGAGGGGGTAAAAAAACAAACGCCTCACTGCTAGTCAGGGATGTCTGCCTCTGTCTTCGAACACATGGGGTCCTGTTTTTGTCTGCTGAATCCACTTTCAACATGCAGCTAGAGGCATTTTCCCTGTACGAGGCATTTCAGCTTGCTGGTTGACATAGCAGACGCTCTAAGGTGAGAAGAGACCTCTGTATCTGTTTGACACCGTGACTGGTGCCATCTCATGCTGAACGAGATGCTGCTGCTGCCTGAGGAAGAGACAGCAGACATTCCTTACCTGCACAACTGCAGGTTTCTTGGCCCTTTATTCTGGCCTCTTCAGAAGTCTATCCAATATTTCAGCCTCTGAATAAGTCATATCTAAACTTACTTACTCTCCCTGTATTACATTAACTAAATGTCATGATCAACCCTTATTTGTAGGACACTGGTATCCAATGCACTTGGTTCCAGTGAGTAGGACACTGGGCATGTACTAAAATGCAGTTTTTCAGCTGAAGAGTTTATATTCAGGTTATTGAAGCAGTCAGGGGTGAACAAATCAGTGACTTTGAACAAGAACCCACTTTCCTGTGGCAGGACTTGGGAAAGAACCAGTTTGAAATCCAATCCAGGCTATAGCCAGCAGACAATATTCTTGCCCAGCTCTGGGTATGGAAATTTAACTCACCTGGGCTTCTCTGGATACGACTAAGATGCTGTTCATTGAGATCTTTAGCACCCATCTGTGCTCCTGCAATGTTGAGTGAGCTCTTCACAAGATCACCGCTTTGTGTTTTTGCATATGAGACCTCCAAGCCATTCTCTGATTTAAAACCAGGGCAAATTTGGCTGCTCAGACAGCTGATAAAGGTTTCTCAGCCTTCTATAGGAAGAGAACATGTGTTGCTGTCTCCCCCTTTACTGCCTGTGTTGCAGTGGGTTCACAGAGGTTGCACATAGGGAAGTGCTGGAATTAATCAGTTTGCTGGCTCTGCACTCCTCAGCAACCCTGCAGTTTCCTGGGAGTGTCTCCATGAAAACAAGCGGGAAAAAGTACCAACCTCTGTATTCCTGGAATAAGCTCAGAGCTCATTATCTAGAAAGTGTATGTGGATGCTGCTCCTCCCTCAGACTGTAATTTGGGAAAAGAGAGCAGCTTGTGAACTTGGGGTGATTAGACATAAAAGTGAAGTAATTAAACTGAGGAAAACACATAAAGCTTTTATTGTTATTACCATCTATTAATATTTTTGTAATGTCAATTTAAACTTAGAATTCTTACATAATCTATTGCATTCAGGTAATAACAAGTGAAATTTTATGAGGTTTTTTTTCTGTTTATGGATTTCTGTTTGTTTGTTTTCCATTTGTTAAAATAGTGGAACAGACCTTGTCTATAGCAGTTACACATCAGTGCAATTTTATGTAACCTTTAAAAAGTTATGATTGCCTGAAATTCACTGTATCAGAATGGGGTTTTATTGAAATGTGCACATCACTAATAGGGCAAGTAAGTTTGACATGTAGGTGTTTTGTCATAGGTCATTGCATCTCACCGTGACATAAACAGTGATTTGCATGTGTCAATCTTTTTCATTTAGCTTGTCATATACTGGAATGTTGTGATGGCCTGGCCCAGGACGTCATCAGCACCATAGGGCAAGCATTTGAACTTCGATTTAAGCAGTACTTGCAATGCCCCTCTAAGACACCTACTTTCCCTGATAGGTGAGTGCAATTGCAGAAGACAGCGGAATGACCTTCTTTAGCTTTCAATTTACTTGATAAAATGTGGACAGTGTTGCTGGAGACAGACAGGACTTGAATACTTAAAAAGATTTCTGTTGTATTAGCGAAACAGTGTTTACCTAATGAATATGAAAGAAGTACAGTCAATTTAAAAGAATAGTCTAAATATGGATTTAACAATAATGTTAAAATGATCATGTCTTTTGTGCTGTAGTTAGTAGGCAGAATTGGATGCCCAAGAATGGTTGTTATTTGTGGCATTTCCTCATTACTGTCACAGCAGCTGTGTCAGTTTAGATGGAGTAGGTCAGACTGCTGGGCTTCCAAAATGACTAATGATGTTTCAGTATTTCTCATAATAGGGTGATGTTTCTAGGAATGTGATGTATTGCAGGGAGGTTTGAATGCACTGATATCTTGAGGATACAAACTCTGTCTGCTTGTATGTGTTCAAAAGTCTGGAATATAAAGCCTTCTGTTTTCTTTAGAGACATGGATTGCTATGTGCTTATTAACATTACCAGAAACCCTAGTGAGCTCGTACGCTCTGTAATCTCTTATATCGGAGCAAAAACCTGTATATAGGGAATATCAAATGCTACTATCTTAATCTGGAAGCATGCTGTATTCACATCTCTTGACTTTGCGAAGTTCTTGCAGAATTACATTGATGATGGTGCAGTCATAATGAATGACAAAGATTTAGAGTGTAGTAAGTCCATCAAGGCAGATACTACAAGTGCTATTTTAAGGTTAGATAAAGTTGTTTGTTAATGTAGTTCATAATGGTCTTTAAAGCCAAGTTTAAACATACTCTATTCAGCATGAAGAATTTGATCCATTGCAAAGGAGGTTTATGTCGGTTTGCCTACACAGTGAAGATCTGCTGCATGTTCCATCATTGCTTCCTGACTTAGAGTGGTAGCTGAAGTGTGCATACAATATGCAGTAGTGATCCCCTGACAAGGCAGTCTTAACCTGCTGAAAGTGTCTTTAAGTGGTTTACAAGCGAGAGGCAAAAGAAAGCGCTCTCTTCCTTACAGGATGCAGAGTTTTGAGGACCCATGGACGGAGGAAGATAACGAGGCAACAGACCATCCCTATTACAACAACATCCCAAATAAAATACCTCCCCCTGGCGGATTCCTTGATGCCAGGCTCAAAACAAGGCTTCCCACTGCTGCAGACACAGCTCATGTCAGTATAATTTCATTTCTACTCTCTTGCTGATTGGTCCAAAATTTTTAAAAGATGTGTTTTATGGTGGATACCTTGGGACTGTCTGTAACTCACAGCTCTACCTGTGTGGCCACTTTCTATCTGAATGGCCATTGCAGATCGAGGGGGCAGCACATTAGGCAGCAAATTAAAGGAGGTGAAATCCTCATGGTATTAAAAGTTTAACCAGGTTCAAGGAACAGAAATCCACTGGGGGCTACTACATTTGCAGAAACCATGTCTGCTTCAGAGAGTATCGAATAGTGCGTATTAACTGGGAATGATTTAATGCAGAATCATTTAAGCAATCTACTGCAGTCATTACTAGCAGCTCATTATGTTAATGATTTGGCAGCGATCAGCGTTCAGCCAGGTTCCTAGGTAGGTTTTCCACTTCATGTTGAACTAAGGTCAGTTTGAATATTTCTACCAGCACTCATATCAAAAGTTTGACTGCCGTATCAATGTAGCCCCCTAAGAGGTGCTTTCAGATGCAGCACAATTCTGCTTAAATCCAGAGAAGTCCTGTCTGTAGCTAACATCCTCCCCTCAGTGCCCAAGTACATCCCCTGGTACCAATGGGAATCTTTCAGCTCATGCTGCAAAGAGTGCTGGGGCTGTCTTCTGCTCCCACGTGTGGGGCTGTCTTCTGCTCCCACGTGTGTTTCTGTGGAACACTTTTCCAAGTAACAGGTTGTCAAGACTCACTGTGTGAGTATAAACTAAAGAAATGATGCATCATTTGGTATCATGGGAGGGGTCACTAAGAGCAGAAAGCAGGGAAGAGCACCTGAAGTTCACTGTAATATCTTACTCTTACACAAATGTACTTGGGATAAATATATTCTGACATTATGATGAATTGGAAAGGAAGAGTGAGGGTACACAAAATATATCCAAGGAAATTGGCAGAGCCACTTGTATTGAGTATGAGCATTTTAAAGGCAATTGAAAAATTTCCTCCACATGTTTCCATTCTAGTCTGCATCAGGAGTGGGAGGAGAGCAAATTTATTATCAGAGCCACCACGTAGGAGAAAAATTCAGTGAAGAATGGCATCACGGGCCTGTTAAACAAGGTGAGTTTTGCTACTTTTAGCTGTAATACTGCAGGTGGTCTTGAAGGGCAAAGCATGTGAAAGTCCGATGCCTCAAATTCTTAAGGCAATAAACTGAACTTGGTTGATAGGTTCCCTTTGAGGGAGTTTTAGTGTCGATACTAGTGAAAAGCATTTGATTATTACCTCTGGATAAATTATTAAATGCAGAGC
Organism: Sturnus vulgaris; assembly: GCF_052056855.1. Taxonomy (NCBI): domain Eukaryota; kingdom Metazoa; phylum Chordata; class Aves; order Passeriformes; family Sturnidae; genus Sturnus; species Sturnus vulgaris. The sequence continues at coordinate 40,222,330 of NC_142283.1, forward strand.
AGTTCATAAATAGAATTACCCAGACTTTCAGCTTTCTAACTTTCTATATCTTAAAACACTATGATATTTAAGGGTCCGCTGCATGATCTATTCTGAAAATCTGATCCACTAGGATATGCAAAATAGAATTTTAAAATGAAGAGCCTAAAATGAAAAATTTAATTCGAAATGCGAAGCAATGCTCTCTATTCAATAAGTAGCAAATAGTGCATGAAGTTCCTGTTGTTGTCTTTGAATTTCAAGTAATTACAAAACACATATAAAATTTCACCCCATCCAGATTTTTGTGAGAACTTTACTGTGTTTCTAGCGACACTTTTGTTCAAATGCCAGAATATATTCTCTATTATTAATCTGCTCACATTTTAGGATTTTCTACCTTCTCCTCCTCTCATGACTCCCTAGCAGAAATTAATTTTTGAAATTTATAATCTCTACTTACAAAGATTTCCTTTCCTCCTGGGAAATAGCCCCACAATACCCTCATTGAAACATAGTTCTGAATCCATTAATTAATACTTTTTTCTACTAGATCCAGCAATTATTGACTTTACATCTCCCAGTCCAGGAAATTTTAAACCTGTGATGATGTGGTGTGATGATAATTGGTCAATACTGTTCTGTTGATTGCACACACACACACACACAAACACATAAAAAAAGTCTTGAATTTTCTAGGATCTCTGGATATTTGTAGTATGTCAGAAGAGAAATCAGAAGTAGCACCAACAGCACAGCTGCCAATATATGTAAACACCCAGAATATAAATAGAGAAGATCTATTGGCACTTCAGGCAGATGCTGAAAGTACCTTCGGTGGAACAGCAGAGGATGCTGAAGCAAGCAGCCCAGGAAAGGATCTGTTTGACATGAGTGAGTTCTTCCTATTCACTTCCTTTCTAACAAGCCACCAAATATGTTTATGCATTAGTTCTGTATTAAAAAAAAAAAAAAAAAAAAAGTTCTCCAAATTTAGTGTTCCTGGTGTAATTATGATGAATTATAGAATCCATTGTGGTTTCACATTGGACTGAACTAAAATAAAGGTGGCTGAAGATTTGGAATTAGTCTGTAAAATATCTGAGTTAAGGTTAGTTGCAGTCCATGTTATCCGTAACGTCACAGGCAATTATGTCAGAAGAAATATTAATCAGGACGCTTGCCATAAGGAAAGTGAAGGAGGGTGAAGGTATGGATGGGTGCATGGAGAATTGTCTTCAGCCTGTCCTGTGAGTGTGTTATGAGGAAGCCAAGGCATATATGGAAAGCTTTGTGCCAAAAGGAATCTAGCATGGAAATTAAAGCACTGAGTTACCTCTTACTCTGGGTAGACCTACTGTCCTATCCATTCCAACTTTGAAGGCAGCTTTTTCTAGATCAGAATCATCACCATAGCTGCAAAACTATGGCTTAAGCATCAGCCACAGTTTGGTATTGGTGATAGTAATACACATTGTTTTCAGCCTCAAGGAGATACATAAAGTGAAGAAATATTGAAAGAAATTTGATGCACAGAGAATTTTCTTGGGTTTTTTACTCTTCCTACCTCAAATAAATTGCTTATGTATGCTTTATTTAATTCAGTTCACATAAAAAAGGCAGTGAGACAAAGCAGTTGATGCCTACAAATTATTTGTAAAATAAAGTTCTACATTTCTGCTATCTTAGTATAGAAAAATATTTTTCCTGGCATGCTTTTGCTGAGATATCGCTCTATTTCCACAGCCTAGTGAGATGTTCAATTGAAAGAAAGGAGGAGAGAAAAAAGTTGAGAGTATCTATCTGTGAATATAGATCTCAAATGAGAAAAAACTGCTGTTTGAAATCAGGGATGTTAACTCTTACCAGCCATTGGAACATCAGAGAAAAGAAATATTAGAAAATGTGCCAATTAGCCCTAAGTTAGTGGTTTGTTGAGTTAAATACATGTTGCACTTCGTGAAGACCATGGTTTAGTGAAGACATTTATAAGCTACTTGTATAACTGGCTGAGATCTCAATAAGCTGCAACAGCACAATATTTTTCCTATTTCTTTGACCTAAACTAGCCTCTCTGTGGCCCCATGCAAACAGGGCTTTGTACTTCTCGCATCTGAAAAATCTATTTAGAGCTGGTGTATCGCTTCACTGTGCTGCTCTCCAGATGTCCTTTTGTAAGCCTAGGGGCACAGAACATTTCTTTTTGATATGTACTGGTGGGCCAGATGAAGGTCTTGCAAGAGTAAATAGCTTCCAAGAGGTCAGTACAACATGTAACGAAGCACTCTATGACGTATTTGCTATTTCTGTAAAACTGTTGGGATCCGTAATGACACTTCTTTCCACTCAATTCTACAATTGCACAAGAGTTCAGGACTTAGCTGAGGTTTAAAACCTGCTTCCCCAAGGCTGATTTTTTGCTAGGAAAATTATGTTAGATGTGTACACATGTCTGTTTTGCAAGGTTCTCTTCCTAGATGGAGGCTAGGAGTAGGCTGAGTGGTGAGGGTGAATGTTCCCTACTAGACATAGCCTTCGGCTAGAGACTCAGTAATGGATAATTTTTAAATGAATAAGTTGTTTGAACAGAGACCAGATATGAGTATAATGACATTAGGTACCCCTATTATGCAATTTATTTGAAATTAAACTGTCTGACATACCTTGAAAGACTGAAGGAGAGGTTTTCCTGGTACCAGATCGTATAAATACAGCTGTTGACAACAGCCACTACTGAAATAAGCCAGTACCTTTCAAAAGATCCTGCCAAGGTTCAGTCTGATTTTGATCAGTATCGTTCTGTGCATAGCATACATTTTAAACATATTACACTCCTCAGTCTTAATATATTATATAAATCAGTAAGTCTATTAGTGTATCTTCCCTCAATTTTTTCATAAAGAGAAGTGGCTGTAATGCAAAATAAGTTTAAAATGACCAGAATATCACCATTTTGCTATATGATTTACCTCTGAATGATCCTGCTCTTGTTTCTATTTCCATAACCAGAACCATTTGAAGATGCTCTCAAGAGTCAAACATCTGAGGCTATGTTGAAGAAATCCACCTCCACGGGATGCACCAGTCCTCCTTTACCCAGAGCAGCTGTCCGGACTGAAGCTGAAGAGCTGAGTACAGAGCCATGGTATCAAGGAGAGATGAGCAGGAAAGAAGCAGAACAGCTATTAAAGAAATGTGGAGATTTCCTCGTGAGGAAGAGTACCACGAATCCTGGCTCCTATGTGCTGACAGGCATGCACAAAGGACAAGCCAAGCATCTTCTTTTGGTGGACCCAGAAGGAACTGTAAGCACTGACTCCTCACTAATAGATGAGGTTTCTGACTCTATTAATTTTCTCTAAACGCCTTTAATCTTCTTTACAGCTTATTCACACCTTATTATAAGCACCACCTCATATCTCTGATGCGCCATCACATCTCTAATTCTCTCCTTGATGCCTAGCAGAAGACCTAGCACATGATTTCTGCACATTGCAGGGAGCCTTAGGGCTGATTCCCTAGCAAGTTCACACCTTGACCACTCCTGTGCAGTCAAAAGTGCAGCTAAGCTACTTCAGCATTCTTGCTAAAGGAAGGAGGTTTGGCTAGCCTGCATGCTGGCAATTTCCACTTGGCATCTCTGTTACCTGGGATATGGACCAGGCCCTCTGTTTTCCTGCATGTATGCCGAGGAGAGAAGTGGGGTAAGCCTGTTCCATCTCTTTGCTGCCCAAAGACTCCCTCAGCTGATGAAGGGACCTTCCCCACAGCAGGGTGGAGGGGGCAAGGGAGCTCTAGTTTTCTGTAGGTGTCCTCTTCTGCTTCTGTGGAGGCATCTTCAGAGAGATTGAAATCATTGTCATGAGTTTTGTTCTTGGCTCCTGGTAGCTGCAAGTAGGAAACTCCTTTTCCTCTATAAAGGACAGCTTTAGATAACCCACCCCAAGGTAAGTGAGAAACTCCCATAAAGGAGTTGGCCTGTTGGCATCTGAGCTGAGAAAGCCGTGGCAGAATTATGTCAATCCTTCAGAGTCTGTATTGCAGCTGTGAGGAGTTTCCATGGCACTTACTGCAATTAATTACGTTTGCCACATGAGGCCAGTCAAAGAATGGTTTTGCACTCTTGGGTGCCAGCTGCCTAGTGCTGGATTTGATGGGTATGCCAGCACAGGGGAGTGATTCTACACCTCTTGAGGGGCAGCCTCTGTCCCTAAAATTTGCCCACAGTTCTGTGACTCTTGCAACAAGGTAGCCTAATTTTCTTTTAGGCATAAACCCACAAATAACTGTTACAGGCAAGGGAAACGCTGCTGTGCCACCTGGGAAGTGCAGGAATGCTGTGTCCCACTGGGAGCTCTGCTGCAGCGCTGACTGGCATGGAATACTCAGGTCCTGTGATGACTTCCAAGGCATTTTCTTCCTATACAAGTTGCAGGGCCCTTCCCCCCCGTCTTTGCTGCACTGCCTCTAGTGCATCTCTAATTTGCTGACCTCCTTGGTTAGAGACCTGCTTGTTATCTGCACCTATCCCTTCCCTCAGCCTGCTTCTATCACCATGGCCCAAATGGCTCTGAGATGCTCTGCTCAGGAGGCAGTCTTCCAGAACAGTGATTTTCTGCAACCGTAGTTAGTTACAGACAGCTGTGCTGTCTGTATGATCTGTGGGATCCTGATACAGCTTCTGAGCAGCTCTATTTGCAACTTGTCAAAGTGGAGCATCATCAATAAAACCTGGCCAGTGTGTGGCCAGCCACCGCAGTGTGCCAGTGGCTTGCATTTCATCTGCATGGTCTCAGCGGGATTGTTCTTGAAGACTGATTCACACAAATGCTGCCTGAAAATTAATTTCACATACAGAACCCAGTGACACGTAACAGGTCTTAAGGGTGCATTCTTAGAGCAGAGTTAACTGTCCAGTTGCTTCTGCTCTCATCCAGCTAACAAAAAATTAAGAAAAGGCAAAAGAGATCCCTCATTCAGATATCAGATGCTTAAAATGGAAGACTGCGGGATTTTCTCTAGGTTTAGAATTGGACCTCTGGTGATGGTAGAGTAAGATGGTAAGAACATCTTAGAATACAGATAACTAAAGTTAGTGCTTTTTTAGATAGATCTTTTCATTTTGAAATACAGTTTGATTTTAGAGAAAGTAACATTTCAAAGCAGAATGTTTCAGAAATTGGGACAACCTTTTGGTTTCCTTCAGTGACATAACTATGTGTAGACTGACAGAAAGCATCATATGCCATCAAAGTTATTTGTTTCCTTTTTTTTTTTTACCATGTGACATACTTTGTTAAGCTTCTAGCAATTTTTCAGAACTTAATGTCGAAACGGAATTATTTCAGGAGAGGTGTCCACCACAGCATAAGATGACTTTTGGAAGTTTTAACACAAGTTTTTCTCTCTTCCTGAGAATAGTTCAAGGAGAACAGATGACATTTCTTACTGAGAGCAGTGCTCACAGGTGTTTGCTTGAGGTGGTGTAGAGCCGGCCCAATAAAAAGTTTTAGTGCAACACGATGTTTGCTTGAGGTGGATCTGTGCTCTGTTTGTAGCAGCTGTTTGCCTATGCCTCATATGAAACATAGAAAGGAAATTTTTTGTGAACATGTGGCTAAATAATTAAAGATTGCTTTGGAATATAGATTAGTTGTTGGCTTCTGATAATTCTGACTATTTTATCCTGTAATATCAGTTTCCTCCTATCATGGGTGGAATATTGCATACCAGTAGGATGCTGCTACAGAGGGCTGGTATGTGGGCTAGAAAAATTATTTTCCTGCCCTGAAGTGTTTCATTTCCAAAGGCACAGGATGGGTTGTGCAGCACAGGGCAAACCAAAGCTAAGCAAATATGGTGGCCAGATCACTTTCTAGGAAGGGAGTTTTCGAGTAGTGGAAGAAGAAGGTCTCAAGAAAAGCACAAAAATGCTGAGGTGCACAAAGAAGCTGGTTTCTGACATATCTGGCATGATAGCTCTTTCTAATTGAAAAGGTACAAAAGCTCAAAGAAGTATGTGGTCCTTTTGAAGAAGAAAAAAATGATCTAAAAATCTGACTTACAGTGAAACAAAATCATGAACAGAAGTTTTCAATCAGACCTGTTCAAAAGAGTAATAAGAGTAGGCTGGTCCATGGAATTGCATGCAAAATATCTATTTGGTGAAAATAGGAGGAGTGAGAGAGAAAAGAGAAGCCATGCTGGAGAAGCACCAAATTTCCACCAATTTTGGTGGAAAAGTTTCTAAAATATGATTTTGTCATTTTATTCTGAGACAATTTTAGTGTGAAGTTAAGGGGGAAAGTAATAACTCTTTAATCTATCTTCTTGCATCCTTTTTTTAAAGGTTCGTACAAAAGATCGCGTCTTTGACAGCATAAGTCATCTCATCAACTATCACCTTGAGAATAATTTGCCTATAGTTTCTTCAGTGAGTGAGCTCTGCCTGCAACAGCCTGCTGAAAGAAAAAACTGATTCCAGATAACTCTTTTAGTTATTGCAACTTGCAAGCTATAACTGGTAGAAATCGCAGATCTGAAAAGAAAATGTACATTAAAAAAAATCCCACATATTCACATACATTTCACAAGTATGTTTTACTTAAGTTTAAAAAGCCCCATTTCATATAGTACACTTGAACACTTTCAATGCTTTATGTGACATGAAATCTCAGCAAAAGTCTTTCTTAAAAGTTATTTCAACAAAATTGTTCAGATTCTCTAATGTGAATGTTGATAGTGTACATACACATTATATATACAAATACAGTATATATTTATATTTTTCAAGTCAGTCTGTTGACAGTATAAAACTATCTTCTGTGCCATGTGTTTTTACCAAAACAAAAATTACAAGTGTGATTATTCAGATAAAAAATAGAACTCAGCAGTCTCAATTTCTTGAGAAATTTAATATCACAAATCTTACTTCTGATTTTACCTAAGAAGCACAACTATGGGGATCACAGATGGATTATGCTAGTTAACCATAGAAGGAATCTGAATTCAGTAACTAGTATTCCAACTCAGAAATTTAGCATAAAATATTTTTTAAAAGCATTATTCAGTGTCACTGATATCAAAAGAATTTTATCTTTCTGACGTCAAGTTTGAATTCTTATATGATGCTATTCAAAACATTTGTATCTTTACCAATTATTTGGTGTGGTCTCTATGTGTATGAGGTGTGTGCTTTGATTTTTCTAATGATATTGTAACAGTATACTGTAACTTCAATTTATTAATTTCAGTGCTAAGGTTATTTGTAAGTAGTTCTCTGCTTATGGTGAAGATCTAGATGTCCTTGAACTACGAGTCTCAAATGAGATGTTGCATACTGATTAGACAAGTTCAAATAACTTGTGCTTAATAGGCTTAATACAAGATGTACATGACTGTTCAAAGACATACCTGAAAAATCTTTTCTTCTTATAAGCAGTGAAAACTATCTGAACTCACTGATCAGTTTTGCAAATGATGTCACTTGCATTTACTTGCCAAAGCATAACTTCATTTTGGCCTTCAGCAAGTGATAGGTATTGGAAATATACTGTTTTTCTCTAAATATCGAGTCTAAAATGTACACATATGATAAAGACACACTTCTGGCAGAAATGCCCTTAACTTTTGGTACTGGGAAATGCTTTAAGGGATGTTTGTACTGTTCACATTTAAGCATTATATAAAGTTATTTTTCCATTCCATGAATCTTATTATGAGTCAAATTCAATAGACACAGTTCCTGTAAATGCAATGCTTGTGCCAGAGTCAAGATTTAGCCTTCAGCAATCCAAAGGTCTTCTCTAGCACCAGTCTCTCAAATCAAATCTTCAGACTTGATTCATAAAAACTCAACAGGGCAAGTCTAGGTTAAGTATCTGCCTGCCCTGCAGTACACTTAAAGTTATATTTGGTTTTAAGAATTTGTTAAAAATTTTTGTTTTTTGTTTAAAAATTTTTCAAACCATAATCAAACTGACTGAAGAATTCACTCAGAATATATTCAGGCAGGACTACCATGTTAAAATTCTGAAATACCTTTCCTGTACCTTCTGCTTTTAAATATGGTGAAGTTGCAGCTTGAAAGTTTGATTTCGAGTAATCTCAAAACTGAAAATTATTGAGACACCTGAGACTAATGATGTAATCTGCACCTATGTAAAAATACACTTGATTCTGTAATTAGGACATCCAGAAGCCAATCTAAGACATTAGTGAACCAAATGCTTGTGATAAATTTTACTAAACATAGTTATTATTTGATATTTCTAGGTCTGAATGGGAGCTGAGAGTAAAGAAGAGCAATTAAATGCTGAATTCAGCCCAAATCAGTATGGCACTGAGTTTAGTGGAATTCTTAAAATTTCATTTTACTAGACTGGGAGTGGCAAGGAAATATAAATAGATCTTATGTCCCAAAGTAGTATCTAAAATGACTTTATCTAAGAGTCTCAAAAAATGACTTTATTTATCCACGTCTCACCATATTCCAGTTTAAATTATCTCAGATGCCACTTTTTTCTTATATAATGCTTGTTATTCCATGTTCTAACCTTCCTGTAGCCATATTCTGGAAAGTTTTCACTGTGATAACACTACGATTAAGAGAAGATGTCTTTTTTTCCTTAGAATATGGCATATCATTTCAGTAAAAGTCTGCTGTGTAAGCCCCTTAGGTGTCTTCAAAAAGTCCTCCTCCTTCCTATGTCTGTTTTGGATTCCTGAATATCCTGGAAACACGGGACAAGATTTGGGTGTATGAATTAAAGGCACTAAACATACACTGAAATAAATATTTTTTTTACCACTGTCCTAGCTGTAGTTTTAATAACTTAGCAGCCATTTAGCTGCATGTTTTGGAAATTAAATCTGGTGTCAAGGAGACACAAAATGAAACCGCTTGACAGAAATACTAAATTTCCCAGACTATATTTCACAAACTGTGCCTCCAGGGAAATGTGGCTATTTTGAGCTGCTCTGTCAGCACAGCCAATTTTCCCAGCTCAGCATACCCCTTGATGATGCAAAGGTTACATGTATCTTTTCTAGATGCAATGTAGTCTGTTGCCATTGCCGTTGCCCTGTGACAGTGCCCTGCTGACCCCATGGGCCAGCAGATCCTGTATGCCCACACATCAGGATACACAGGTTTTCCACATCACTGGGAGCCACACAGTCTCAAAACTTTCCAGAAAGGAAGAGCATGTGTGCCACTCAGTACTCCATTTGTGGATCCTGCCATGTTTTTTGTCCCTGTCACTCTGCTAGATTTGGCTTTCCCCTTTAGGAGAAGGTAAAATAAACTAATTAAATACAAATAAACTGGAAAGCTATTTGGATAGCCGTTCCAAACCACTTGTCATTAGACCAATTTTAAAGTGATTTCAACCATAACTAACTGAACCTGCTAGATTGGCTAGGCTGATTTCTGTGAGGAGCCAACACTGCAACCAATTTAAGAGATGTAAAAGTAATAAGATAGATTTAAATGCTGAGAAGGTACCTGAAAACCTGACAACTGACAGCATAATAATGTGAGTCTTTTAATGTGCACTTTTGGTTTGGAGTACCTCACCTTTTTTACTACTTTTTATGCAGTCTCAAGGACTAGACACTTTCCTGTGGTAATTCACTACCATGACTTCAAGAAGTGGGATTTTACCGAGAGAAAAAAATTTCTAGACTCAATAAAAATCACTGAGATTAGGTCATATTGTAGTATCTTTTGATGTTTTTCCAATGAACAGCTGAGAAGTCAAAACTGGAACTCTAAATATCCTGCAAGACTGTCTACATTGGTTTTGAGTCCTATCTGATTAACAGTTTTGATTGAAAATTGTTTTGCAATTATAGGAATTAAGGACAATAAAAACACATTCAATGCCTTTAAGCAAAGAACATATATATGTGAACCAGGTGATTTTGATTACTTTTTATTGCAGATCTAGACTAATTATTAAGTTAATAAAATTAATCCAATGTTGCTGATAGTCGTAGGCTGGGCATCTAGGTACAATCATGTTCCCAAACTTTCAGTTATTTCAGATGCTTCAGAAGCAATGAAATCTGAAAATATGGTTTAAAAACTGCATTACCTTCTGACAAATGGGAGTTTGCTCAGAGTGAGGAGTTGCAACTTCCCTTAATGCCAGAAGAGAATGTTCAAACTAACCATGCCTGGCCGGTCACTGTATGAGAAGATGCAATTTCCATGGCTTAATGCCTGCCTTTTTGCCCAGTTATACAGTTTTTTCACTCCATTTCCTATAGGGTTCACAATGGGAGGTAACAGTGATTCTAACAAAACCTGTCTGCCAGACACTCAATAAAAACTTGAACGAAGGACATAGTCCTGGGACCAAGACTTCAGTGCAAAATGTGTACTGTCACTGGAACAAAATGTTTAACAGTCTGGTAAATATCACCTACCAGCACTAAATTTTCTACAGCCTGTATTCCTACTTTTACCACACTGTGGAATAATATACCCACATCTCTTATCACCATGGTCCCCAGGCATCATGTGCAGTAAGATGAGGAGAATTTACAAAAATATATACTGTAGTGTGATTGCTGCTGGCACATCAAAGCCAGATATCAGCTATAATGTATTAATAACAGAATTGATGCATATTTAGACATTTTTCAGTAGATTTGATAACCAGCAAAGTTTTGCACCTTCTAGGAAATTTGCAGTTATCAGAAGCATATTTGGAACTTGTGAATATTCTGAGAAAAAGCTTACAAATCCTGTTTTCAAAATTTTGTTCTTAGCTTCCAATATCTATCCAAAGTAAGTGGTCGAACCAAGAATTTATATTAAGTAAACCATAATCCATATTTGCATAAAAGAAGTCTAAGCTGAAGTAAGAGACATACTTCCCTTTTTATCTGCCTGACAGTTTCAAAATATGTCTGAATAAAGTCTAAATTCAGACATACCTTAGTGTCTTGTCAAAACCACTTTGACTTAAATGGTCTTTTTTGCCCAAACTAAGGTTTGCACTCTTCACACTTCCGTATGGGTTCAAAGCTGTCAAAACGTGGGTGATTTTCCACTTAATGCTCTGTGATCAGCTGGACTGACTCTACACACTCACATACAGCGTCTGTGGACCTTGGTCATATCTACTGGATGCAGCTGGAATGAGGGCAGGCCAGTGGAAAAGACAACATGGACACACAGCTTGCCTGCAGTTAACCAGAGGCTTGGATAGAGAGTGAAAAGCTATCTTGGGAGAGAAAACTTCAGGGATAAGAAATGTGAAGCCTGGAAACATGAGCCAGTAGGCATTTAAGCCACTAATGAGAATAGAGAGTTGTTGCCAAATTATAAACATGCTAATTGGTTGATAGAGTTAAAGCAGAACCTCTGGGGATACAAAGCCTACTGCTCATCTCTTATTGAGACATTTATGTTCACAAGCCCTGATCTGTTCCTCTGCACACTCCAACGTAAACATCTCCTAAGGCTACCAGGGAGGAAATGCAGGGCTTTTTTAAAATTTTATTTTTTTAAATTTTTGTCTCAGTAAAGGGGATAAGATTTCAGAGCTACACATTTCTAACAAAAGCACCATACAAAGAGTGTTTAAACCTTGTTTGACAACACAACAGGTCATGGAAACCAAAGGAAGAAAGAAGCTAGAACTAGGTGACTCATTCTGCTACCCCACTGTGTAAGAGATGGTAGAGATGACTCAGAAAACAAAGACAGCCTCAGTATTTGAGATTAAGATGCAGATTTACACTTTATGTAGCTATCATGAAGATCAAATAAAGTCCAGGTCAAGCGAAAGCTTTTTCTAGCAGTCCTCCTTTTTCTTCCATGAGGAAAAAGATACCAAACACACCCAGGCATACATTAATTCAAAATTAAGTGAAATTTTCTATTAAGTGAAGAATGTGAAGATTATAATTAGTATATATTTGTGTCCTTTTTGTCTGGATTGCTGTGATAACTGCTTCCTAGTAAAGTCCTGCAGAGTTAAAACTTGAAAGAAGCTAGGTTTCTTCTTTTGAGGTAAATGTTTTTCTTTGCATTGTGTGGGCAGCAATGACAAAACTAAAAAGTGACTATTTTGCTGTAAAAGGAAGATTTATTGTACAATTGTTATTTAATAATATTTATTACTTTTAGAAACATTTTTAACTGAGAATTGCAGGAAAAATAATGTATGTGGAAATATTGTGATAATTTATATTCCTAACCACTTTTGTGAATCTCAAGTGTTTGCCTCTCTGCTGACTGTGACATTTTAGCTATAGAGACAAATTTTGTCTCTGAGGAAGTCCTTGAGCAATGTAGTTTGGAATATAAGTGTCATGCAACTGTTTTCTGATTATTCAGTTTGTATATGTTTAACCAAAGTAATAAAACAGTGAACACTATTACTAGATTGAAATGCATGTAAAGTGGGCTTGAGTCTATTCTCTTATATTCAGGTTCCTTAATGAAGTTTATTTGCTGGGTTTGGGGTTAGGCTTCATTTTTTTAAATTGACCTGAAGGGAGGCATATTTTATAGTAGAATGTGTGCCATTCCAAAAGGTTCACTTGGACGCTGAATATTAGTAAGTCAATCAATTTCTCAACCCAGTAGAATCAGGGATGAAACATTTCAGAGGACCAAATGGCACATGAGGACCTGGACCTCAGCTGCACTGACCTTACACCACCACAGGAGCTCCACTTTGACAGAGACAACACATGGGTTTGTTTTCAACAAATACTATTTTCCTGAAAGCATGTAAGCGTTGATGGGGCCCTGCTTCTGAGCCAGATGATATCCTGTCCTGGAAAGGTACCTTTCCTGCTTGGCACACTGAATAGGTGAGCACAGAGAAGGGTAGTCCACTCCATGATGTTTTTCTGTGGAGACTGACCGCAAGGACAAGAGCAGACACTTCGTGTACTGTGGAGAGGACAATGCTTCCATACCAGCAGGAAGCTTAGCTGTGCTGAGCTATAACCCTAGTCCTCTTCCTCCACTCACCAATGTCTTCTTGCAAAGGCCCTTCCTTCCCTTTTGACCACTTGGACAAAGCTGAGCCTGAATACGCCCTGGGAAATTCTTCTTAGGGAGAAGAAATGCAGCTCTGAATACATCAGGGGCACCTGCAAGCACTGCATGCCTCTGCACAGAGCCTCCAGCCCTCTTCAGGTCCTGGGGGGCCACATGGCAGCAGCAGCCACCCCCAGTCACTGCTGCTGTGCCTGGCCTCAGGAGTCTGGCCACCAGAAGGGAGTTCTCCAGGCCTGGCGTGGCCTACGATCCCAACTCCTGCTGGGAGTGTCCTTAGGTGGCAGGTGAAATGGCTCCTGCAGGTGAACACCAGCACATCTCCACTCAGCAGCCGACTGCCCCACTTTTAGGATCCAAGCTTTTTGGTGTCTGGCACTTTTCACACAGGAAATGTTTTCCATTTCCTTACTGGAGCAGTTGGAAACAAGCCTGGAAGGCAGCACAAAGCTTCACCACAGTTGAGTCTTGGAAATTCTTTCTTTCCAGGGAGCAGTCATGCCTGGAGCAGACAGTCCTCCAAGCAGATAGGCCAAGGGACTGACCCTACTTCCAGAAAGCGGGAACAAAGCCCCCCCCCCAGCCCTGGGGATGGCAGATGCAGCGCCTGCCACCCTCAGCTGCTTCATGATTCATTCACAAAATCATGTAATATCCTGAGCTAGAAGGGATCCATCAGGATCATGTCCAACTCCTGGCCCTGTGCAATATAGCCCAAGAATCACACCATGTGCCTGAGAGTCCAAATTTTTCTTCAACTCTGTCAGGCTTGGTGCTGTGGCCCCTTCCGTGGGGAGCCATTTCCAATGCCCAACCACTCTCTGGGTGAAAAGCCTTTCCCTGATATCAAACCAAAACTTCCCCTGCTTCATGCTGTTTCCTCAAGGTCTGCCACTGGTCATGACAGTGAAGAGGTGCCCTCCCCTCATGAGGATACTGTAGACCACTATGAGGTCCTCCCTTAGTCTCCTCCAAGCTGAAAATACAAGATTCAACTGCTCCTCACACAGCTTCCCCTCCAAACCCTTCACCATCCTCATGGCCTTCTACTGGACATTTCCAATAGCTTAATGTCTTTTTTATATTGTAGCACCCAAACCAGCCCCCAGCAGTGGAGGTGAAGCTGCCCCAGCTCAGAGCACAGCAGGACAATCCCCTCCCTTGCCTGGCTGTGATGCTGTGCCTGATGCCCCCCAGGACAGGGTTGGCCCTCCTGGCTCCAGGGCACTGCTGGCTCAGGTTCAACTTGCCATCGAGCAGGATCAAGTCCCTTTCCACACTGCTGTTCTCCAGGGTCTAATTCTCCAATCTCTCAGTATACACACACAGCCAGGACTTCAGCACCACAGCTGCAGAACACATCTTGTTAAACTTCACATGGTTGGTGATTGCCCAGTCCTCGAATTTCTTGTGGTCTCTCTGCAGGGTCTCTCTGCCCTTGAGAGAGATGGCAGCTTCCTCCAATGTAGTATCATTAGCAAACTTAATATTCCGTTGAGTGCTACATCCAACTCATTTATGAAGATGTTGGAGAGCACAGGGCTGAGGATGGGGCCCTGTGGAACCCCACCAGTGACAGGTCTCCAGATTGATGTCACCCCATTACTGTAACCCTTTGTGCCCAACACATGAGCCAGCTGCTCACCCATAACATGATGTATTTATCCAGCTGTGGGCTGGACATTTCTTCCAGAAGGATTCTGAGAGAAATGTTATGAAAAGCTTTGCTGAAATCCCAAGATTAGATCAACTGGCTTCCCTTTATCAACAAAGTGGGCTACATTGTCATTGAAGGAAATAATGTTTGTCAAGCAGGACTCTTCCCTCCCATGAAGCTGTGCTGGTTGTGACTGATGACTGCATTGTCTTCCAGATTTTCAATACCTCCCAGAATAATCTTGACCATGATTTTACTGGGCACTGAAATGAGACTGACAGGCCTGCAGTTTCCAGGGTCCTCCTTCCTGCCATATCTGAAACTTGAGACAACATTCTCCAGCTTTCAGTCAGCTGAGACGTCTCTGGATTCCCAAAACCCCATGAAAATCATTGAGGGAGATTTTGCAATGACAGCAACAGCTCTTGGAGGTTTCTTGGATAAATCCCAGTCAGGTCCCATAGATTTGTAGGGATCCAGTTGGAGCACCAGGTCCCACACAATTTCAGGGTCAACTGGAGTTGATCATTCTTGCAGTCATGGCCCTTGAAGCTCAGGGCACTGAGCCTCCCTTGGTCTGTCACCCATGTTGAAGACAGAGGCACAGAATATGTTAAATACCTCTGCCTTGTCCATGGCCCTGTTTCTGAGGTGACCATCCTCACCCTTAATGGGCTGATTTTATTTCTCAGCTGCCTTTTGTCCCTGATACTGAAATAACTCCTTTCACTGTTCCCCAAATTTCTGGCAGCTTCATCTCCAAGTGAGCTTTGACCACACAAATTTTCTCTCTGCGCTGGCAAACAGCATCTCAGTATTCTTCCCATGTCGCCTGACCTTGCTTCCACTGGGCACACACCTTCAATTTTAGTCTCATTTCCAAGAGAAGATCCCTGTTCAGCCAAGTCAGCCTTCTGTCTCTGGAGCATTGCCTTCAGGCACAGGACCCAGAGTTTAAATGAAGGTTTTCCATAGAAGGCCAAAACCTTTTCACAATTCTTTGAAAAATGACTGCTACTTGGCACCTTTAGTTTAAGGGTTTGTGATTTTTTATTAGAAGTTTTCAAAATGTTTCTAGTACCTATCGAGTTGAAAATGCTCTCTAAAACACTTGGCAATAAAAGACTCCTGGAAAGCAGATTGTGAAAACCTTTATTTTCTCCATAGGTGGCCGGATTTGCATTTATTTAATAATCCATAATCAAAACAAATATTCCAATTCATGAAACAATATGAATGAAATGTTAAGTCTTTGTAGCCTTTGCTCCATGTAAAACCAATTGGAAAGGAAAACCAAATTCGGTTTTCTGTACGCTCAAATCAGCCTAGATGATAAAAGGCTTAGATTCTGGGATGTATTTGGAATCTTCTAATATTTTAGGGTGAAAGAAGATATTATCGATATTTTTCCAGCTTCAAGGGTCATCTTCCTGGCTGTTTAAGGCTGACTGCTGTTAAACCCTTGACTTGTCCTAATTTAAAATTCTGCTCTGAAATCTTCCACAATCTATGCCTTATATAGTACTTCCCAATGGGATGGACTCACTGAAGATTGTATTGACAATAGCATTTTTTCCTCCAGTCTTAAGTACTTTGTAAATTGTATTAGCAGTGTTACATGTGAAGCCACAAATCTTAGGAACCTGCTTCAAGTACAGCAGGGTAGTGAACTAACAAAATATCCCCACAGCTCCAAAATAAGAGAAGGAAATCAAAGTAGAATGAAAGGGTTTTGTACTAACAAGCAATCACATGGTTTTTACCAGTGGAGTTCTTTGCATTACTTATACTTTGCACCAATACTGACAATAGCTAAGGCTAGAACATAGGTGTTAAAACTCACTTTTTGGACTTTGGCTGCTAAAAATTTTATTTTTCACCTATAGCAAGAATCATGTAACATCCTTGACATGAGGGTTGGTGTGGGTTCAGCCACCATGCTTTCTCAAACCACTGTGTTCCTAAGGCCTATCTGCTCTACAATAGCAAGGAAGCTGCCATGTGCCACCACTTTGGGAACTAACACAAGTATACAAATATTTTAGCTTGCAATTTTAAAAGCCACAACTTCAGGGGAGAACTTCCACAATACAGCCCAATAGCAATGTAAAATCTAAAACCCTAATCAAGCCATGGCAATGCAATGTCACCAGTTCTATTTCTCACAAAGCTACAGAGCCTGCAGCCTGTATCTACAATCCATATAGTTACATCATGCTTACCTTGGTTTAGCTTTCTCCTCTCTAAGTGCACTGCTTTCCAACATTTTTGGTAAAAACTATTTCATATTTACTACTCTCTTTCACAGTTATTTCATTCAAATACAATTATTCTTTGTTCTTATACACTTTTCTAACACCATAAACATTTACAGATTGTTAATTTGTAAAAGATAATCACAATGCAAACCTTTACATTTTAAAGGTTTTTGCTACATACAATACACAACTGATACACTATACATACTTGAGAAGAGTCTAATGCTGCTGCTTTAAATGATTAAGACCAGAGTAAAGCTAAGAATAAGTTCTTTCAGGCTGTGTATTAAAAAAGCCTCAACTACTTCTGATTGTGCATAAGGCAAATTGTATTTTGAGACATTAAACACAAACCTTTGAAAGAGCCCAATAAAGTTAGATGTATACATTCTTACTGAGACAATGGGAACCTGTCCCAGAATTTCCCATCAAACTCCACTGAAGCCTCCAGCCATAAAGTACAATTGATCGAAGTACCACGGGCCACTTCCATGAGGACCTGAAACCGGATGTCTGTGAAGTCTTTATCGCTCCAGGACTCAGGGAACCACTTTGACACTCAACATAAACCTGTGCCCAGGCGAGTAAGGCAGTGACGAACTATAAAGTTGTTTTCAGGTTTCTCTGGAACAGGCTCTCCAAAGGTCAAGGCTGGGGCTCCAGGTCTTCCAAACTAAATAAACCTTCCTTCCAGAGCCAAGGCAGGGTCGGGTATAAATGGAGATATGCCCTTCAGCATGACCCTGTTGTACCGCATCTTCCCTCTTGTATCTGCAGAGGTGTCTGGAAACGATAGAAGCATTGGATCCCACTGACAGAAAATGGGACATTGTCCCACTCGCTGAACTTTCCAGGGAGAATTTCTAACACAATCCCATGCTGTGGTAAGGTCTGGAGAGGAAAGAAGGAACTCCACAGGAACCTACTGTGGTTCATTGCTTTCTGAAATGATACGTCTGTGTTTCAGAACTGAAGGATCTCAGCTTACGTAGTGCATTCACAATGTACACAGGCTAGACATAAATTTTTAAATATATTGAAAATACTAAGCAAAATATATGCGTTGAAGCAACACATACACTTGTTACACATGTATTGAGGGGTCACATTTTAACTACCTTAAATAGCAAATATATATCCTCTCTCAACGGTTTACTACTGGTTACTTAAAATACGTTGTGAAATGCCACAGTGACAACTGTCAGGTTGTCTTTCACTAAACACAAAAGTTTGAATAACAATGGAAAAATAAAAATACTGCATTGATATGATTTGTTAAAGTTTCTGACAGTTAAAAGCTACTACTTCATTTTAAATATCCCCATTGAAACGCATCTATTTGTACAATTAATGACACTGTATACTGCATTACATTTAGCATGTTGTAAACTTTTACCAATCAATGACTTTTTAATGAGAAATTGTACAAATATACAGCTCTTTATATCACATACTTATAATGCTATTAACACAACAGCAAGATACATCTAGAGAACTATAATCACCAACTTACGCAACAAATTCTTCTCCCAGTTGGCAATAACTGGGCCAGTCTTACAATTATCATCAGTCTTTAGTGAATGCTGAAGTTTATAACAGGTTTTAGTGATGTCTTGCAAGATCATGAGGTGCCAAATTAAGCCTCAGCATGCATGCCTTTGCGGCACATGATGTCCTTAGCTGTGCATGGACTCTGTCCTGGCTGCTGGGTAGCATGAAAGGCTTTTTTCTGAGTCTGGTGTGTTACTGAATGAACACCCAAAGCAAATGATTGTTGATAAGTAAGTTCTCAAAGTTAAATAAATGGTTAGTGTTTTCCCCTGTGACTGAAGTGCATGAATATTTAAACTACACTTGTAGCTTAAACCTAAAAATCACAGAAAAGTACTTGTCTCAAGGAGTCCTTTACTTACAGAAGTTTCCATTGTGAAATGAAGATTCAGTTTTTTCAGCAATACATGAGGGAACATTTATTGGTGGGAAATCTTCCTTTGGCTTCTGGGTATTGCTGCTGCTGGATTTACTTCGACTGTTATCTGGAGTGGGTTGAATAGGCAAAGATCTGGCCACCTTGGATTTCACCAGGCAGCCACAAACAAGGCGGAAGAAAGCCCGACGCATCTCCTTACTGGCCAGGGTGTAGATGATGGGGTTCATTGCGGAATTGATGACAGCCAGAGCAATAAACCAGTGGGCTTTGTACAAGACGGAGCACTCCTTGACTCTGCAGGCCACATCGATGAGGAACAGGATGAACAGTGGAGACCAGCATGCAATGAAGACACTAACGACGATCACGACAGTCCTAAGGAGTGCCATGGACCGCTCTGAGTTATTGTGGTTGGTGACATTACGACTGCTGGACTTAACCAGTATGTAGATACGGGCATAAAGGATGACAATGGCAACCAAAATGGCTATGAAGATGCTAATGCAGAACACAACATACTTTTTGGAGTACAGAGGCAAAATTGTTGAGCAATCTGGTAAGTTGTTTATACAGTTCCAGCCGAGGATGGGGAGGGCACCCAAGGAAATTGAAATAAGCCAGCATGTACCAATGAGAAGGAACACTCTGTATTTTTTATTTGCGTCGTAAGGCCTCATTTTAATCATGGTCAAGTGCCGCTCAATAGCTATTGCTAGCAAGCTGAAAGTGGAAGCTCCCAGGGCAACAAACATACTACCTTCCCTAATGAACCAGATTGTGGAGGACAAGCTCAGAGTTTTCTTCCCAGACATAAGAATGTTTACTTTGTAAACAATCCCAGCTAAAAGATCACAGAGAGCTAGATTGCCAATAAAAAAGTACATGCGGTTGTGAAATTTATTGTTTTTCCATATGGCAATCAACACCATCAAGTTTTCCAGGACTATGAAACTACATAGGATAAGAAATGAAATAGTGGGCAGGTCTATTTTATCAGTTGCCTTTTCCCTTAAAATAAGCTTTCCTGTGTAATTATAATGCAGTACAATCAGAGAGTCCACCTCTTCATTTCCTTGAGGGCTGACAAGAGCATCAGGTGTCATGGTAACTGCTGCCATCATTTGTTTCCTGACAGATGCCGGACTTTTTTTCTTCAGTATCACAAGAATATAGTTCCAATAATTTTCCACAAGAGGGAGATCAAGCCACACTCCTCCCAATGCTCCTCTGGGTAGGCGTTGTGTATCCCCACCTGCAGCAAGCCTTGCATATTAATTTGGGAGGGTGGCTCTCAAACCAGGCTCTGAAAATAAAATCAACAAATGTAACGTAAATATCACTGTCTTCCCATGTCACCCAGTGCTTAAGCTGCAACGTACACCCAGGAGCCAGGGGCGAGGGACTGTGACTGATGAGGCACCAAGGCTGAGCACTGCTGCATGCCTCTCATGGTAGCTGCAGGTAAGCTCAGACACAGCCTGGATGCAGAAATACAAGGGCAACGAAGCGAACTGCTCACAGGTGTTTCCCCCCATACAAAATTTCCATGCTGAAAAACACACAAATGAGCCATGAGAAGGACTGGCAAACAGACTCAGCAAGCACAGCACGCACAGCAAGCAGCTCACTTCTTCTCAGAAAGACCTAAGTGCACACTGCACTACCAAAACACCACCCAGCTATCACTGCCTCCACAACAGCAGGGAAAACTCTATGCTTTCTAAGCTTGCTCTTGTTTGCCAGGCAGACCCAAGGTAGGAAAGATTCTGAGAAAGTTAGTGTCAAGTCTTGATGCCAGTATCCATGTTGCCAGTGCCTAAAATAACTTTCCCCAGTTAAGGGTACAAATTTCTGCTATTTACGATTGAGAAGATGCATTGAAAGCCAGTCACCATCCTACCTCCCATTCAAATTAGTTGGATTTCTGCTACCTTTTTTTAAATAAAGCTGGTAAGTCATATTTTTGTAAGTATTGTTTTTCTTTATAGTCTACTTTTTTTCACCCTCTGTGTAGGTATACAGGACATATATTTAATGTTCTTGGGTTTTTTAAAAAATAAAAAATAGTTACACCAAGTTCGTCTTTCTCAGAAATTCTGATTTTCTTTAATTTACAACTTAGATTTACTGCAGCATCTTCCCATGGACTTTGAGGCTCCATTTTCACAGCAGATGTTCCAATATGTAATTGTATATCAGAAGAGATCTGCACAGTTAAAATATCAGAAGTTATTTTTATATTTATCAGAAGCACTCACTGTTTTACCAAAAATGCTGCAGTTTAGTTGCTGCATACTCCGATGACAGTCAGTGTTCATGCCTCAAATGTATGCACTGAGGATGAGCAAGTGGCCAATTTTTCACTTTTCTAAGAAAACAAGGATGGAGATGAGGACAGAACTTGTTTCATGTGAACCAAATCTGTAACTTTTTTTTTTTTTCTGGGAAAGATAGAAAGAAAAGTGTTGGATGGGTGAACACTTCTCATGGGCCCAAAATTTAATAATTTAATTTAGGGAACTTTTTAAGAGCTGGAGCTCCTGTACATAACATTTATTTACTCAAGGGTCATGAACATTTTCCAAAGACATTAAAGACACTTTTAAAGAACAGGTATCAAGGCAAGGAGGGATGGAACAAGATGATCTTTACGGTCTCTTCCAACCCAATCCATTCTCCGATTTTATGATTCTGTATAAAGGTTTGTTAAGATTAAAAAGATGTGTGAGCTGCTGCTGACCCAACAGACTGTTTTGGGCACTTCAGACGTCAGAGGTGTATTTCCAAGTGCCTTCTGAGGATGAGGGGAGGAGCAAACCACATCATAGACAAAAGTAAAGGGATTTAAACAGCGACCCACACCCTATTTTCCTACTCTTCCTTTTCCTTGATTCCCTCCTTCAGAAAATAAGTTATCTGATAAAAGCCTAGGGTGAACTAACTTTACCTCTTTAGTACACCCAGGATGTTCTAAAATTACTTTCTGAGAAAATAATTCGGGTTTTGCCCACTGTTATTTACCCATTCTAGTTCATAGGTCCAAACTACTACGGCTGAAGAGGTCCACTGGGAAAGACGTCCAAGAAACACGGTTGCTGCTTGGTGTCCTTGATCCTGTTTTACTCTGCAGATGACAGCAATCATCTAATTCCTTTCCCAGGAGCTGAATTGGGCCCTTGAGATGTTAAATTCTTTTCTGAAGCATGGTAACAGTGAAGCTCTCAACAGAAAAACTTCACCTCAGCTAAGGTTCAGCGTAATTGTAATTCAGTTACAATCTGTGCACTGTTATCACATTAACTGTCACAGTCTTTCATTGTATTGGCTTATAACAAAATCCTACTGTGTCCATATGAATTGCAAGCGCTTTCCACTGTAAAATAAACAATTACTTTTGACTAGAAAAGTATTTGTTAGTAATAGCTCAACCAGCAATACTCACCAGACTGGCTGATGGCTGCCTGAGAGAATAATATTCCTATCATCTAAGAACACCACATGCAACAAAATAAATATTTCTTTAAGTCGTTTTCAAGAGAGTTTTCACACTTGTCTATCAAAGCACAAATACATTTCTTTCTGTGAAGAAGATTATAGGCCAGACATAGGAGTTTATCAGCCACAACTCAGCAGATGTAGTGTCATGACTCTACCAAAGATAATGGTACTATACCAGTTCCCCTGGCTGAAAGCAAGGATGATGCACTCAATCAGCAGAAATCATATAGCCTCTGTCATTGCTAGTAATTACTTCTCTTAAAATTGTTATAGCCAGCTTAGTATCACAAAAGTAAATCTTTGCCTCTGACAAGCTAGTAGGAAGACAATGAAAGCTGTAACATTATTATTTTACCAGGACTCTCACTGACACAGGACATTTGGAAGTTAATATAAGTAATGTAATAAATTAGAATTTATTTCCAAGTAATATCATTCAGCTGTAGTCTTCTTTTGTTTACCTTCTGCTTTGCAGCTAGTAATTCAGAAAGCACATTCTTTCTTTTAACAATTAGAAAACTTAATCTTGGTTATGCGTTGTAATAACAAGAAAGCAACAAGTCAGGTTCAGGATAACATGTGTCACTGCTTTGTGACAGCTCAACGATTTAGTCCTCAAAACAAGTTTGCCCCAGTCACATATTAGCTGCAAAGTATGTACTTCAGTTCAAAATATTTAAAAAACAACCCGAAGAACTTGTCTGGGGCATGTTGCTTGCCCAGCACTGCCACGGTTAGGTACCTCAGCATCCCAGGCTCTTGCAACCACTGGAAATGAGTTTTATTTCCTCTAAAGCAAAGCAGAGGATCTCTACTTCTGCACCACCAGATACCACTAGAAGGTTAAACCTCTTTGCAGTGCAGGGGCAATCTGCTTGTACTTCCCCATGGACATGCTGTCTAAAAAAGCGATTGCTAAATTACCAAATTACACCAGTGGTACAATGTCAAGAACCACAGTCATGTTCAGGACAATTCAGTTGCCTTCTCCAGCTATGTGGCTGACCTTTGTTGTCCCAGGTCCATGGATGGAGAGAACAGCTGGGGTCGCTGTGAGCACCAAGATATCCCCCCTCCTGTGCAATCTCCTTGTCCACCGGCACGCTTTGGGGTTTAACCACTGGACAGAGGTTAATGTGGTCTCCTGCAGAGGTCAAGGATCCTGGCAGGGTCAAGCACCCTTTCAAATTACAGCAGGGGCTCTTTACCGTGGATCACATCACTGGTGGATAGGGTCTACCAGTGTCTGTATGGTCCCTCTGTCACACACACCATGAAAGAAGCAATGCTGTTGGAAGACCACAACCCCTTGACCTGCCCTATGGCAAGACACAGATCCTCTGTCTTCTCTAGTTGAGCCACAAAGTGGTACAGGTAGAAACTCAGGGTCATAGCTCTCTCTAGCTCCCCTGGGCTATAACTTTTCTCTGAGAACACATAATTCCGAGTGCCAGGAGGCAACAGGGAACCTGTGATAATGGGGATGTCAAAACCCTTCAGCAACCATCTCCCTCCTGTAACATCTTGACTCTGTTTCCAGTGGGCTCTCTGGTTACAAGCCCCACAGGGAGCTGAGGGCTTTTACCCTCTCCTAAGTCACTGGGCACTTTATATCTAAAAGAAATAAGACATTCCTGTATTCAAAAAGCAAGTCAAACTGCTCTCAATTTTCCTGAAGTCAAAGCAACAAGCGAGAATAAACTGAGCATAGGACTTGACCTTCCACTTCTGCCTGCTGAGGAACATATGATACCACACATTCAGTACACTTGTAATTTGGAATTGTATTTTCTTGTTTTCCATACAGCCACAAACAGACTTGACCAAAGAAACTTGATGCCACTTCACCACCACCACACACACAGCAGCTCTCCCTCCGCTTCCATGTACAACAATACACTTTGGCCAAAAGGGATAATTTTAAAAATGGCAAAGGGAAAGACAAGAATGCAAATCTCAAGCCAAACATTTTTATATTTTATGTATCTGTAAAGCCTTTCCAAATGAAAAGTAAACACATGTAATTTGTCAGACACACCCTGGTAGTCTCATTCACAGAAAAGACTTCTGAGAAGAGCAGCACATTTCAACACACAGTTCCACTGAAATTCAGCTGTGCTAGATGCAAATAAAGTTTAGACAAAAAATATCGGCTGCAGAAAAATGTCCTAGAGAACTCAAATAAATTTGTAAAAGATTTTTTCTTAAGCGAATGCACACAGCCTCAGGAAAACAAGTAGTTTGCTTGGCTTCTGGCTCTTAGACATCAGTTATAATTTTGTAATAGCGAGTAGCACACATGTACACCTCACAGGGGAGCTCCCGGACGGTTTAACTCGCGGTCGCTGAAGGGAAGGCATTTTGACTTCTTTCCCCGTCTCCCCGCGCTCCCAACCTATTCCCCCCACTCCAAACTTCAGTAACTGTTCTCAAATTTCCACCAGCGCTGCGGCCTGAGCCTTCTGGGGTGACAAACACCTTGATTAAGTTACCCGACGTGTCCGCGGCGTGCGTGTCTCACACAGAGAACGTCGTTCTACCCACGGGCTGCGAGGAACCCTAGACCCACGCTTCCCACGCGGCTCCATGCCGCTCCGTGCCAGCCACCACTCCTCCGCGCCACACCGAGCGGGGCTCCCCGCTCCGACAGCCGGACCGGCTCCGCACCGCGGCCGGGCGGGCAGCGCCGGGCGCATACCGGGCGGCGGCAGAGGGGCAGGGGAGGGCAGGGCAAGGAGCACAGGGAGCACAGGGAGCACAGGGAGCACAGGGAGCACAGGTACCTACAGCGTCCGCGCCGCGTCCCACGGCGCTCCCGGGCCCCCCTCCGACTCCGCCGCCTGCGCGGCGCCACTCGGGCCCCGGGGCTGCGCTGGGCAGGACCGGGCCGGGCCGGGCGGGGCTGGGATCGCCCCGGCCCTGCCCCGCCGCCAATCCCCGCGACTCCGCGCTGCCCGCAGCCGCCTCGCCCGGATACCCCCGACCGACCTCCCGACCGCCCCTCCGGGCTCTTCTCGGTCCCGCGTCCGGCTGCCCTGGGTTCCTGCCTCCAGCACGCTGCTCCCCGCCGCAGGACAGGCTCCGCTCCCCGCTCCGGCCTGCCCCCGTCCCGTCCCGTCCCGTCCCGTCCCGTTCCGTCCCACCACGCCTCACCCCGCCCCTTGGCCGCTCACCGTGCCCCATGCCCCGGGGAGCAGCGCCCCGGGGATGGATGCTGCCGGCTGGGCACGGCTACCCAGCGCTTAATGTTTAAAGCTAAAACAGCATTTGGGGCAGCCGGAGTGAAAATGTGAGGCGGTAGAGCCGACTGCCGAGTATTTATAACGTCCAGAAGAATGCGTGGTGGAGGGCTACTCGGGTCGAGAGATTAGAATGTTCAAGTGAGGTTGTACGTACGCTACCTCTGCTCCTCAGTTTCACTGTGTCCAGTAATGCAGCCTTCAGAGAGTTTGAGTCGAGAGGCACAGGGTAAAACATTCAGAAATTCTCGGTAAAAGTACTTCTGTTTTGACCCAGAACTGCCGATTACAGCGTGCTCCTGGAAAGGTACCTCTTGACAAAGCTGTTGAACGAATAATAGCAAGCCAAGGACAGCGATAGGCACGTGGATTGTGCCAGCGATGGGAGCAGCACTCTGAAAAATAAGTTGGAACCTGGACCCACAAGTGTCTTATTTAAATGTACTTGTAAGATGCTTGTGGGTACAGCAAATCTTTCTGTCAGAAGTGCATATGATAAGCTGGCAAACAAAAGCCCTACAGCAACCCTGCTAAGCGCAGGCAGACGTGTAGGGTTGCCTACAGTCTCATAGCAATCAGTGTTTTTCTTGGGAGCCTCCTGTCTGGACCTGAGCATCATCACACTTGGAGTCATGCCATGGGCCTGGCTGTTGGATTGCCTGCACTGCTATTCTGCAGGGAGGAAAAGTCCTGGAGGAAAGCAGAACTAGGCTTTTTATAGCCAGAAGTTTAAACTGATGTAGCAGAGCAAATGGTTGTTCCTGTGACCGCTTTTTATCTCCTGAAGAGGAGTAATTCTCTGGTTTGGGACTTCGGTAGGAAATAAGGACTACAGTGAGCAAAATGGTGGTAAAATTTCTTCCAAGGTGATGGACCCAAAGGATATGGCCTCACTTAGCCATGGATAGGACTATACTGTAGTCTGTAGTGGTCTTAGTCTTATCTCCTGTCCTCCTGCTTTGTGTGCTGTGTGAGAGCTGCTCTATTCTGCAGAACAGGAGTGGAAAACTCCTTCCGTGTCACAAAAAGGTGCACACCACTTTTTACCAGAGGGGAGCTCAGGCCCGTGAATTACTACTCCCATTGCTCAAAAAAGCCTTGTTTCTATATGCCTGAAAACCACCCCACGAAGCTCTGTAGTCTTGGCAGCCACTTGCTACACACTAGCGAAATCCAGTTCATATATAGTGGATGTAAGTAACCGCTATCCTGGCTCTGTGTTCTGCTGTTATTCCTTAGTATTTCCTCCTCTCTCCTTGTTTTTCCTTAACTACCTTTTGGTTACTTGGAGAAGAGAGCCAGAAGAAATAGTCACTCTTACCAAACTGTTGTAGATGAGGGGACCAGATACTGCCACCACAAAGACATTTTGGCAATAGTTCCAGGATATGGAACAAACTCTGTCCTGCTGCCTGTAATGGTTTTAAATTTCCTTCAGCTGGACTTATCACGACCAGCAGCCCACAGGAGCAGCCAGCAACAAGGCTCCACTACAGTACAAGGGAAGTGGTGTATGATGAGAATCAGATGTTATTTCTGACTGAGACTTCTGATGGTGTCTGACGTGGTGGTGCCTGGAACCACCTTGGCTGCAGAGCACTGTGAGCAGCGCAGTCCCACCAAGTGAGCACAGCAATCTCATGCCCCAGCTTTCCTATCCATCATGGGAAACTAACTTCTCACACAGCTGTGCTGCAGGGGTGTCTGGTTCATCAGCAGGCAGTGGTTTCTTGCAGATGCCTCTTGACCCCTGTGGTTGCAGTGGCTGCTGATGTCATTGAAGGTAGGTGGCAGGATGCTGAAGGGCAAGCTGGAGAACCCACCCAGGACAGAAGAGTGGTAGAGAGTCCCTGTTCAGAGGCTGCAGGGGATTTTCCTGGTGTGACATCTTGGGCCAAAGCAACTGTTGGCAAAAACCTTCTGAGAGCACAACCTCTTTGGCAATAGCTGATACAACACACTGGTTCAATTCCAAATGTCATGCATATCATGACATGTTATGTCATTTATAAGAGCCAGTGAGGCACCCATGGAGAGGTTTCCATGAAGATCTCAACCTTAAAAGAAATCACATTTTTGTGGGGTAGAGAGACTTAATGACTAAGAAAGACATAGAAAGAGATGGCCAGGAGCAGTGATGAATTTTCATACCAACAGGAGGTTAACAGCTCAGTTTTCTGAGGATGAGAAGTGCTTTCTGCCCTGGAAATTCCTAAATGATTGGGAAAACAGGATGAATAATGGGAAAGCACTATTTGCTGATGTTAGTGGGGGTATTTGACAGTGAAACTAAAACTGAGAACAAAATGTTTCCAAGACCTGAAGGTTGTGAGTAACCTGCTGATAAAATGCAGTGTTTATTTCTGTGCTGCTAAGTGAAACATAGGAAACCAATTCTAGTAATAGATGCACAGATTCGTGTGGAGTGTTTAATACTCAGAAGAGAGGTCTTTGTGGATAGTTCTCAAAAGGCAATTGACATTCATTAACTGTGAAAGGGAAACTGAATTCTAGGAATGGGTAAGAAAGGAAAGAAGAACAAATTGGAAAGCATGATTGAGCTCTTCTGTGAGCTTGACACCTTAAGTACCACAAGTGTCTGTGGTTACTTCATCTCCTGTTTTGTAAAATACAAGGTAAAAAAGGCAAAGGAATAGTCAGAAAAGTTATCCATGCAGGGAAAAAATCAGGTTGGCTAGGGCTAATCAATGGTCCAAAAAAAGGTGGAAAAACACAAGATGGAATACTTTAAAGCACAAGGACACAAATTTCTAACAATGCACTGTTGAGTTGTGGAAACCAATGAACATGAGAGAAAAAGTGGTTAAACAAACTGATGAAACCACCTGGAGTGAAGGGCTGCCAATAGCTGTTAAGTACAATGAGAAGGCAGTGCAGAGCACAATGGCTGGGAGCCACAAGCAGGGGTGGTATTCACCCTGCACCCTCCAGAGTTGCCATGGGCTGAATCCTGTTTGTGCTCTTTTCTTCTGTGTTGCAATTAAGTGTGGTCTTGACTAAGGGGCAGGCCATGGCACATTTAAAAGCATGTCTGTTGCCCACTCAGCAGGTACTGAAAAAAGGAGATGTTTCTCTAGCATGGCGGAGGAAGAGACAGCAGAGACTCAGAGAGAGAAAGGCTCAGAGAATTCCATGGACTCAGCTAATGTCCAAGTGAAGTTATCTGAATGGTCCTGGGCCCCCCAGCACCGTGCAACAGCCAATGGATTTGCTTTTCTATTGTGGGTTTTACATGGAGAATAACTGATTAAAGAAAGGATATTTTTTTCCAAATGCATCATTTGGTCCAATGAAGGCAGTGCAAGATGAGTGCCATTGATATGGATGGCTCTTCAGTATGCGCTTTAAAGTCATAAAAGTGGTTAAAGTCACTTCTACTTACAGATGGATAAAATATATAAATATGCAATAAAAGCTGAAGTTACTCTCAGATGAAAGGTATTGTGATTTCTCTAGAGACAAAACGGATAATGTTTCAAGATTAACATTGTGCTTCTCATGTAGTAGTTACAATTAAGTCCTTGAAGAGTCTCTTTTTTCTGTTAACTGTTTTGGGCATGATAAAATCTTTCTAATCTCTGTCTGTTAAGATCATGCAATGTTTTATTAATGCATTAGCTATAATTTTTTTATACTGATGTTCATCCAATGCTTTACAGGTCTGTCATTAATTTACTTGCCTGGAGTTCTTGAATTCATGCTTCGTCATTTGGAAAATCAATAACTTGTTTTGACTGTTTTGGTATGAAAGCTAAACAGCAGCAAAGCAATTCTGAAATTCCAGTTCAAAGAAGTATGATATTTATCTGATTTTGCGATAGCATATTTTAGCTCTCTAATTTCCTACTGCTGCTGAAATATCATCTTTATATTAACAGATGTATTATGCATTATTCCATCTAGAAGATGAAATGGTGCAACATATTTTTTGTAACACCATTTTTGTTCTTACTTCTCTGACTCCAACTCAATGTTAAGCCAGTATTAACAGTACTACATACTGTTTAAATTAGAAATCATTGAAAGATTAATTAATATTTCAATTGAATATAAATTTCAATTTAATATAAAAATAAAACCAAAATGGGAGAACATTTATTTAGAGTACTTTTAAATCATAATCTGCAGTGATTGAAATACATCAAAGAAGAAATCTGTCAATAATTATAAAATATAAACAGAATATATTTTGGAAACGTCAAAAACTATGACTTTCTCACCTCCTCATGCACTCGTATACCGTGGCGCATGTGTAAGTAAATACATGCTCATAGGACATATTTCAGTTGCAAGTTTTATATGAACTACTGGGATCATGTGTTTAGCTAAGGTGAACTCCGTCTGCCTCTGCAAGGGGCACCTTCCTCTAGGGATAAAGGGGCAGATGCTCAGAGCAAGGCTAGATATTTATTAGTATTGTTAAGACTGACTCATCTCAACATCCAGCACTGTGCAGACTGCACATGTTAAAGAAAAGATAGCTGTTATCATAGCACTTCCAACCAGACATGATGTAAAAAGTGAAATGCTGTAAAAGGAGAAGGGGAAATGAGTTCAGTTAATCAGCTCCTTGAGTTTCCCCATCTGCATTCTGCAGCTCAACACTCCAGACACGAAGAAATGAAAGCTACATCACTGTCTGAAGGCTTGTCCCTCCTTTATTTCCTGCACATTATATTCATCCTTCTCCAGCAGCTTTCAGTCTGTCCTTCCCCAATAGTTGCTGACTCGTCCTGTGCACTGAGCCTCAGGGTGTCACAGGGAGATGTCCAGGGTGACCTGGGCCAGCTCATGTGACTGCCACTGCTGCAGCAGCACCTGTCACACACAGGTGCTCCAGAGCTCCCGGGCTGCCTCCATGAGACCCAGTCCTGTTGATGGGCATTCCTGCAGCCCTGTGAAGGGTGGGCAGAGCACGGCTGGGACATGGTGCCCACTGCCAAGTCTATGCGCACAGCTGGACACACAGCATCCCTGGAGGACTGCCACACTTCCCTGACACAGCATCACATGATGGGAATGTGCACATGCCCTTCGGAACACAATGACCCTTTTCCTCCCCCATCTTTTAGTGTAGCCAGAAGGATGGGCTGAAAGAATGAAAAACTCAACTCTCAGCAAAAGTGGCAAAAAAGTGTGAAGAGAAACATAACAAACTGTAAGTCATCTGATTGAACTCCTTCTAAACTAGCCAAGGACTACAGTATGACTAAAAATAAAAAAAAAATTGGGGTTTTGTATAGAACCAAAGTACAGCAAAGAACCAAATTTTAGTTAATAGAAAACTTAAGCAAGCAGAGGCTAAGCTATATGTTATCAAAAGAAGATGGAGATATAATCATATAATGGTTTGGGTTAGAAGGGACCTTAAATATCACCTAATTCCACTTCTAACTGCCATAGGTAGGCACATCTTCCAGGAGACAAGTTACTGAAAGCTGCATCAAGCCTGGCCTTGAACACCTCTGGAGATGGGGCCTCCACAACTTCTCTGGGCAACTTGTACCAGTCCCTCACCTCCAACTCAATAATTTCTTCCTGGTATACACTGTAAATCTACTGTCCTTCAGTTTAAAGTCATTCCCCTTTGTCCTATCACTACATACCCTGGTAAAAAGTCCCTCTCCAGCTTTCTTGTTGATCCCCTGCAAGTGATGGAAGGCCACAATTAGGTCACCTTGAAGTCTTCTCTTCTCCAGGCTGAACAATCTACAGCCTGTCCTTGTGGGAGAGGGCCTGATCCAGGTCCCAGATCATCCTTGTGGCCCTCCTCTGCATTTTCTCCAACAGGTCCACGTCTTTCTTCTGTTGGGGACCCCAGAGCTGGGTGCAGGGTTCCAGCTGGGGTCTCACCAGAGCAGAGCAGAGGGGCAGAATCCCCTCCCTCCCCTGCTGCCCACACGGCTTTGGATGCAGTTTGGCTTTCTGGGCTGCAAGCATGCAGTGCTGAGGAATGTGGAACTTCTTTTTTAACCTACATACTCAAGTCCTTCTTGGAAGGATGCAAGGTTTAGGAGTCTTAAAAGCCTGGGACAGGCAAAAAAAAAAAAACAACAAAAAAAAACCCCCAAAACAAACAAACAAACAAACAAAAAAACCCAAAAAAACAGGAAAAAAATTACAACAGCTGGGTTCTTGGGACATCTTGCTGAAAATGGACCTCTTTTGGGACAGCAAAACAGTACAAAGCAAGAAGGTTTTCCCCTGAGCTTGTACTGACACAATGTTTTTGTTTTTGTAATGCTGGAAGGTTGTACTTTGTTTCGCTGTGATGCTTGATGTGCTGTATTTAACTCCTGTAATAGTGGGGCATGATTTTCTCACTCTGCTGAGCTAAGTTGAAACTTATTGCTGCCCTGTTGTCTTGTCAACCATTTTGCTGTCAGCTATTACCATCTCTGTAAAGAGAGTCTATAGCTTGGTCTTGTTTCTTTAAACCACCAGCCACCGTGGTTTAAAGCACTCTGGGCTGCAAAGCTGTGGGTTTAACATCAGCCTTGCTGTCTCCACTGAAAGGCATGCCATACCTCAGACAGGTATGGTAGGCTGTGATTATAAAATCTTTAGTGTCTGGGAGCCTGGAGAGGGGCCACTCACATGGCCAGGCCCTCCCCTATGGGAATGAGAAAGGGGTAACGCAGGGGCTGGTGACGGGGTTATGGCCACTTTTGGGAGAGGGGGGAACAGCAGGAGATGGGGCTGGAGATATGCCCCTCCAGTGAGTGGTGCCACCAGGGCCCTGACAATGAATTGCCTCTGCTGAGCCCGTGAGGGGTCGTGAGTCAGAATTCTGAGGTGTGCCATGCTTTACAATTGCGTGGTTGTGCCCGTATCAAATTTATTCAGTTAATGAGTTATGTTCCCTTTCAATGCCTCCAAATTCCCTCAAAGCCTATTCTGGAAAATGTAATTCAAGCTGTGTTTGAGGCTCACTAGCAGTATGCAGGGACTGTATGGCAAATTACATCTTGGCTACCACCAGCTTGGACAAGACTGCTGACAAGACACATCAGGAGCCAAGGAGACTCACAGTGGGACATGTGGAAGTAAGCTGTGGAAACCTAACACGTGTTCCATTAAAAGCGCAAATAAATAAATATCTGGACTAGACCTGAGTTATCTGGGTAGTAGAGGGATGGAAAGAAAGAGACCTTTAAGTATCTCTGTGTCTGCAGAACATTGTAGCATATCTGTCTGCAGGCAGCCTGGGTTAAGGCTACTTACACCACCTGTAAAACTTGCCTGGGAAAACCAGAAACTTCTAGGAAATGCACATTCCCACATAAGTTTGCTTTTTCTATGGTGGCCATGTGACACAGCCACAGAGAGAAAGCACTTCAAACAGAAGACACTATTTGTATTAGCAGCATACTAGGCTAAAATCTATACCTACTCTGAGTTTAAAAGCATTTCATTCTAGGTGCTGGAATTCTAGCTGTCTCTGCCACGAGAAATTTATATGCTGAAAATGGTTATGAGGAAAGAAAAGAGAAGTGAAGGCGGGTAGGAAAAGAATTAGCATTTAAAAAGAGATAATAGACCTGGTTTTGTAAGCCATTGAGAAATTCTGAGAAATTACCAGGTCTAAGAGGGGCTGAGAGTACTCAGAAATGTTAAAAATCCGGCATATGTATTGACTTTACAATAATGACTCAACATTATTAGAAAAGTAGAAAACAAGCACCGTTTGAAAAGAGCCCTAGACCAGTCACAGCAGCCCCTTAACGTTCTTATGTCCTGCTCTTTTCGACATCTGTTTCTCTTTACACAGGAGATAAATTCCTCCCATACCACATAGCATTCCTTAAGAAGTGTTATTACTTGCTGAAACAAGAAGTTCCCCAGAAGTACTGCTTGCCACTGCTGTCAATCAGACTTTAAGAGCTTTTTAGGAGCTAATGGATGGCGTGTTTGTTGCTGTTTCACGGAACATGATGGCTGAAGCGTCACAGTAAGGGTCTGTGTAAATAATACCCAGATGGCAATATGGCCTGCAGGTGAGACTGAGGATTATGTGGCTGAATGGAGTAGGATTGCTGGTAGAAGAAGACCTGAAGATGGGTGAGCCTACCAGATCCTGTCACGCATATCCACATGATGCTGTCCATACCTGTACATAAAACAGTGGCAGGTTATTTTAAAGTTCGGAATGTGTTTTCCACTGTTCCTCTAGAGAGTGTCTGTGTGGTGTGAGGCAGTGCTGTGTGGTAACAGCCACACTCACTGTCACCCAGACACTGGCAGCCTTATTGCTTGCTCCTCTGGCATGGGACACTGCTCTGCCACTGGCGCTGCTAAGTAATGCATATTCTTGGTGACACCCTTGTACCTCTGTATTATCTGACACTACTACCATACCGACTACCTAATCCTGTCTGTGGGATTCTCAGGGTTGTAACTTAGGCTCATGCCCTTACTGCATGCTATTAAGTTACTTATTTTAATAATTTCTTTTGCATTAAGACATTTTCCGCATGGCAGTGTATGAATAAGATGAAACATTGGCCTTTTTATGCCAACACAACACAAAGATCCCCACTGATATTATAGGGTCTCCTGTTTCTTAAGGCTCCTATTTATCCATATCTTCTCATTTGTCTTCTTTCTTGCACTTTACATTTTTATATGCCTTTCCTTTTTCAGAATGTCAGGTTCTCCAGCTACTGGATCTTTTTTTATTATTGTATTTCCCACACTAAGCTTTCTTATATTCCTACATATTTCTATAACTCTCATTTCTTCTCTTAGGCTTGAAAGCTCTGACACCAACCTTCTTTTGCCAATATTCAAACTCTCCAAGCCTTCTGCCTGCTTCTTTCATTTTTTATGCTCATTGCTACTCCTTTAAAAGTCTTCTAAGGACAGCAATATTTAAAACATCAGTGGTACCAAAAATTAGCTTCTTGTCGGTTTAGTGCTAAAGCTCACATGCTCCCAGGTGTCTGCTGGAGCAGTAACAACTAGCTTAAGTGTGATGGTGTCTATCAACCCTTGTCTCTGGAGTCCTTGGCAGAACTGAAAGTAAATAGATGTGGAACTAGATGCAGTTCATGGGTCATTTGATATCTGAGGTGGTGGATCTATCACCTGGGGAGAAACATTGCTCATAATAATTTTTCCCACCTCCAGAGAAGAGGAGGAATGTGTATCTCCAGGGCATGCTATTTTCTGGGATGTTTTTGGAATAGTGTTATTTATGCCCCACCCATTGGCAAGCCTGAGAAGAAAAGGCATAATCAAAGACTTACTCAGCTTAAATACAGTTCTCTCTGGCTCTGGAACACCAGTCCTTCATTTGCATCTGTGCTGATTGTCATGTAGCATGTGTGGACACAGAATAGTTACCAGTGGCATCCTTCCTGCAGTTACTGGGTAACTCTGCATGCTCTGGGGAGGGCAATGAAAAGGGGAGCTAAACACGGCAGCAGGACCATCGCTGCTGTAAGTTGCTGTAATACTCTAGGGCAAAGGAGGCAAGTTAAGTCTCAGCATCCATGGCTTTTGGCTGCATGCAGCTTCAGAACTCTGCCTTGTTTAGACACCTTTCCCACCCACCTAGCCCTCTGGGATAGGCACCACAGAAAGCCAGATGGCATAGGAAACAGAATGAGCCCAAGGTAGAGGACTGCTTGTGCATTCATACCTCAGTCCCAAGCAGCTGAAAGCCTCAGGAGCTCAAGTTAGGCAGGAAAGCCCATAAAGCAGAATCCATAGCTCAGCATGAAATTAAATTCAAAATCTGTCATATTTCTCTGTATTTTCTTCAATGCTCTTCCTGTTTTCCCCGGAATTATGTAAAGGCCTGTAAATATTGCTGATGCTTTCAATTCCTACAACTAATAGTCTCCTAAAGAAAATTAAGTAAGTTGTACATAGGAGAAAATTTTAAATAATGAGATAAAGATGTAAGAAAATAAAGATATTTACACCTCATTCTGAGCGCTGTTCAATATTTGTGGTACTTATTTTTTAAAAAGTACAGATATGCACTTATAAGAATGTCTTAATTTATCGTTTCATTGGCAAAAATCAGGTTCTGCATCAAATTAATACTACTGTATCACTCTTCTGTGTGTTTTTATATTTTTAGTATTCATTTTCAATAACTAATAAGCTGTCATTACAAAAGAAAAGGAAAGGTTTGATGTTACAGTACTCCCAAGGTCTGTGGGACCTGGACCAGCACAAATCTATAGTCAAAGACCAGTGTGTTTAGGAGTGGATGTCAACATCTAGGAGAGTTGTCATTTGGGCTGTGTGCACATCAAAAATGTTGTTCTATGAAGACCATATCAGGAGATCTGTGACATGATATTTTATCTAACAGCAACACAGTCTTTTGGCCTACACGGGCACACACTCTCTGTACCACACACAAAGAGAAAGATCAGTAAATGAGTGACTGTATTCTGTTCTCATTTAAAGCATCTTACCACTACTAATTCTGATGGAAATGGTACATGCCCGTGCTCACTTACATTGCACATAGGGGACAGTGGCTGTGTGGCTAATCCTTGTGTCTGCATCAATCACCTTTTCTTTTTAAATGCTGATTTTTATCCTTTTTTTTTCTTATAGGCCGTTGTCTCATGCTTGCTTCAGACAGAGCTGTCTTTGTGCTGGAAGACAAAGAAGTAACACAGGATAGTGGCTGTGGAGCAAAATTTGCAGTATTCCTGTTTATTTTCAGGCTTAGGAGATTTGTATAAGAAATTAATTCTGTGGGGTTTGCACTTTTAAATCAATGTATAATTTTTGCTAAATTTCTGCAGTTACTTTATGAAACAGCAAATGAAATGTTATTCTCAAATATTAATTTGATTATGGTCCGGAAATAATGCATTTCAGCTTTGAATTTCTGGTCAAAACTTCAGCCTGAAGACACTGAAGCTGATAAATACTTTTCTGTTGACTGGGGCCCACACTATCTAACTTCAGGACCTAACGCTTTGAAACCTACTTATGCAGAAATGATATTTTGTTAGTGGCATTACCTGGATGTCCTATGGGTCAGAATTTTGAGGGGCAGGGAAAGATGTATGAAAGACTGAAAAAGACACTTTTGTGATAACTTCCTTTGGCACATACCAGACTTCCAAAAACTCTGGGCAAGTAGAAATACCATTGAAAGGGTATTTTGTCCTAAGAAATCTCATCCATAATGTATATATACAAAAATTCATAGATGAACTTTGGAAAAAAATTTACATTATTTTGAGTACTTTGGTGATTTCAAAATCTGCTTAGTATTTATGTGTTTACAAGCGTTGATCTTGTAGCCTCAGTGAAAACAGCTACTGTTTTTCTGTTTTCCTGAATTTCTGCGTGTACATCTCAAACCTTTTACATTCTTCTCTTGGTTTCCTTTCATTGTGTTTAGTCAGTGGGTTGCCTTCAGATGAATCTGAAAATGCCAAGTGTTGTGCCACTAGAAGGTAGTTTGTGTGTCCCCTTAGAGTAGTTTCATAAGATCTCTCTAAGCAGAAGTTTTCTATGTGAGCAATTTGTAGCTCTCCTTAAGGGTTCTGGACAGAACTGGATCTTTGTATAAATTTGTTCACTTGAAATGATTTATGTGGGGGTTTTTGCTGATTTTGTTTTCCTCAGCCATTTAAAGAAAAGAAATGAAAAAATATGTTGCTTGTTTTGGAATTGAATCTGATGGACCTTGTGTATCTTGCTCTAAGAAGATTTTGAGCATATTCTTGCATTCTTCAAGAGATATGCATATTATATATATAAATATGTTGACTATAATAACAAATACCAGAAATGCATTAGGTGAGATACCTACCTACCACCATGAGCTCGGAAGACACCCATGATTTCATTTTTGGAGAATTTCTGTGATCTATATTTGCTGTCCTGCACCAGCTAATGGTCATGCTGACAGTGGCTGGTATTTTTCCAGGCTTGTTAGGTAAATTTTCTGTTGAACCTCGGTTATTGTCCTATCAGTTAAGGTCCTCTAATATACTGCCAGCTTAAAATAGTGTGGCTTAAAATAGTTTGTTTGATATTAATTCTTCCTGTTACAAGATTGGAGAATTGGGCATGATTCCCTAGGACAGAAGGAAAAGAAATTACACAGTGTCTTAATAGTTGTGGAACGTGACATGATTCCAGGTATGACCATGTGGCTACTTGTTAGAGATAAGAGATTTGAGAGGCTTTCCTCACAAATACTATGCTCTGGGTCACATGAGGCTGCAAAGATAAAGCATCTGCCTGAAATTTAGGAGACTCTATTCCTTCTCTTTTACTTCCCCAGGAGAGCTGGAGAAATACCTCACCGATTTTATTTCATCAAATACTCTAGTCTCAGCAATATCCTCTTCAAGTGTCTTCTTACAGCGGTGAAGATGTCCCCACTGAGAAAAGGAGGACCAGGGTGTTTGTGTAGATTAGATCTGTTTCAGAGAGGGGGAAGGGATGTACCGACCCACTCAGCTGACTATTTTTAGCTGACAGGAATAATCACAGGATGCAAGGGGAAGTATATCTCAAGAGATCACCCACAAAAGGAGTGAATTAATAGCAGAAGTTCTATAAATATACAGAGGGTAGATGGCTTGAGTGAGAGTGGCTACTTTAATGGATGAACTGTGGAGAATTGCAGGAGAGGAATGTGTGTGCGAAAAAGCAATAGGAGTTTTCATGAGCATATTGTCTCAAAGATAAACTCAGAAGGACTTATTGGTGGAAAATGTCTCTTGAAGGGTGTTGGAGTTTTTGCTCCCTTTTCTATAGCATATATTCTTAACCTTTGTGTTCTGTTTTTTCTTGGCTTTTGTGTTGCTTACCTAGTTTCCACTATCTGTGGAGTATCTTCTTTGTCACAGTCATTCATTATTCTTCTGTATCTTTCATTAAGAAAGCAGCACAAAGACAAAATGGATTCTTTAGGCCTGATAAAGGAGTTTGAAACCAAAGAGAAAATTCTCCTAGGCTTTTCCCAGACTCATTGTACTTTCTGAAGAAACGCTTCTGTATTTGACTGAAAAGAAATAGCATCTGTGGCAGAATGAAGCCAAAAGACCTGTCACAGTGAGCAGGAACAGGTCAGTTTCTGGGTGTCAAAGACCATGTTACTGATATGCAGGATTTATTCCAGCATTGACGCAAAAGACACCTTCAAGGAGCCCAGCTTCCTGTGAAGTAAAGTGTAATCATGGTTCAGAAATTCATCATCTCTGGTTAAAATTAGT
Source organism: Sturnus vulgaris (assembly GCF_052056855.1). Lineage (NCBI taxonomy): Eukaryota > Metazoa > Chordata > Aves > Passeriformes > Sturnidae > Sturnus > Sturnus vulgaris. Next base: position 40,261,144 of record NC_142283.1, read on the forward strand.
TATGAACTGGTTCAGTGTGAGTAGTCAGTGCCATGGTTCTGTGGGGCTCAGTGTATGTATTTCTCCTTTTTTATGTAATAGTTCTGTTCTTTCACTCCAGGGCCTTAAGAGGTTTTTACAGTGGAAATTACTGAGCAGTGTGTCCCAGCATATTGATGCAAAACATATGGGTACTCTTTGTGTACATTACTTTATGTACCAAAAAGATTATCACCTCTTCCTATTTTCAAGTGTGCTTGATTGCCTTGAAAAATGTTCTAATGTTTATGTCACATTTATGTTTATGTTATGTTTATGTCCTAGTATTGGGACATCCTAAATGGTCTATGACACCAGGAACTTTGAAAGGTCTGAACTGCTTTTTTTGTTGTAAGTGGAAGACTTATGATCAGAAACATCTATGGCATTGAAATTCTTTCATTCCTTCTAGGGTAGTGGACTTGTATTTTACTTCTGCAGCTTATGGGTCATTTTACTGAACACTCAGGTGAGGGAAAGGAGCTAGAAATTCCCACCTGAATAATGCAGAAAAAAATGTGATTTTGGAAGATGGACAGATGTCCCTGCTTGTGCTCTGTGCTGTTCAGAAATATCTGCCTACTGAGACTGTTGCTTGCCATGGTTTTCAAAACACATTTTTATGCAGAACACCTCACATTGAGCAGGCAACAAAATCTAAACAAGCCTTAACTATAAAGTTTGTTTAAATTACTCCTTGTCTACAGTGAATCAGAGGTGGTTCCTGTTTAATTGTTAATCTGAGAACAAAATTAGCTGATGTTTTACAAACTAATTCTTTATTCACTCAAAGTATTTTGTAAATTGTGTTGAACAGTGGAAAGATGCCAAAGTGTTTGTATTTGTGACATATTTTATTTTCTCTTTGTGATTTCCTACATGAAGGTTTGATTTCTATTGTGTGTAAAACAAAAGCACAGGCACTTCCACTGAGAGTTTTTAGTTTTATTTTAAAAATTACCAATGTGTTAGTATGCAACTTGGCTGAGGCGGTGTGGCAGAAGTTTTAATTACAATGTGATTCAAAAAATTGATTTACCTCAGCTCTCATAGTGCAGCTTTTGAACAAACAACATCAAACTGTCACCATCAAGGTTAAATATCTAATGCATCTTTGACAATTACAAGAAATGCTGTAAAAATAACTAGGATTAAGTGCAGCACAATTGGTGGCCTGGCACAGTGCCTTTGCAGGGAGCACTGCAGACTGCTCTGGGAGAGGGAAGATTTTTGCTTCTTGGGTTGATTGCATCCTGTTGGGATTGAGGAGGGGAAGTGCTAAAGGGTAACCCAGAGATTTTTGGGGTGGAATAACATACCAGCAGTGTTGCTGGAGCACCTTTCTTGGCCACCTTGAGAGGATATAGTCAGGACTGGCTCTGAAGGGGCTGCCAGCCCAGCCCTCCATGCCTCATTGTGCTGGGAGAGCCAGAGGCATCTTCAGACACAGTCCAACAGGTATCAAATCTGACATGTAACCCCACGTAAAGGGTGTGATAGGCAAAAAGCAATCAGCCAAGCAAATCTGTGTTAAGGCTCACTTTCAGGTTCTCTGCTTTGTACTAATCTCTCTTTAATTCTGCCTACAACTGGCACAGGCCAGAGGCAGCCTGTGAGAGAAGCCTGTGTGGACATGCAATATTACCATGTTGCTCATTGCTGTGATCCTTGGCACAGGAAGAAGTCTTGTCTGAAGAAGAATTTATGTTCGTTTTTCTTTATCGGGAGCTGTTTGATCACCAATTTTAAACAGCTTAAAGCATAAAAGGAGATAAAAATCAGCAGTCGTGAGGCTGTGAGGAGAAAGTACAACAGATTTTGTCAGTTCCTTTGACATGCAAGTTTTCAGTTTGTGAAATACCCTTGTTATATTTTTGAGAAATAAATTTTGCTCTTGCAGTGGGTGTGCAGAGTACGATTACTTTGAAACCAGACTTTAAAAAGACAATCTGAGATGCCAGCTGATAATAAATTTCAGGCAGAATGCAATTAAAACTCTTGATTCTTAGTGAGCCGCCTGAAATGAATATTTGAGGAATTTGATTTCAGCATGAACCACAGTTGTTACAGGCTCACCCATTGTCCTATAGTCAACTCCTGACACACACACAGGTTGGAGTAGCTCTCAAAAGGTCTTCAAGTGATGGGAGCTAGTGGAATGAGTATTGAGAAGGAGTACAAATTCCTAATGTTCCATAAATACTGTATGGAGTGTGCTTCATAGCTAGCAAGCAAATATTAAACAGGAACCCCAATAGCTCTGTTGATGGAGTCAAGGCAAGAAGAATTTCCTTTCATAGTCTTGTAAGCTGGCCTGGCTCACACATAAATGAAGCCCCCAGGAGGCTTCCTTCCTTCTGTTTTGGAATTTCCACTAGGAAAAATTGCAATTAATGCAATCTAAAGCAGCTACACATGCAACTGAAACCTTCTAGCCCCGGGAGTGCAGTGGAGCTATGGTGTCTGGGCACATCTCTGGGTTATGTGTGCACTAGTGAGAGGCCATGCCTTTCCAAAGTCATTCCTACCTCATTGGCCTGTTTTCAGCTGGGGTAGAGTTAATTTCTGCTCAGCAGCTGTTACACTTCTGTGTTTTGTATTCAGATGGGAACAGTGTTGATAACACACTGATGTTTTGGGTTTTGCCAAGTTGTGTTTATCCTGGTTCAAGGACTTTTTTCTTCTCTCATGCTCTGCCAGTGAGGCAGGATGCAAAAAAAACCTTTGAGGGAGCACAGCTGGGACAGGTGACCTGAACTGACCAAAGTGATGTTCCACATCACAGAATGTCAGGCCAGTATATAAACTGGGGGGACTTATGGGGAAGGGGGGTGTTCTATCTGGGTTCAGAGTGGGGGGGGGGGCTTGGCATTGGTCAGCTGGTGGTGAGCAATTGCATTTTACACCACTTGTTTCCTTTTTATTGTCACTATTATCACCATTTGCCATTGGCATTGTATTTTACTTTATTAAACTGTTCTTATCTCAATCTGTAAGTTTTACTTTGATTCTCCTTCCCTTCCACCATGGTGAGAGATGAGTAGAGAGGGAGTTTGAGTGAATGGCTGCATGGTGCTTTCTTTTCCATTTGGGATTAAACCACAATGATCCTTTTGGATGCCCAATAAGGAATACAAAGAGTTGACGGAGCAACAGATCTGACCACAACATGTTAAAAGAAAATTGTTACAAAGATTCATTTTATTGGTTTAGCAGTTGTTAGTTACAATGCAGACATATTTTCTCTCATATTTGTTTAGTCTCTGTTATACTAGTAATACCTTACTTGCAGTTTGTGCTCTCTCTGGTATTTCACAGGATGGGCTTATTCTGTGACAATGTCTCTCCTCAGGATACCAATCTGGTGTCTGTATTCAGTATTGCAGGCAACTCAATATTTTGGGAGTCATCTAATGGGAATGATTAATAATCACATCCTTTTTTTTTATTCTCAGAGGAACAAACTGATGGAAATATCTTCCTATCTTTTTCCCTCCTTTTTTCTTTCCCTGTCCTCCAGGCTGATTACAGTAGCTGAGAATTTTAAAGATTTTGAATATCCTTCGACTACCCTTGAAACCAACCTGGTCCCTTTGTTAGGAGCTAGCATGGTATTGCATATGGTTCAGGTCTTGTTTAAAGTTAGGCAAGTAATTCAGAGTATTACCCAGAGATCTGCACAAAGATCAGATAGTTTGGAGTAGTGAGGAGTGTGGGATTGCTTGAGCAAGTACTTGGGGCAGTGGACACCTCCGATGTACCTTACCCTTGAACAAATTCAGAAACCTGAAAAACTAGTAAAGTATTTATTTAAAAAGGGTGCTGGCTGAGAGGACCCAAATGACTGCAAAGTGCAGGGGCCTGGCCAGGCCTATTGAGCCACGCTGAACACTGCTCAGTGGCCTCAGGAGGGTCTCTGAATGTGGCCATGAGATGACAAAAGGCGCTGCAGCTGCTCCCACCACAGTGACAGACACTGTGGCTGCTCCAATACCAGCGACAGGCACTGCCACTGAAACCCCTGAAACAGAATCAGCAGGGGCTGCTGTCAGTGGCCCTGCAGAGAAGCAGAAAAGTAGAGGAAAGTCACCTGTAAAAAAGCTTTAGCCAAAACAGTCAAGGGGGACAAAGAAGAGGAAGAAGCAGAACCACCACAGGGGTGATTTTCAGGGCTGTCATCAAGGCTATCACTGGAACTGGAAGAGGAGACAGAAGAGACAACCACAACTCAATCCCTATCTCTGAGTGAGCTACAGGAGCCAAGAAAAGATTTCAGCCATCATCCATGAGAGCATTTTGCTGCCTGGCTACTCCAGTGCTGGGACAAGGGAGACAATAATGTGGAGTTAGAGGCTAAGGAAGCCAGGCAGCTGGGATCACTTGCTAAGGAACCAGGCACTGACCAAAAAAAGGGAAAAAAGACACACATCCTTAGTTACTGAAGGACACTCTTATCAAGTGTGAGGTATTCCTGCAAAGATGACATTTCATGTAACTCAGGCAAATGGACTACAATAGAGAAAGGTATTCAATAACTGAGGGAAATGAAATATGAGAAAGAAATTGAATTTTGACCCAGACAATGTGCAGCTCCCTGCAGATCCAGATGACCACTTATAACAATGAATTTTGTGGAGGAAATATATACTAAGTGCACGAACAGTACATGCTGGCCCCTTGGCAAAAATTTTTTTGAAAGGTGATGCACCACCAAAAATCAATTATGTGATTTGGCAACTCTTGGAACATGAAGATATTATTTCTTGCTCCATAATTTTGGCTGTGGGGAAACTGATGGATAAACTCCCAGATTAACTGATTTATGAGTTCCAGCAATTCAGAAAGAATATGTCCTGCTCCCCATCTGTACAGGCCCATATTTCAACAACTGACAGCAGATGTCCTTTCACTCAAGAGAGAGGATATGGAAGGTACCCACCACAGGGTACCCTGTGGCTTTACCTGTGGGACCACGGAGAGGATATGAGGAAGCGGGATGGACACCCTACTTTGAGCCTAGATGCACAGGTACAGAAATTGCAGGGAAAAACAGCCACAAATGGGTTTTTATCCAGGAAAGTTTCTGCTCTGGTCTTCAGTGGACAGTTTTCCAGGAAGAAGGGAAGATTTTGAGATTTAGAAAGATTGAGGCATATTGGTCTTGCAGAACAAAACCCAAACCAAACCAAACCAAACCAAACCAACCAACCAAACAAAATCCCCAAACACAATAATTAAATTGTTAGCACAGGACATCGGTTATCTTCCTACTTATTTTGTAGAAAGTGTACAAGGATGTTTTATGAAAAGATAATGAATAGGTAATGAAACATCCATTGTCCTGTTGGATAACAACTATTCACAGTTACTTGACATGGAGGTAGTATATCACTTGATGGGGTGGGATTATCTGGCAGTATCTTGCAAAAACAAAGCCACAGAAGCTTTCTACCATATCTCATCTAGTTCTTCCTTCTAGTTGTAGTATTTTGTCTAACTAGTTGGGCACAACATCCAGCCACTTCTAATTCTCCTTGAGCAATCATGTGTTAGTCAAATGCTTTTAGGGAATAACACAGCTGGATGCAAACTAATGATCAGATTTTAATTGCTGATTTTGTGAAGAATCAAATCTTGTACTTCTGGCCATGATTCACAGAAATGCCAAACGGGTTAGGCCAGAATGTCTTACTAGAGAAATAGGCTCATCTTTTGTCATGCTGCTGTTTCTAAGAGCCAGACTGAAGTGAAAGACTTTGGCTGCTTGCAATACACATCCAGTCACTTGGGCAAATTTTTGTCTCAAGACTCTTTGAGCTCATGCAATTTGCAACCGTATGTCAGGGCTGTGAAGGGTCATCCGGTATGAAAAGAGGTGCCAGAATTTTTGTCTTGTAGAGGAATAAATATACATCTGTAAACTACATCTACATCCTTCTGCTGACTCTTAGGAATCATCAAGTACATAAATATAGATTGAGTACTTCTCTTCGTGTAATTCTTAACCCTGTTGTGTCAGGAAAGACCCTGATAACTCATTGCTGAATTTGTAGGCCCTTAGCTGAGGTGTTTGTTCTGGGAAGGCAGCCTTTTGGAGGCACATGTGCACACAGACATGTATGCACGCACTCCTGTCCCAAGACCTGGTCAAGCTTCCTTGTAGGGCTTCTCTCTATATCAATCATGGCAGGACAATCTCAGTTGAAGATGCATCTACCTTAGGTACCTCAGCTGTAAAAAAGTTAGGTGAGTCATAATACCACTTCTTGTTTCTCGTGGTCTAAAAACTGCAAAGTGTGTTTCTCTGAGTTACTGAAAATCCTAACATAAATTACACAAACTACAAACTCTAGTTGAGGTGCTGGGCAATGGCTCCCTCTCGCTTCTCACTAATGACCCCTTCATCTGGCAGCAGAGCAGGAGATTTTTTAGAAATACGCTGGTTGCAAAGCAAATATAGGTTGCCAGGACACAGCTACACTTCTGAGATTTGCAAACATATAGTTGTATGTACCTCTGTCCTCTTGGCATATAGCCTCATTCAGTTTTCAAAGGCAGAGTTAAAATTGTGTCAAGATGGAGAGAATATGCATATATAATTTCAGGTAAATTATATTACGAAATGTTGCAGTTCAAATAACAATGCTTTGTATAAATAGGAAGTTTTCAGTTTATATAAAGTTTAATAGAAATCCAAACAACTTTAATCATTTTTGTAGGAATACTTAATAATGTCCATGAAATAAGGCTTAGATACTGATTTAATGGCTTTTTTTTCTTTTTTTTCTTTTTTTTTCTTTTTTTTTTTTTTTTTAATGCAGTGAGTCATATTGGAGAGAAAAGGTAAGGTTGGTCCAAAATATTCTGGAATAAATATAAGGCATAACTCTTAGTCATTAGCAACTAATTTTTTTCTTGAATGATTCAACATCCCCAGAACAACTGTGACTACATAAACCACTGCTCTGAAACTGGTCCCTCCGGAGTGATCTTCCTTCATTGATGGAGTTCTTTTTTCTAGAGAGGAGAACAGAATAGACGGATGCCAGGATTATTTACAAGCAGTCTAATCTCCCTAACAGCTCTCACAAACCATTCATCTGGTTCAGAATATGAAGGATACTCAATTATTCAATGAAAAGGTTAAGCTTGTGGTAATTATGCATAGTCAGTAATGAAATGTACTTCCCCTGGGTATTTTTTTAAAGGGATGCAGGCTGACAGATGTTTACCACATCCTTTCTGGCAATGTTTTCTGAGGTTTTAGTTTGCGACACTGTTTATGCTTATTTTTAAAATGCAGTCCATTGTCTTCAATGCTTTACTGAAGTTGTAACTGGGTGACAGTGAAGTAAGTGAGCCACAAAAATCTGTGTGCATCCAAGCCAAGGCAATGCTACTCATACCTTTTTTGTGTAAGTATGAATATTCTGCTGCATCAGAAGGGTGAGGGAATGGCCCACCTAACTGCTGGCTCCACACTTTCTTACACACTTTCTTACATCTATCCATCTCCTCGCTTTCAATAGAACACTTTCCTTGCTAAATATTTTGTACATAGCCATAAATTATGATATATATGTAGGAGGTTGTAGTTGTACTGTACAAATATGCTGGCGGCATATTTGGCTGTGGTGCTTGGATGTTAGCTGGCTTTTGTCTTCAGTAGTTGCTGAAGGTTTGTTCTGTTAATAAAGTCTCATTGATGAAGCAATGGGACTCTAAAATGATAAATACCTTTGCTGAAGACATCCTCTACGTTTAACCAAAACTATCAGCATCTTGTCTTGAGTATCAATACTTTGATGAATAAATACTAACACATCATACTATGTCAGTATGAAGAGGCCACACACAGGCCTCTGCAGTTTCATTGCAGGACTAAGCTTCTTGCACACCACCATGGCATTGAGGTCTGCTGGGGAGAAGCATAATGTCCCAGTGCCCTCATTGCCAGGAGCAGGGGACACAGAGAAAACCAACTCAGAGTGTCAGCGCGCTGCTGTGGGCTCTCTGCCAAGAGCAACCATTCTGCCAAGAGTGATTTGCAAAGCTTGATCCTTTGAGCAATGCTGTTTCAGTCATTTGCATCCAGAGGCCACACCTGTGGTCTTTTCTCCAGGCTGCAGGGCTGTATCAAGAAGTTCCCAATTAATGTTCGGGTGGCTGACGTCATTAACACCACTGTGGAAATCAACTGAATGAATAAAAAAGGTGGCAAGGAGTTATTTTTAAAGCAAATGTTTTCCAAAGACAGTGACCAGAGATCTTCCACGTACTTCACAGTTTCCCTCTGAAAAGGGAGGCCATCTTTTGGGCAGGAGGTGGCTTTCCCCAGATATGGTTCTCCCCAGATGTGCCCGAGGTTTTTTGAATAAATCTGGCACATTGCCGTCATGGATAACAAAAGGCCAGAAGCAAAAGGTTAAAATTAATACCTTTACTGAAATTTGAATCATTCAGGGATAGGAAGGACAGATTTAAAGAAGAATACAACGTCAGTTTGCATAACAAATTTAGGTAAGTGCATCATAGGCACAGTTGAAATCTCCTGAAGCCAATATGAACTATAGATACATATAATTATGTTTTTATTGCTGTTTATTGATCTTTAACACATTTGTAACTATTATCTATATTTTGACTGTGTACTTTTCACTTCATCTATGTTAATGCTGTGTTCTAAGTGATGGGGCTACCTGTCTTCTTTCCAGTGCTCCTGTATTTTTTCATTTGTCCCTAAAACAAATGACAGCATTCCTTCATTAGCTGCACAGAAGCTGCCAATGAACAGATGTCTGTGCTGCAAGCATTTTAGGGTAACTACTGTTATGTGCAAGTACCATAACCTACAACAGGACACTGGGCAGTGTGGCCAAAGCCCAAGGGCTCCACAATTCTGAAAAAAACCCTACTTTCTCTGTCTGCTCTCCTGAGCTTTCATGAACTGAGAGCAAATCTGCGATATTGTGTCTGATTGCCAGTGCACACAGGGCTAATCAGAGTCTGGAGTCAGTGGGAATGGATGTGGGATCTCTTAGTGTTCACAGAAATCCATACAAGGAAGAAAAGAAAAACATGTATAATGAATTAAAGGTAATTCCTGGACTGTGAGTTTGGAAAGTTGGGTGGTTTAAGAGATTATTTAGAGTGTCTTCATTTAAGTAACACCACTTGTGCTGCCTTAATATTTACAAGTATTTGCTTTTGAGGGCTGGTCACGAAGGTCCTTGGTGTCATCTGTTGTAGACTAACAAACCAAATTGTTTAAATACTCATTAAACTCCCATACAAAAAGAAAAAAGTTCAGTTAGACCATCACATCATACTGCTCATGTTTTTTTTTAATTTCCTGTGTAATCTTTCAGTGGGAAAATGTCTTTCTCACAGTGTTTCAAGAATATTTATTGTGGAGGGACAAACTTACTATGTGTGATTGGTTTTCTGTTCTCCCATTGTACCATCATCATCACTTAATGTTTATGTTGCAGCAATGCTGATACCCCCCCATGCAAACTGAGAATGGCATTGCAGTAGGAAAAAACAAGGACCCAACCTTCAGCCTGAAAGATTGGTGAACCAGTTTTTGTTCACTTTTTTCCTTCTTATAAAAAAGCAGGGTTTTGGGAATGCAGAGGACAAATGCAGCAGGGCAGACTGTTTGCAGGCAAAGGTGCATTGTGCCTCAGCCATGGGACAGTCAAGGAAGGCTGGAATACAAGTATGACTAGAAATTCCTACAGATCTACAGCCAACATAGATGCCCAAATATTGTAATAAGCATGTAATGAGTACGTTAGGAGGGGAGAATAACTGAGGGAAGTATTCAAATGCATGTTATTGTTTGGAGTTTTTTTCCATAAAAACTATGAAATATGAAATTGGACTCTATTTTACAATAAGGATGAGGTCAATGGAATTATGCGTTGCAAAACAGCAGGATGTGGTTCACAGGCAAAGGAAGAAATCTCTGGAAATGGAGTAGTGCATGAGAAAGAGAAAAATGAGCTATGTGTCTGCAATTCACCATGATCTTAGTCTCTCTTTAACTGATGATATGCCATGCCATCTCAGTTCTGGAAAACCATGCAAATGGATGTTTACACATAGCCAGTGCTGTTGCATGAGAGGCTAAAACAGCCTTGCAACTTCAGCAGTGGAAAACACCATCATAATGCATCAAATTAAACATGGGAGGAAGTGGTTATCTGAGCGGACCCTGACCTAAACAAGAAGCTGATAGCTTCCTTTAGCTTGCAGCACATTGGAAAACAGCAGAACTCCCTTTAATAGATATTGCAAGCTGGCAGTGAAAGACTTATTTAAATAAGAAAGCAAGAGATTTGAATGTAAAAAAACCACCTAATCCAAAGTTTATTGAAAGTGATGGAGTGTTGCATCATTACATATCAAAACATATAAAAACAGAGAACAACATGCTAGAGAACAAAACGTTGCTCAGCTGTAAACTATTTGCAGCTCATGCACAGTAGTTGCACCTTCACAGATATAATAGTCCTGACTCAAATGCCAGATTTGAAAGTGTGAGAATCAAATTTGAGGTATCACTAAAAAAAGATTAGCTCAAACTCTCACCCAGAGGTTTAAGAAAATTAAATTAAACTACTTGCTGCCTAGGTAATTAATTTTCCCCATTTACAAAAGCCTCACTCAGTTACTTTAGCAGTGTCTTTTTTCTCTAACTATTTAATTTATTTATTAAAACTCCCTATAGCACTAAATCCCTTTATCTATTAAATTCTCTGAAGACTTCTAAATGTATTTTATTTTTGTTTGCTACATTTTCTTTTTCTTTTCAGGCCTCAAGGCAGGGAACTTTTCCCTAGAGACAGGGAACCACTAATGCAGGGCACATGGGCACATCTGCTGGTGGCCCAGGTTTCTAACCATGGCTGTGGTAAACTTCCCACTGCTCCTGATGTGCCTCCATCCTTTTGCTTTCTTAGAAGTGCATCCTAGCTCGGATCAGCAGTTTTTGAAAAATAAACAAGCCTCGAGTCTGGCTTTTGGTTCCTTTCAGCTGTGTCTTTCTCTGTGCCAGATGTGGACAGAGGTCCTCTCCTACAGGGTGAGCTGGTGGGGAGAGGAGGGTGTGAGAGAACGAGCTCTTTTCTCTTTTAGCCCCACATAGGTCTTTTTTGGCTGCATATTCACGGGGATTTACAGAGTCTGAAATACTTATAAAAGTTTGAAAATTTTTTGAACGTTTCCTCTTCTTTTGATTATTCACCTTACTTATATCATGCTAGTTCAGAGCACAGAGTCATATGAGCTGGGATTTTCAGGCAAAGATAAGGAGACATCAGACAAAGCATCTGTGCACAGCCCGGAGTAGCAGAAACTTCCATCCAGTCACTCTGCATCAGATTAAATCTTTACAAAACAAACTTTGCAAACATGCATGCAACCGCAGCCTTACTACCAGTTTGGCTACAAATCTCTTCTATTCCCGGGAGCATTAGCAGAGGAAGTTTCCCTGGGATCAAGTGACGAGGCAGCACTGCAAAGTAAGTGCAAGGAAAGCAGGGGTGGTAGGGGTGGAAATACAGGGGTATATCCCAATTTTAAAAGAAAACAGGGATTGCTATTTTTCACAGAGCCTGGGAAAGCTGGACTTCGTTTAAAAACGTGAAATTTGAAAGAGGGGGTTGTTGGGTTGGAGTGGCTAAACCCGAAGCCCCATTATGCTAGACCACAAGTGGCTGGGATGCCAGTTATTTTATGGCTGCCCGAGGCAAATCAGTTGCTGTATCTAATTTTGCTGTATCTATGCTAAGTTTAGTGGTGCCACAACAGTTTGAGGGCTATGCAACTTGTGCTTGTATTCAGTTTTCATCAATGGAGCAGCAATAGGGATACAGTGACTATGTAAGTATGTATTTAAGTTTTAGCTTTCATAGCAATAATATAGCTATAGAACTGACACATGCACACAAAAAAACCAAAACTCAAGCAGTGGAGTCATGAGATAAAAGCATGTGATTTATTTATGTCACTGAAACTATCAAGAGAATTAGGACAGGGAGGTTAAAAAGTCCAGGCTGGTGTTTCTCAAAAAGCCAGGGACACAGGAACATCCAGCCCTATTTTAAGATAAAGGGGTAAAGGCTGCCTGGAGGAGAGAGGTTCTTTTCAAGTTGTTGACATGTTAGATGATGCTGTGCTGCAGGGAAGCAACTGTAACATAGTGACTTCTCCGTGGGTATTTACTCTGACTTCAAGTCAGTGAGGCTGTTATTGTCGTAGTCTCCATTAAATGTGAGCCTGAGGGCATTTCAATGCTACTAGCCTCTGCAATTTTACTGACGTTTCCCCTGCTAATACTGCTTTTTTTGGTAAAAGTCTTAGCCCAATCAGTAAGGTTATTATAGGGTCTTTACAGATCTAGCTCTTTAAAAAAACCCCACAGTTTTAACCCATATGATTACTTGGAATTCAATCAAAGTCCATGTGAAATGTTAAAAAATTGCAGGAAAATAAAAGCAGTACAACATCTGTCAAATGCTTTTCAGACCCCATAGTTTTAAAGCTGATCTCTGGGTTATTCTGGGCATGACTCATGATTTCTCTATGTCTGGTTAGCTATAGCATATTTTGATTTACTGCTTTCTCTAATCTGTGTATGTACACTAGGATATATCTAGGCCATCTGGCTAACATCATGGTGGAAAGAGCACCCAGGACTATATAATTTTGTGGTCTGTGCTGTGCTCCTCAGTGTGCTCCCTAGACTCTATGAGCTCAGCATTTTGCATGAACATCCAGAGCATCTCACACAAGCCAAAATAAAAGGAAATACTAAGATATTTCCCACTAATGCATTCTCTTGAAGTGAGCATCTGGGACAGAATGTATTTGTGTGCAACTGATTGCACTTGTGCAGCCCAGAAGCCATGTTTTTCCAAATCTCCATGGCATAAGGGAGACTCTCATTTCCTTGCCTGTCAGTATTCTCCCCTGGTCTGTGGTGACTCAAGTTCAATATCTTCCCTGGGGCAAGAGCTCTGCCTCTCTGGTGGCTTTTTCCTCCCCTGCACGATAGTTCATGTAGCAGGTTAAACTTGGCTGACATTTAGATAGCCAGCATGTCTGTAAAAATGCAGCCACTCCTTCTGGGGCAGCTGCACCAGGAAGGCAGCTGGAGGTGAGATTAAGGCACTAACTTCATCCCGCCTGCACATTGTTGTGGTGCTTGTCTCCTCTTATGTAGAGTGAAAAACACTTCAGTTTTCCCTGGGTAAGAAGTCACTACTTAGATATTAGCTATAATCTCCTGGAAGCTTGTTTCTGGAAAACAAAATTCCTTTATAAACACTAGCATCTGCTGATCCCAGGAGTCAGGTCCACCCTAAGAATAGATACTGCCCACAGTCCCAAGAGCAGAGGGATGAGCATCCCACAGCACCTGGGTGTGAGGAGCATATCACACTGTCCCACACTGCCCTGAGGATGGGTCTTCCAATGACATGCCTGGTGTTCCAAGAGGAAGTGAGGCAAAAATAAAGCTGCATGCTCTGTCCCATGTTTCAAGCAGCAGCCTGCCTTGGCTGCTGCTCATACTGGCTGTGAGCACAAGCCATGGGCATGGCCTGGAGCTGTGTAACAATGATAAAAGCAGAGGTAGCTCCTGGATCTTTGCATGACACCAGACCCTTGTATAGGAGCTAAAGCAGGGCAAAATGTCTATGGTTTTCTGGGACTAGAGAAGAAAATGACTGAGGACTGCAAACTGTTTTTTCAGAGGCAGTCAAGCTACGATGTAGGTGCGTCAATAAACTATTGAAAGGCTAGGTTCAAATCAAGCTAATTATTAAAAAAACCCATTTCTCTTGATGATTGAGTGCCTTAAGATAATCATATGCTTTGGGGATACTTTGGTGGGGGTTCCTCAAATAAAGGTGTAATTTCACAAGACAGGCAATGGAGAGGGGCAGAGAGCTCTGAAGAACTCTAGTGTATATTGAGATCAAGAAGAGATATGAAGAGCTGTTATCCCTTTGGATCTAGGCTGAGTGAGGAGAAAGTGGGTTCTTGTGCCTACAACAGCAGCTCCTGGGTGGGCTCAACAAAACAGTTGGTGGCAGAGCCCCAGTGTCTTCAGCCCTCAGTGCTTTCTGCTCCAAGCAGATTATTGGCTGACTCAGTCCAACATAGGCATTAACAAGGTATGTTTCATTTACCTTCTGCAAGTCCCTCAGCATTCAACGTCATTTTTCTGTCCTTCATAAAAAATTACTCTTTCATTTCTGACCTTGAGTAGAGATTTTGACGTGGTGGGTTTTTTTTTTCTCAAATGTTCCTTACGATTCCTGCTGAGGAAAGTTTTTGCTTTGGAGGCACGTAATCGTGTATTGCAAAGCCCAGCTGTCCCAAGCAGGCGCACAGAAGATCAGCCACCTGGCATCAGTGGAAACATCAAGAATAAAAGTAAGATGTGTCTAGGGACTTATGAAGCTGGAGAGAGGCCAGTTGTGGGCAGAGGGACTGTGTGAACTTGAACATCAACCCACGTTTTTATTTTATTTTTTTCTTTCTTCAGTTGTTTTTAAGGAAATGTGGGCTGAGGCTTCAAAATACAACAGAAGATACACTTTGTTCTGAAGCAGAAGGGTCTTGAGAATAACTGAGTAGGTTGAATATATTATTATGAAGTTCTAAGTTTCTTTTTGTTTACTGTATTTCATGTAGCTGTAAGAAAGAAAAAAATATGTAATTTCAACCAAAACAAAAGCTGTTCACAAATTCAGATGGTCTGGGCAGTAAGGATTGGACAAGGTATTTTGAAGAAGAAAGAGTGAAAAATATACAAAGTTTCAAAGACAGGGGAAATTTTTCAAGGCTTCTGGAAAAACACAAGTTTGGCATTAAATAACAAGGGCTTTTGGGTCATATTTCTCTGTAGGAGGCAGAAAGCCATCCCCTGGAAAGCTGTTCCTGGATGTTGGGTCCCCTGTGTGTCCTGGAAAACATGACTTTGTTTATTCATGTAAATAGAGGGATTTTTTAGTGCCCAAAAAAATCCTATGTCCTTTCACCAATTATTCTTTTTAATTCAAATAAGTTCCAAACCACTAAATGCTGAGCTAGTCAGGAAAGTCAAGAGAAGTAACATTGATATTTCACAGCTATCCTACTGCGGTTAAGTGGGAAAAAAACTCCAAGAATTATTGAATGTATGACAGTAGGGAAAAAAGTAGGTATAGGTAAGGGATGCCTTGGACACCTCCCCTCCCACTCTGCATATTTGGATGCAGATACCCTGTGCCAATGTGGGGTGCAAATCCTGCCTCCAGCCATGGCCTTGAGCCCAGGCTTCCAGATTTGCTGTGAGAAGGCAAGGTTAACTAACACACACATGCTGTGCAATGAGGATATTTTGGCTGAGGGGTACTGACAGAGGAGGCATTCACTGGTTACACCAGTTTGCTACTTCTCCCTGTTCTCTTGGGAAATTTGAAAAGCAGCTACTGGCACCATTACTGCTCAAATTGCACCATTTCCCAAGGCAGGTTTTATCCATTCGTGCCTGGTTGGCTGCTGGCAATGGTTTGCCTCAGTCATTGCTGACTTGGATAATTCCAGCCTTGGGTCAGGCAAATCAGCTCATAACCATGTTCAAATAATAATATTACATGTGTTTTCCAGATCTTACTATCTCCCTGTTAGCCTCAACAGTCTAACAATTTAAGAAAGACCTTGGTTTTAGTAATTCCTTTTTAAAGTCAGGCTCACTTTAGCATCTGGCACCATTTCTTGATGGCAGTTCTTCTCTCATTTAGATAAGTGAAATTTTGGAAAACATCTCTAGTTCCACGTAAAGAAAAATACATTAACTTGGCCTCTCTTGATACACTTTTTTTCTCCTTCTAAAACCCTATTCTCCTTCCTTCATATCCACATAGCTCCACATTATTCTATATGGTTTGCTATTTCCTTTACTCACTTTAACTTTCTGTGTCGCACAGTCTCATTTGGGAGGTTTTCTTGTGCAAGACTGGTGTGATGCAGGTAGAAAATTCTTGTGCAGGTTCCATTAACATATATTTTAAAATGTTGTCCATCTGAGGCATGAAATATTGCATTTAGTTTTCAGGACAGCTAAGAAGGGAGAAAACATCACCAGGCAGAACAATGGTAGATGCACTAACACATGGCAGAGATAAGATTACATAAAGTGTTTGATATTGCTGATTCTTAATGCTTGAGCCTCTGTATTGGTCTCGATAGGAAGGGTGGGGAAAGGTGAAATAAATGCAGTCTCATGACTTTAAAACAATTTCAAACTATTTTCAGAAAGGCATAGCAGAAAATGCCAGCTTGTGGAAGTCTGTGCTACATTGTATTTTTTGTGAAAGCCAGCACAAGGAGGTATTTTGCAAAAGGATAATGATGATGGCAGGTACTGATATTTACTACTTAAACTGGTATCAGTTTAAACGAAACCAAACAAAAGTGAATGATCCACTTTTTAAAGATGAATATTTTGTGCCACAAAAGCCATGTGAGGTTTTTGCATGCTGGAAGCCTTTGTGAGAATTTCTCATTCTTGGATCTTTGACTAAGAGTTTAATGCAGAAAATTGCTTCCTCCTGTGGTACACACTTATAAAAACACAGTAAGGATTTGACAAAGGAAAATGAATGTATTTAGCAACAGAGGACTGTTTCTCTTTATTTTATGCAATTGTCCAGACTGCTGCAATAATGATGTACCGTTGTTCTTACTGGCATGGATGTATGCAAGCTCAGCACTGGTGAACTTAGCAAGCAGTGATCCAGAATAATATGAGAGAAGTATGCAGGTATTTGCTAGTTTGTAAACAAGGCTGGTAGTTTAGCCTTCACATGGTGTCTAGACAGCAGCAATTAGTAGTAATTAGTAAGTACATCTGCTGTCTGCTTAGTCCATCACAGCTCACGTGCTGTGGAAGTAAGGGATCAAAGAGTTTTACTTCAACATCAATACCCCATAAAATAGAGTCTTGCATTAGATTCCCATATGTTGAATGCCTGCTTTGTTCTGGTGATCTGGTTTAGAGTTTTTGAGGTGTTTGTTTCCCTGCTCAGGAGCCAGCCTGGCAGATAAAAATGATGTACTAATGGTAAACACTTCGCCTTGTATTAATAATAGCAAACGAAAAAAAACAATCTTGAACTGGATTCCTGTCATTTAAATAAAATGCTGCTACTAGGTAAGACTTAATTCTTACCAGGTCAGAACTTCACAAAACATACTCCAGGGTATAAATTCATGCCTCTGCTAGGTACTTGAATTTGGCTTTTACTGGGCTCAACTTAGTAGAAGGCAGCTTTTGTCATGCCTTCTAGTCACCATGTAGGTGCTAACTGTGCCCCTGCCTTGTCTCAAGGCAGAAGGGAGGTGGCAATATTGCAATATGCTCTGTGTCAGAAACAGAGCAATTAAACACTGGACTCTCTGCTACGGCTATTGTAGCGCCTGGCACCTGAGAACAGCCGTATGTGTGACTCTCCAAGTGGAAAGCCACTGCTAAACAGTTGAGGAAAATGCTGTTGTCTAGTGTTCATGTGAAGAGAGGAGTGTAAGCAGAAATTATTGTTGCTTGAATTGGTTGGCTTTTTCCCCTATTCGCTTTCAGTTGTCCATATTACACCCACATGGGCACTGCTGCTAGTGGCTCACATACTTCTGATAGCATCTACTTGTAATATGGTAGCTGCCAACTATACCAAGTCGTTGCAAGATTAAATCAGCCCTAGTCACAATGCCTGTCAGCTGTGCCACATATGATGAGCAGCATCACAGCAGTGAAAGACGGGTGGCCAAGAGCCCTAGAAACCCCCTGGATTTTTCTTTGACACACCTATCTCTATTTCTCTTCCCTTAGACAAGAGCTTGTGCTTCAGAGAGCTTCTAGAATACCTGCCTATTGTGAGCCCTAGCAAGTAATGTTTCTTTTGTGTGTAAGAGGCGAAAGACCTGAGTTTGTTTAAAACCAAATAATTTTATAGTCAGTAATTGTATTCATTCACAAAAAGCCAGGAACTCTCTATACAGGGAAAGCATCCTGTCTGCTAGGCTACAGAACGTTGTTTCTCAGATTTTCCTAATAAATCCTATATGAGGAAGAGAAGAGTGTGGCTGTCCCAGGATTTCCCTGACATTGATACCTTGGATATACTTTAGGATGAGGACCTGTAGCTACCATATCACAGATTTTGTCTCTCTGTGATCCTACCATATTGCAGCTCTTTGATGATGAACATTTAGTGGAATTTTAGGAAAAAATTCTGCTACCTCTGTCTTTTCTCTCACAAATTACTGTGGCCTAAGAAATTTTTTCAGGGTTAGGAAAATGATTGCTCTTGAACCAAGGACTTAGTGTCTCCTTACAGAAAACTTCATCTTATTAGCAGATTGGTCTGGAAAACCCAGAAAACTATAGTGCTAAGTATAAGACTGCTTTTTGAAAGCAGACAAAGGAACAAGAAAAGAAAACTGGGTGAGATTGCCAAACGATAAAGGTCTGGTTTATTGCTGATGTTTGGGTCAGTCAGTCTAATTGGCCTCTGGGAGTACATTTCTAAAACAGCTGCAGTCCATAATGTAAATCAATATTTTAGCATCACAGTTAAAGGGCCTCTATTGCATTAAATCTGCAACAAATATCAGATCCGAATTGTTATACACATTTGGGGATTCCCAAAGTGTCCAGAATGGATTTTCTGTTCTTCAGATTAACATCAATCAAATCTGTGACTGTTTTGTTCCTCTTATAAGGTGAAAGAGTCCAGAGAGCTAACCCACAATAGACTGACGAATCTCGCCAAAAAGAAAACAAACAAACAAACAAACAAACAAACAGATTTTTTGTATTGTGGGGCTCTTTTTCTGCTATGTATATCAAATTTGAGGGAAGAGGTATATCTATGGAATATCTATGGACATAGGGATTTTTGTCCCAGCTTTCTAAAAATAAAACAGGAAACCATTGTCCTTACTTCTTCTGGAGCAATATGAACAGTGATGCCGGATGGTATAAATCAAATACCAATCTTTACCACGTGAATATTTCACAGCCCATAAGTAAGGCCTTATCAAGAAATTAATGTTGCTATACATCTCTCTTTCCAGCCTTGCAGCAGCAGTGATGTTTGTGGGAAACATAATTTATAGAGACTACAAACTTTAGTGTCTGCACATTGAAGTTCTAACTTATACATGCTGTTAAAACAGTTACTATTCTTTTACAGAATGATAAGATTCAGAAACCCCCAAATCCAACAAAGAATAGCCTCATAAAGCTAAATGATGAAAGGAGCACAGAGAAAACCTAAGTTTTCTCATTAACAGCCAGAGGGTTTTTTATCAGCTATAAGAAGACAAAAATCCTTGCAAAAGCAGCTGTGACCAGTTACAGCCACTCAAGAAGGAAGCCACAAAACAGCCATTTGGACTAGTCACTCATTTTGCATCATGTCAAGATCTTACAACATAGGACAGAAAATAGAGAGATACTGGAGGTGATGGGAGAGAAGAGTATTGGACTGAAGTACACCAGGTGGCAAGGATGTGGGGTCAATTCTTTTTGGAAGGAAACAGTAGAACCCAAATATACATAATGAAGAATATCACCCACATCTACCCATAAAGGAGCCTCTCTACAGGAGACCAGAACAAAGTGTGTCTTGTTAACAGCTAAATCATGATGTATTTTTGACGGAGACAAAGGCAGTATATTTTCAGCCACTGAAGATATGCATCAAAGCATTCTGTCCACAGCTCCAGCTGTCTCCAAATTGACCAGGTCAGGAGAAGCAAAGAAGTGCATCCCCACTATTTAGAGTAAAAGAGTAACATAAAGGGAAACAAACAAACAAACAAACAAAAAAAGCAGAAGTGGAATTAACTGTCTTCATGTATTAAGGAAGAATAATAGAAGTGCTTTCATCTGCTTAGCAGAGGTGCCAGTTAAAGTATGCTGGTCCCACAGAAGGTGTAAGAGGCCTTTGAGTAGATAAATAATATATTCGAAAAAAAGGGAGAATAACATGGTAGGAAAATGGAGAATCTGCCAAAAGCGTGTTTGAAGCAAAATTTTCTAGTAAGGTTAAATTTAATGGGATATTGGGAGTCATTATCACTCATTAGCCACAAAGATAGTGATGAATATTAAACTAATTATACAGAACATTTCACACATCTCCCACTCCATGTATTTTCCAGTCTGTGAATGGTTGTGTCTCCGTGCTATTCAATTATTGGACAAAATATTGAAGAATACCCTTTCCATTTAATTTCCAAAAGTCGGTTTATGTTTACCACTCAAACAAGTAATTTTGTGCAGAATTTACTTATAGGTTTTATAGAATTTTTTCAAGTAGTAACTGGTAAAAAAATTATAATCATTAGTTTAGATCAAGTACTTCTCTGCAGTGTTTGCTTCTTTAAATGGCATTGCTAATTCTGAAAGTTTACATCATTGTTTTTTTCATCTGAACTTTCAAATCTTGGGTAAAATTGACTCGCCCCATTTTATATTAGAAGTTAATCTCATATAGCTTTGTCAGTGTTAAAAATATGAGGTTTTCTCCTGTTCAGCAAGTAATGAAAGTAAACTCAGCTTCATCACAAAGTACTTTTTCTGTTTGAGATCCCTGTGCATATAAACCAGAGGAAAAGGATAAAGCCCAGAGAACATGCTTGTGAAGACTGTCTCTGCCTCCTTTACTGAGGAAATATATTCATTTATCCTTCAGAGATTTTCACTTTCTGATGGTACTCTGAGATGCAAAAATGTCTTTAGATATTCATGTTACAATAAAGATCAGAGTGAGTGGGTTTTAATCTCTGTCAGACTGGGAGACTTTGATGACTTCATATGACCCATGTCTCAGTTTGAGACTGCATTACTGCTCTACAACCTGAATTACCCCAGCCATTAAATCAGCTGGGAAACTGCAGCTTGTATTCAATACAAAAATCTGTTTGTTTGTTTGTTTTCTTTTTAAATGGGATTCATCAGTATATTGTGGATTAGCTCTCTGGACTTTTTCACCTTATAATGTACAACTGCTACGTATATGGAAAACAGTGCCTCTTGACTAGTCCCCTGTCCACTTATTTTTTCATGCCCACCATTAAGCTGAAATTAAAAATCCAGGTATTTTCATCTTGTTATGTTGGTTTTTTTCCCCTAGGCTTTAGATGCTTGATACTACTTTTTCAGGTTTTTGCCTTTATTTTGACAAATTTTCAAGGACTAGCAATTCCCATTTCCATGTGGGGTCTATAGTTTCTATAGACTATCTTCAACAAAAATATCCTGGTTAAAAATTATGTGGAAGATTTTATTTAGTGGTTAAAGAAAGGGATGCGCTTTTCCCAGATTTTCAGTTCAGTCGTTTTTCTTGAAATGTGAGAAATTCACCTTGGTTCAATTAGGTATTATTCAATTGGTGTTACTTAATTTACTCCAGAACTGCATTGTTTCTGTATTGCACACGTTTTTACTTCTACTTCTCCTGTTGCAGAAGTCTGCTCCAAAAACAGCATAGTTATATTTATCCGTACGTTTAACGGTAGCTTACATGACTATTAATTCATTAATATTTGTGAAATATCTCCAAAACTCTCTGGATATCAGGCTTGGCAGAAGCATCACATTCTGAAAGATTGACTTTTTAATGAAGTTACTCAAATGACTACTGAAATAAGCGTGAGACTATGGAAGCAGAATCCCAATGAAATAATATTTCAATCAGACCTACGCTTTTCCTGTTGCATGGAAATGTTACTAAAATCCTGATAATGAATGCCTCTTTGCAAAAAAACCCCATATATGAAATCAACAGTAATTAGGACATCTGAGAAAGGTCTCAGAAAAGTGATTAAAAATCCAAGGTCAACACAAAAGAAAACCACTGCAAAGTTTAACCCAGGACTTCAGTGATGAGTAGGAGTGCATCCATCTTACTTTGTTACAAAAACAAAGCCTATTTTGTTACAAAAGCTACTGTTTCCTTTGTGGCCTTTTATTTTTGTTTTTTGTATTTATTTTGTCATGACTGCATTAGCTGCCTCCGTATTGAAGTGTTTGTACTCCAAATACAAACACTGCAGCTCTCATCTAGCATTCATTTCTGTGAGTCAGGACCAAAGCTTTATGCCTCTTTATAACCCTTCTGTGAGTTCTGACTCAAGCCCAATGTGCTTAATATTTCTATATCTCTTCCTGATGTATACCTTTATGAGCACTGATAGTTATCTTATGCTCACTAAGAGTTTCCCTGAAAGCATGTCTTCCTCAGCAAGTTTGAAATTACTAAGAGCAGAATGACTTTGCATCTGAGAAATTAAAATATATCCTTAATGCATCTGAGCAGGGTCCTGAATAGGTAAAATGTGCTCTGTGTGATGGATGGATTTTTAAGCTACCTTCTCTGTCTATTTTGTGGGCACCTTATCCAACAGGGATGCTGCTGAGCAAACTGGCTTTCATCCACCAAACCACTTAAGCTCGTGCTCATCTTGGGACACGTGAATCTTTCCATTGAGATATCTGAATAACAAGGGATCATTGCTCTTTGGAACCATCAGTCCTGAAGCCCTCAAGAGGAGCACACAGGACCAGTTCTGGAAAAGCAATTAAAAGTCATATTATGTCTTGTTACTTCAATATTCAGTACTGAAGAGCTTACCTCACTAGCTCCTGCTGAAGCCAGTAGGATTTTAGGGAGCTATTCCAGGGCAGCTCAGCACCCCAAACAGTTAGGAATGGAGAGGAATTAAATGTTCATTACTGAGTGGAAGCTGTTGGTGTCAGTGTAAATGGTCACAAATACACCCTACACTCAAAATGACAGTTTCCAGGAAGGACCATCACTGCTCCTTGAGCCAGCTGCACTGGGCTCTGCCTTGGAGAAAAAGCTCCATCAACCAGCATCACTGCCTGTAGTGTATTACATCCCAAAACCCTCATTCAAGCAAAACTGCTATGGGTCTGAAGGCAACTTTCCCCACAGGGAGTGAGAAGCTCAGGAGGAAGTTTTTGGTTGGTGTAGCAAGGGCTCTGAAATATGGAGGGAAAGGACACCGTCATATTCCTGAAGTTTCTGCTCAGTCCCATTTCCTCCACACTCAGTTAACAAAGGTGCATTTTGTTATGCTGAATTGATGGTGTTCTGGCTTTGACTGAGCAGCATCAAAAAGTTGCCATCTCCTATGCCCCTGTAACCACTCATGGCTCTGCCTTGTTCCTAGAGCACCTGTGCTGACAAGGACCATTTATCAAAATTACTTTGGGAAGCAGCTGCACCTAAGTGTTTCCATGTATGCAACAGTCTCAGGAGAATGGGCAGGAAATGAGGGGGAGGAAGACTGGAAACCCAGGAAGATGATCAGAGCCCACCTTGACTGCAATAATTTAGACTTCAAGTGCTTTACCATATTCCAGAAGCCTTTAGGACAAAAACAATTCATTTTTTACCTGAAGCTCTGAAAAACTGGAAAAAATAAAGGTGTGTCTTGAAAACCGATTCTAAAATGCTGAGGAAAACTGCTTTAAATAGAAAGCTTGTACCTCTGGGGACTCTATCTGTAGGTCATAGTATTCTGTAACATTACAGCAAGTCAGACAATGAGAATTTGTCATATTAGCTACCAAATGGACAGTAACACTCTCTTATGAATAGGAATTTTACTCAGCTGAAAACTTGTTTTAAAGAGGGTCTTTTTTCTCTTACTGCTCTGTGGGGAAAATATATTTTATGTCTTTGCAATCTAAAACTTGTTGATGCTAGCTATCAGAAAGATTATTTCTGGTCCAGGCTCTCAATATCCTCCTGAGATTATTATTTTCAGTTTTTATTCCATGAAGATCTCAATCCATTCTGTTAATGTTTCTCCTTGATCCATGGGATCATTTTCTACTCCAGTCTGGTCAGATCTTACTAACCTTTTCATGATTTTGAAACTCCGTGTTCTGTTTTCTTTTCCATTAAATTCATCTTACTAACAGCAGAAAAAGTGAGATCTCAGTTGATGAGCTTAGCTGTAGAAGTAGGATGAATCATACTATCATACTTCTCTGATCATCTCTGAAAAATACTCAGTGCTGCTTCTTTTTTTTTTTTTTTAAGGGGCGTAAGGTAGGTGGGAACACCCCCATCCTGTGCTGGCCTGTGTGGTGGGATCAAGAACAAGGACGGGAGAGGTCCTGACATCTCTTTTGCTACGGTGCTGGGAATGAATTTGTTCTCAGGGTTGCAGCTTGACAGGAAGAGACAGGGAAAATCTGGTATCCTGACAAAACTTCAGGAAAAAAATAACATCCTTATTTTTTGTCGCAGTGCCAAGATGGCCCCTGTGCTCTGGGACTGTCAAGCCAAGCTGGACATCTGGTGTGGGGATTCATCTGATGGAATGAGAATGACTACATCAGTTAGTCACCCCAGGCTTGCTTCAGAGTCCAGAGGGAGAAGTGGGTACTTCCAAGGGTGTGATTTGCCTTATTCGAAGGAAGTTATCCAAACCCATATTTCATGAATTGTGCTCCAGATATCTCCAGGTTCTCTGCTGAACTAGTTAGCTCTTTTCGTTTTCCTGACATCAAAAAGAAATGTAACATTTCTTATGAATATCTGCTGTAAGTATTGAAACTTACTTCTTCCCTTCCCCAATGGTCATAAGAGAGCAGTAGGTCACCAGATTCTCAACAACAAAGCTTTATGTACCAGAAAATATTATTATATCCCTGTGTCTTCTACATGAAATAAATGCTGTTTTTTAATCCTCAACATTTCCTTGCAGGACATCTTTCTTTATTTCTTATCACTTCCACTGTTTTGACTGGACTTTCTCCAGCTTGCCTTCAACATTTAATATATTCTATAATGATTCGATAACCCAAGCTAAGTCTTATCTCCCGTTGTTCACACCACATCCTCTAATTCAGTTATCTCCTTTTATTCTCATACTATAGACATTGCACCTTGATGAATATTGAGCCCTATAATAGATTTTGAGATATAGATATCTCTGGTCTTTCCTCATGAATCCATGAGGATTCAAACTTTGAACATGAAGACAAACCAACAAACTCAGTTATTCCTTCCAATGCTTGGCAGAGTTGCAGTGCTGACACTGCCAGCTCAGCAAAGAGGAGGAAAAATAAGATTAGCAGCAGTGACTGACTCCAAATGCCTTCCAGTGAACTGGATGCACTTGGGTTTGAATTTACGTGTCAGCAGTAGACAAATTTACATTTCAACTGTTAGATCTCTGTGAGAAACTTCTACTCCCTGTGCATCTGTGATTTTTCTAGTTCTTAGTTAATGAATACACATAGATTTAATACTAGTGGTAATGAAGACACAGGGAGCTCTAGGATAATGAGAAGCAGGAAACAGTTTCACACAGTTTCCATGAATGAAAAATGTATGTGGGTGTTCATCATACTCAGATGGAGCAGAAAACTATGGAGCTCAGTAAAAATAGATGTTGCTGGATTATCCCTCCTAAAAAAAAACCTTCTGAGAACAAATACTAGCCAGAAAATACCTCAAAAAAATCCAGTCATGAGATAATGCTATTTTGCTCTTCTGTTCTGCATAGTCATGCTGTTGATTTTAGTGGACCAAGGCTCTGAATATGCTTTATATATGCAGCAGACAGAAGGGTGACCCGTGTGTTGTGCACTGCTTTCCCAGTTTTCTTTGTGCAGCTGCAAAGGGGAGAAAAGCCTTTATTAATTTCTGTAAAACTTTTCTTAATTGTGAGTAGTTTGTCACTTTATTTTAAAATGAGGGCCTATTTCTTTAAATTGAGCATGGGTAAGTTTTTTGGTGAACCAATTTTGTGTTTTCTCATAAGTGCTGTTCACCAATTCAAAACCAATCTTGTTTTTAGCTGACACTGCTCTGAATTAATTCACTCTGTCGACTAGTGCAACATATGGCACCAAAATTCAATGCAAGAAAAAAGTTAGCTTTTAATTTTTGTGTCTGTGGCCCATAAAGAATACACGTGCTATGAGAAATTTTAACCAGCAAGAGCTTGTATGGGCAAGGCTGAAACATCAAAAGCCACAGTCAGATGGTGCCCAGACCTTTCCGGGCTTGTCTCAGCTCCCGCTATTTAATGTAAATGAGGTGATTTCACATATGCAGATAGTGGTGTGATCCTACCTCACATCTTAGTCTTCCTTCAGGGAGTCAAAAGCAGCCAAATATTTTGAGGAACCCAGTACCCTGAAGGCAACCACTAACTGTCATGGTGCAGCACTTACAGAGTAGTAACTCAAATGTGCAGGCCTGGGCTAAATCATTTTTTCTATCTTCATAAGGAATAGAGTGCAGCCAGCAAAAGGGAATGAGAAGTGTGATACTTGAGAAACAAGCTCTCTCCTGCTGACTGGGAAAAGAGAAAGGACATGTAGAAAGAGCAGACCCCAAGCCAAACAATATGTTAAATTGAACCAAGTTAAACCAAAATGCTTGCAGCAACAAAGGTCTATTCCCTTTTCCACTCCCCAGCAACAGCAGCAAATAAATAAAATTAGCTAGAAGCAGAGACACGCAGAGCAGATGCTTTGATCTAGATTTCTCCTTGCAAGTCTGGAGCTCAAAGGACAGTGCCTGGTCTTTAAATCTATGTTCTCACTGATCCTTTTTATATCACTTTTTCCATTTAGTCTATTTCTTGTTCATGGCTCTGAAGACCCAAGCCATGTCTTTTCTTCCCAAGTAAGCAATTCATATTCTCTTTTCTTTCCTAAGTCCTTGCTTTACTTCTTCTTGGTGTTGATAACTTATACTGTGATCTCTTCACACAGCTGACAATAGGGAGTCAGGTTTCCCTGTGATGCCCAAGCAGACTTTTCAGGGTGTCAGATGGAACCAATATAGTTAAAGAATAACAGAAAAGTTTGAGGATTATTTATATTTTTATGGCCTTTAGCCATGTCTCCATATGTTTCAACATCTGTTGTTTAGCAGACATTAAATGCTGCTTGAGCAGTGAGATAAGTTCATGGGTTATATTTGTACTTTAACCAAAGGGCCATGTGCTTTTATATGTATTCTAGAATTCATGGGTGCACTTAGTCAATAACAAATCATGTTGGACCATCTGCTATTTAAAAGCTCCACAACTTCTTATGGTGAGATTTTTATCAGTCTTAACATGTCATTTAGAAAAAAATCATCCGCCTAAAGAGACAGCTTCTTCAATAAAGATTCTTGAAGCTTTCCTTAGTGCTTGTTTGAAGGGACATATGGTTACCATCATAATGCAGTCAACGATTGCTGACTGGTAGGACAGTGGTGAGATGAGCTACTAAAATTTACTGAAAGAGCCCAGCTTCCCAGGGCTTTCTTTCCACCCAGCAAAGGTGAAGCTATTCAATCATTTCCACACTATTGAATTTATATCTCTAACACAAATGTGTCTCACGAATTAATTGCAAGATCTCAGATCCAGGCATCTGTTGTGAAGTACACTATGTAAGCATAATTTCAGAACAAAAATTTGCCAGGTTTTATAGATACACCACATCATGCTGATAAATGCCCAAACGAGCACTGAATTTAATCAACGTTTGTTAACAACTGCTGTTGATAGCTGCGAGTCTACTTATCTACTGCAATAATTCAGCCTTAAATAGTATGACTTACTGATGACTATCACAAAATCTTCAGGAAAACACTCATCTCCATGAGGTTTGTAAAAATTACACAACAGAATTTATTCTGACACAATTTTAACATCCCATTTTAGAAGTTTGTCTTTGCAATCTTTAAAATGTCTATGTATCTTCTCTCTGATTTCTCTTTAGAACTAGAAATATTCCTCTGAAAAAGGTGAAATAAGCTTCTTTTTCACCTTAAAGAAATTTGACTTCTCTAAGAGAAGCTACAGAAAATATAGGGAGAGGAATTTTTTTTCAGAGTATAATTTTCCGCATTGTATGCATACTTGCATACCTCTTGGAAAGTGCACTGGAGTTATGCTTCAATTGCAGGAGTAGTGTATAAAAAGAGCATATTCCACTTTTTCTTCTTGAAGATTTTATGCTTTTTTACAACTGTAAGTCTTTAGAAAAAGTTAGCTCTTGTTCCCTGTTTGTTCTCTACATCTGTGCAAGAAGCCAGAATAAAGCCAATGGTTAGACCTGATTACTTACATGCACATAGATTCACAATCTGAGTAGCCCGTGCTGCTCTGGGCAGATGGAATTCTTTCTGTACTTGTCCATGCATAACCTATAATCACAGCCTAACTTGAAAAGATATCTGTTTGCATCAACCAATATAAGATGTTCTTTCTAGAAGCCTTGTTGACTGCATTTTTTTCTTTACTTTTATATAATACATAACAAAATATATATAATTGAAATTTCAGACACAGTGTTTGATATGACTTTGGAAAATTAACAGCTTTTGTTTGCAGCCATCACCCCCTACTCTTTTTTTTTTGTCTGAGAAAGAAGAGATTTACAGATTTTCAAAGCAAGACAGAAGATGGAAACTGTGTCTGAGGTATTTAGTAAAAATAGTTCCTGTAGTTTCCCAAGATGAAAACTCCAGCAAATCAAACAGGCAAGCATAAGCAGAAAAACTGTGCAGCCCAGAAAAAGAGAGATTTTGGGATGAAAAACTGGCACAATGAATTCTGAAGCACTGAGAGCTAATTTTTACAATTGTTGTGGATTAATTAGAAGTCTGATGGTGTGTGACAAGAACTGCAAGCCCATGGCTATTGAGTCCCCTGAGAGGGGGTGGGATGGCCTATCCAGAGCACTGGAGCAACAGTCTGATTCTCCTTACAGTAGAGCTGATTTCCTTTCTTCCTGTAGGGGCTTCTGATGATGGGAGATGTTTGTTGCAATATTTCCTCACCTAATGAAGCTGTCAGCTTTACAAGGGTGACTGCTAACTGAGATGGTTTGCACCGACTGGTGGGCACAGGAGAGCAGCCTCAGCACTACCGAGCCTGCTGCTCACCAGAACTCCGCAGAGAAGGGGGGACCAGAGATGGGTAAGGCAGCCAGAATTTCTCTGCATTGCCAGGGACCATTCACAAATACTGAGGTGCACATCAGGGGAGGATTCCCCCCTACAACTCATCAGCCAGCGAAGTGACTCCAGAACATTCTGGCATATTTTTGGGTGTAGAGAAGAGTTTTATCATTCTAAGTAACTTCCTGTGCCTCATGTTCACAGCACATTTGGGGTTTTGTAGAAAAGCATACTTGTATCACATGTCCCGCACATCACCTGTTAATTAGAATGGCTAGAAGAACTTTCACATTGTTCTGAAATTTAAGGAAATGCAATATATTTTTGTATTTTCCAAAACAGTAAAGGTGGATGAATGGGCAGTTGTGAAATAATTTTTGAGCTTGACAGGAGTTGGGATGGCAATCTGCCCTATCATAGGATTTACTTTCCTATTTTTTCCAGTAAGGACTTTTTCTAAATAAATCACATTGCTATGCCTCAAACGTTTTGATGCAGGATGGCATCCCTCCTAGTTAAGCAGTCTTTTAATGCAAGGCCAGCTGTTGCTTCTGATTTTTTTTGTGTTTCTGGCATTTTTGCTGCCTTCATTAAGGACAGAATCAGACTCTTTTGGGGATCTTTGCGAGACTTAAAGCTGAAGCTAATGAGTAAGTCTCTGATGTCAAGCAGAAGTTGAAAGACATTGTAAACTGTCAGAAGAGATATTTGACATCTAGTGATTAGTATACTGCATTTTGAATGGTGATTAAGAATACAGATTCTGTAATGCTAGCTGTTAAGAAGATATATGTGATTCAAACATATAAATGTAGTATAAAATTTAATAACTGCTGCTAATTATTTATCAGAATCCCTAAATAAATCTACATTTGTGCTACATTCTATAAATTTAAATATAAATGTTGACTGATCCTAGAAATCCAAAAATTGACCTTATACTTGAAAGTTTTTTGCAATCATTGGAAACACATTTTTAAGTATTTAGAAGAAAGCTAGCTTAGGTATTAAATGGGAATATTGAAATCTGACAACTGGTCTTGATCTTCTGTAACATGTGTGTAGACTGTGCACCTTCTTCAAAATGTTTGAACAGATAACTTCCAGATCTCTAAGTACAAGACTCTGAAAATCATAGAAAGCTATGGGCTTGGGTTCCTGTCTTCTATTTCATTAAACGGTGATTTTTTTTTTTAAAGCAAGCTCATTATAACATATAATTGTATTTTAGATGAGATATAATTATTTAACATTTAGACATAAAGAGTCTCAGTGTCCCACTTTCTAATAAAAAGATTTACTTTTTTCAGTCATTAGATGTCAGTTCTCAAAAGGACTGAAAGCACCGTGTGTAAACTTTTCAGAAATTATTGATATCTTGCAATTTAAGATTCAATTTTACAGCTCTGATCATTCAGTATCTCACCATTGTGAGTCTGTTAATCAAAAATCAATATTTAACTCATTTTGTACTTTGATTTACTTCCTTATTAAGTCTTTCGGAGTAATGAGCTATAAGTGAAAAGAGAATTCTGTTTTCTGCCAAATTATCCTTACAGGTGCCAGAACCTGAAGGCATTCTGAGGGGCTTTAGATAATGAAAGGAAGGAAGGGGCTGGCAGGGAAGAGCTATGTGAAAAGGTTTTCAATGTAAAGGTCGAGGAAAAGGAATGAGCACTAAGAAGTTGATATGGTGGCTTAAGGAAGGCTAAGAGAAATCATCTGGAAGTCTGGAGAATTTCAGAGGACAGTTGGGGTAAGGACCAGGAAGAGCTGGTGTACGGACCAGTCAATTCACAGATGTTTCAGGCATATTTCAGCTAAGTTGAGGTGAAGAAAGAATCCACACTTTGGCAACAGCCTCTTACAATGACACAGCTTGGTAAAAGCTTCTCAGGACAATTGGTCCTGCAAGTATTGCAGGGATATTTCTGCACGAAGGTACACATCCACTGTAAATCACTTGGGCCTACCTGATGCTGGTTGGTATTGTGAATGTAGGATATGAAGGCTGCTCACTTCCCTTTACCTTGATTTTCTAGAAGCTTTGTGTAAGTTAATTTTCTGTGGGAAATGCATCACCACTGAAACAAAGATCAACATAACAAAAGCACAGTGTTTGAAGTTCTGTAAATCTATTGAGGCAATATTTAATTTTTAGTCAGATGTCACTGTAAGTATAAGATATATATATTGTATGAGAAATAACAATTTTCCCAGAAGACAACACACTGGAGAGCTCACCATAATGATGAAGAGAATTGCCTAAGAGGCAGAGGACTTTTTGTCCCCTAATAACCACACGGCTTACTTCTGTGTTAGTGAGAACTGGAACATACAGTTTCTTTTATGGCTTGAGCTGAAAACTAATTTGTCAAGATTTAGGTATCAGCTGATATGCATGACATGTGACTTGGGAATGCATGTTTTACTAACACCTTATTGAAGACTGGAAGAAATGGCAATATTTAGAACATTGATATTAAAGTATGTAGAAAACTTTCAGAAGGAAACTAAACAAATGTACTTCACTGTCACCATAATTAAGTGAGAAAGAATACTTTCCTGCTTTGAATAACTTCTTCCCATGAACATGCGACGTGCTGAAAACTGAAGCACAAACTCAAGTCCAGCAAATGCTGGAACCTTTTAATTGTTTTCCTAGTAAGCAATGGCATGCATGCTGATTTGACTGATTTGCTTTTACCAATCAGCACAGGGTATTTCAGCACACGATATAAATCACCTGGTTTTCTGAATTAGCTTGCAGATCTTGACAATTTACAGCAGTTTACAAATGCTTTCCAGCTGCTGTATTTTTATCAGCAAAAACAAGGCCAGGTTGAGACAGTAAAAGACTCATCTTGATTTCCAGAGGCTTTGAATGATTCTCTTTGAGACTATGGATCTGTATTAGGAGCAGACAGAGACCCACCAGCCGCATAAATTTATCATTTATCATGAAAACCTCACAGCAAGAAACTTTATGATTCTCTTAGTCAAGCTAGGACAGTAGGGTTTTATTGCTTTGTATTCTTCATGCCAGATCAATTTGAAAAATTCATATAATTCAGTTTGGTGTTTATCTGATAATGAGGCAGACATGTATGAGCTGGGACTTGTGACACTCCTTCATATTGATAGGTCTGCTCCCACTCTGTTAAAAAGAATTTTTACATGGATAAAAACAAATCCTGTGAGTTTCCAGCTACCAGATAGTATGTTGAAAATATCTACTTCTGCCAAACACTGTAAGGGTACACTATAGGGTACAGCAAAGAAAACTTGCATTATTTTGGGGAGAAAAGTGTAAGAGAAATGAGGTAGGAACATTTGTGGGATTTTTGTAGAATTTATAATATGATCTGTCCAGTGTGACGGGAGAACTTTCAACAGAGTTTTCTCTCAAATCACACATCTTCTGGCTCTTCTTAGTTCTGCTGTAAATTAAATATAAGGGATAGCTGCTTCTATGTTCTAGAAAATCCTTTGATATTTTCTGCATTAATACCCATGCCTTTCGCACTCCTTCTTTCTTTGAATTGGTTGGTCCATTTTTATAATTAACTACTGAGTATCAATCACAAGTGATTCCCAAATACTCTCTTTTTCCTTAATTCATAGCCCTTGATACAATTCCTGCATTTGGTGTCTCTGTCTGACATGATATACAAATATCAAACTGTATTTCACATGGAAAACTGACATTTTTCTGAGGTTTTGCTTCCTCCCACGGATTCTGAAATTTGATATTAAGATAATATTTACATTGCTGGACCTGTGGGTCATTTTATCTCCCTGATCACTCATATCTGAACTGTTATTGTCCATATTTATTTTTAAAGGTCTGATCTTGCCTTTTAGACAGTAGATGTGTAAGTCTCAGCAAGAGCTCTATCATTCCATATTCTTTCAGCCCTTACTTCTAATTTTCCTCCACAAGTGCAGCAACAAAATTATCTTTGCAGCAAATATTACGAGTTTTGTTTCTGCCTATGCCTTCATTTATGTCAGAACCTGGAATGTAGAGAGAGGTCGCTCCAAGAGGTGATGAGGACTTAGGTGTTGAAATCCTGTATTCTTCCCTTCTTAAAATAGGAAAAGAGCAAAAGGGCACGGAAAACAGCAGTGTGAACAGCTCACAAAATATCCCTTGGAACTCATCATTGATGGCTCACAGGGCAAATCACTGTTCTTGGCTGTGTTCTTGGGGGAATTGAGCCACAGTTTCACGTCCCCTCTGTTTCTTTCTTGGCAAGTTGCTCAAATACTGAGGTGGTCTCACAGCCACTTGTGCCCACTGGTCTTGTGTTACCACACATGTGGTGCATGTGGCAAGACCGACAAAGCTCATTTGTAAAAGTTTACGAGTCACCTATGAGAAAAACAGTTCGAAGAAGAGACAGAAATGATTTAATTAAAATTGCGACTGACTAATCAGATTGTATTTGGACAGACCTGTATTCTTCATAGAGACTGGCAGTTTTCTGGATTTACAGACTTTCAGAAGAATGTTCCATGGAACAGTGCTGAGAGATTCCGTGGTTTTCTGCTTGCACCTCCCTATCCCCAGAGAGAAGAAGCGATTTCACAAGCATAATGGTAATGTAGGGGGGCATGTGTCATTACACTGTCAGCAGTCCTGCCCAGAAACTAACCAGAGACAGGCAATAGAAAGCAGCCAGGCTGTGTGAAGAGAATACTGTGTTGATCACATATTGCATTACCCTGAAATTGAAAAATTACTCCTTCTGAAAGTATAACTTGTGGAAGGTTTGATTGCTATATACAATCCCTTAATGGGAATGAAATCTGTTTGCAGACTGCTGAGGAATACAGAATATACAGTTCATTGTTTCACAGATTTCAACACACTGACATTAATAAACTAAATTAATTTCTCCAAGAGATGAGTGCTACTTTCAAGAGCACCTCTAGATGTTACCCTAATTGCGTTACCAAAGCAGGTGCTTACTGCTAATGTGAAAGCTGCCTTGTACATAAAGCAAACAGCTCAACTCCAGAGTCGAACTGATAGAAGAACTTTAAAAAACTTCTGGTATTTTTATTTTGACTTTAATAAAACTTCTCTGGATTTAAACATGTGAAACCCATATTGAATCAGACCTTATCATTAAGAAGCAAATAAAATAAATGCTATTTATGCCATTATTGTTTGTCTTTTGGTCTTAAATCTTGCCTGTAATCCTCTTTCAAAACTATCTGATTTGAATGTATCTCTTATTATGTTTGGATTATAACAGTAAGCAAGCCAGAAGACAACAGTCTGATTTATTTTTTATGAGATTCATCAAACTAATTTATTTGAGTAGAACATACCCAGTTATAGGTCTAAACAAGTGAAAGGAATGAAATAACATAGGTAGGCTGCATGCATTCCACAGCACATTCAGCACCAGCTTGCTGAGTTTAAGAACAAATATGAGAACAGTGTTAAAAGCAGTAAAAGTACTTATGAGGTACTGCATCTCCATAAACAGATAGTGAGCAACCTCCATCATCTGGAAACCGAAGGATATGCTGCCTCTCTATAATAGATTCAATAGTTAAGGTATAATGAATAGGTTTTAGGGGAGTCAACTAAGTGATGTCTTTTGGTGAGCTGCCACTATGAACCTTGAAAATGTGTATTGCAACATTAGGCTTTCTACAGCAAATCACAGGTGAAGGGCACTGCCATCAACAATGCTCCTTGCTGGGTTTATATTGGCCTTACTTCTTGTTAGAGGCTTTGAGGAACACAATAAATCTGTACTAAATTTCAGGAAAAACTGATTTATTCTGAAGTTGTATAACTGATGCTACTGAAGGTAAAAAAATATTTACAGAGGCTGTGATTTGTCATTAGAAGGGAAAGTTCTTAACAATTGCAGGATTCATAGCATGTCTATAAATAGAGATATGTATATTTTTTATTCACTTCCCTCTGTCAGGCTCCATCAAAGATAGCAGTTGGCCAAAGCTCCCTTTTGTATCATTCTACTGCCTTTCCTGTCTTACTAATATGTGACAGTGTGGAGGTGATCAGAGAGTCTCTGTCATCACTTTCATTTTTCACTTCAGAAAGCATTATAACTCAAAAAATAAAGCAAAGATGTTCAGATTTTCCAAAAGTAGCCCTTCATTTTGGATACCTCAGTGCCTACATCATTTTTCACAGGTATCTGTGATACTTTGAGAATCTCTGCCACCAAATTACAGCTCATTCTGGAATACCTGGCTGCAATGCTTGAAAGCTCACTTACTGCCCACATACTGCCCTGTGACAAAGCTTCGATTATCTATTGTCCTTTTGCTGTTTTGCTAGGGAATAAAGAACATTCAAGACATTCTCCTGAGTTTTAGTTTTGCTTGCTCAAAGTATAACATTCGAAGTACTTGCCAAAAGGTGAGATAAAAACCAGCATTTTATGCTTAAACTAATCCCACATTTATCTCATGTTTAAAGGTAAAGTGAAGCATGATAAAAGACTTCTGTGCCCTTCCAAGTCTTCTGTGACACATTCAATTTATATGGAGCCAATTAGGTACTCTGCATGGCAAATGTTTTATTCTAGCCGATAGAGCTGTGCTGCTCAAAGGAGTCTGTGTTAATGGCTTTTGCAGAAGTTGGAACACACTATGGGAATGTTATCCTAGTCAATGAGCGGTTCAAGACTTCCTCAAAAAATATTAATGGAAATTGTTATCCGGAGATTTCCCAAAAGATTTGAAGACTTTTCCCCTCCTCTACTAAAACAGTTGCTGAAAAACTGCAGACCTTGCAGTGTTCAGAATCAACAAAATACTCAGCATCTGCTGTTTCTGTCCCAAAGTGAGAAGTTCATGGCTTTTTTTTTTTTTTTTTTTGGCAGCACCCATCCTGTGTTGGTGGAGTTCACACAGCCTTCCTGAAAGGGTGATCTGAGGTGGAGGGGATGCCTTGGGGGACAATACACACCAGCCCTGTGAGACAGCTCAACTTGCCCTGCTCCTCATCACTTCCCACCGGCCAACACATGTAGTAGTGCTGTGCTGGAACTCTAAAAAAGTGCTCTATGTTCTATGAATTTGTTCTATGGTAAACCTTGCTGTCAGTAAAAATGAAAGCAGAGCTTCTGGTGAAATAATGGCAATGCCTGATACTGCACCCCAAGCATCTGTTTCATGCCTCCCCTCAGCACAGAAGGTTCTGCCAGACCTCTGTAGTATATAGCAATTTGAGTGCAAATCTTTAGGCGTAGGTAGGAGTTAGATTTGAGTACATAGGTAAGGGCTGGCTACTGACAGAATATTCCTGGGAAGGAGACTAACAGTCTCGGTTTGGGGACAGAAATGATGCAGAGCAGGTCCTCATCCATTATACCAGGCAATCCAGCAGTGTCAGCTTTGCTGTACTCTTCACAAGAGTTTGTTTTCTGATTCCTTGCAGTGATGCCAGGTATCCAAATTATTGTGGCATACCTGCAGGTACCTAGATCCTTTCTTCTTTCCTGTGATGCTGTGTGTGCATTCCTATGAGACCCAGTACTGTGTTGTAATGACATATCACACGAGCTCAAGGTTTCTACGTCGTGTGGGATAGACACACAGGGCAATAAGCTGGAGAGCAACCTTAATATCCAGTGGTTACCGGGTTTGTCACATCACAGTATGTTAACCTTTAGCCATTTTGGCAGCTTCTTCTTTTCTGAAAATTATTTAAATTCTCTCTAATTATATTTTGAGGTGAGAATGTGGAACCACTGCCAGGGACCTTAATATTTAAGAGCTTATATTTCTCACTCTACAATGACATAGAAACCTTATGCTCTAGCAAATGCTTTAACAGACATATTTTGCCTTGCATGTCTACACAGAGACACACATATCTTCTTTCTTTTTTTTTTAATGGAGGTCAAAGTAAGTCTGAGATGGCATAAATGTGATCAGGAATTTTCCCTTTCAGTTTTCTTTTCTTTCACATCTAGATGATGTCTCTGGAAAGCTCTTGGAATGCTGATCAAAATAAAGCTATTATTTACTTGCGACATTATATCTGTTTTTCTAGCTTTCTTTTCTCCTTAAATTATATTCTAACAGTTATTATTCTTTTTGCATTTCTGTATCATCTGCATGCAGAAATACAAAAGATATTCTGTAGTGTTTTTTCGGCTCAAAACGATCTAAAACTGCTTTGGAGCAGTAACTCACTCTAATTTATTCCAATGGAGTACTGCTTGATAGTCCATTTATTCAGCACAGAAGAAATTAAAGCCTTGCATTACAGCCTTGAAGCCAAAGATAAGCTGCACAACACATCTCCCAGCAATTCACATGTGCACAAGGACACACATACACAGGGAATAAATTCCTATGATGGTACTTCTGACTAATCTGTGGGCTTGAAGAGCTCTAGGCTGCTTCTGAACATTTTCTTTCAAGATTAAAAAAGTAATGTTATCAAAATACTGACTGACCCATCAGGAAAACAATCACAGTGGCAACAGTCATGGTATTTTCCAGAATAGTGAATTTCTTGATGATGATACTTCTCTCATAGTAACACCTCCATCTGAGTATGTAAAAATCCTAAAGCTTTTACTTCATATTTTGAAGTAAATCTTCCAGTATAATCTGATTTTTTTTGCCTTCAGTATTTGCAACTATCTTTTTAGGAGGAATAAATTATGGAAAAACTAAATTATTTTAAAGTAAATCAAGCAAAAGAAAGTTAGAGTAGACTTCTGTTGAAGACAGGGAATTAAATGGGTAACTCAAATGATCTGGTCTTTTTCCTCCAACACTACACCAGTCACTGAGACAGTTCAAGTACACACTGTAATTCGCAATTTAAGTAGAGAGGATGAGTTCAGAACTGTATCATTTAGCAAGAAGAAAATGGCCAGTCACATACTACAGTCTGTTATATGTTGTCTCTAAAGCTGCTTACAAATCATACATTTCCAAATAATTATCTGCTGTCTGCTAGTGGGTCATGTGGTCTGAATTGAAAAGAAATTGCTTGCATATGCATTTTATCTTTTTGATCTTCCAACAGGCAGGGACAACAACAACAATAACAAATTGTGAACTTTTCAGATTGCAATGGGAGAAATACAGACCGTATGTGTAACTATAGTGTGATACACTTGATTTACTGTCATGGTTTTCCAGAAATAGAGTGAACTCTAGGTTTTCCTTCAACATTTTTATTATGCTTCTCATTGATTCAAAAACCACAGAGAGACTCATCACACCATGAAAAAAATGCATTTTTCTACATGACTTTCTACTTCCCTTTGTAACAGGGGAAGAGTTTGAATTCACTGAAACACTTCTGCTGCACTTGCACAGTGAAGCAAGCACCATAGCCAGCAAAAACTTCAGATTTTACCTGTGATGTTTTCAAGCTAATGCAGATCTGAATCCTTGAGACCCAGCAGGGAAAGGTGGAGAGCAGCGGTAAGGGCACCACGGCTGTCACTGCCCAAGGAAGTGATGCTTCATGCCCTCCCACATGTGAAGGGAGGGAGAGGACACTGTGATGCCTCCTGCCAAGTTCGAATGTTGCTGAGGTGCTTCCAGTTTATGTTCCAACAAATCACTATTTTCCTAACCTGCCCACAATTAGCTATGGAAAAAAACATAGTAAGTACCTTATCTCTACACAGTGTCTGGAAAAGAAATGTGGACTTGAATTATTTCAGCCACTTGCATAGAAACAGGTCAATCAACAGCAGAGCCAGCCTGTGAAACATGACCAGCACAGGACCCAGATGCAAAAGTCATAGCCCAAGCAAATGCCATGCATACATGGCAGATTCTTCCTTCCATAACCTTGTTTGTCTTCTCATTTCTCTTGATTTTTTCTTATCTGTGGTCATAAACGGATGGGTGGCCTAGCCTGGGGATATGTTGAGTCAGAGGGACATATTGCTCACTCACCTTGGGCTGAGGTCAGAGGATCTGTATGTCTCAAACCATACATGCAGTATGCATTAAGGCATGGCATCCAGAATAACACACCCAAGTAAGTATGCCATCCTCTGGTTCCCTGCTCATGCTCCTATGGACAGGGAGTACAGCAGCACAGCTATGTGTAGCGTCAGGAATTCACTTCTCCGGAAATGCCTCATGCCTTTTCTTCTACACTTTCTCATGCAGAGCAGGAATTTCTTTCATGTCCCTTTAATGTCCTTGTCCCTTAACCACAACACTATTCAGCTAAGACATCTGGCACCCTGTTTACCTTGGGGAACTTTGCAGTGCTATCTTTTAATGTGTTTTTTTAGTTGAAACAGTGGCTGATTACATGTGTGCTGTTGCCACATGTTAAAACTACTTGTTAGTGACTATTGCTTCATTAATATTTCTAGTGCCATTGAATGCAATATTATGACATCACCCTTGCCTCCTCTCATGCGCTGGTTTAATTAAGGCATTTGTTTGCTTTACAGTTATTACTTCCTGTAACAGGAAGCCGAACACACTCTTAAAGAGGTTAACAATGGATTCAAAGTTGTCCATATGCAGCTTGAGGGAATAATTTTAAAAAGTCTATTAAAGGGATAGAAGTAGTTTCCTATATATTTTTTCTATTTCCCTGGAAGGTAGTAATTCAATTGCCTGGCTCTATCTACTGCATATGCTGATATTTGTTTACATTGGCTGCTTGCCTAAACAGCGCAATTTCATAGATTTCCAACTCAAGAATAAACCTAATGACACTGTATAGTGTGCCCCACTGCAGCCAGAGGAATATCTCAATTACTGAATTCACCTGGAGAAATTCCAGTAAAAAATCAAATCTTCTTTAAACCCTCAGAGTGCAGTTACAGAGCCACAACTGTGCAGGAAATTCTCTTGCATGTAGATCCCACTGAAAACACCTGGCGCCCAGCAGTCCGAGTGGTTTTGGAATGATGAACTTTTTCACACACCCTTGCCTAGGGAAGCCATTGCCCCAGCTCAGAGGGTTGCCAGTGACTGTGTCTGTGGCTGATCATCAGAGAGTTTAGGGCAGGGTTTAAGATCACACAGCCTCCAGTTCCCACACAGCCTCTCACAGAGTAAGCATGCACATAAGAAAGCCAGAAGGCAGGGCTTGCCTTGGCCTTGGCCTTCTCTGGAGTCTCGGTGGCTGCAGGGGATCATTGTAAACTGCACTTTGTCTCTCCATAGCTGCCTACATGGGGGTAACACTCGGCAGATGAGAGCAAAGAGCAGGACATAGGCTTGTCCAGCTCCACCAGAACAGGCATTGGCACAGACAAAACATTAGGACAGAAGGGTCAGTGCTCTCCTCCTCAAAAGAAAATAACTGTGGAAGAGTCAGCCCAGTGACCTTCAGAGAAGCACCAGTGGAAATCTTATTTTTCAGGAGATAAGTCACGTCAAAGATATCAGGGACTGTGCACACATACCAGAATATTTTGCTGCTGTTACTGGCTGGTCCAGGAACCCCATGTGTCCTACCTGGACATGCCACTGGGGTTTATTTTCATGAAGATGAGCTGATCAGATATGAAGGGTAGAACGCAAGTAAAATGCAGCCTTCAGCCAAAATCCTAATGAGCCGCAGCTGGCTGCTGGCTGAGAGGCTAGTATGTGCACTAATTACATCATAATGAAGCATCCTCGCTGACATGTCACCACACTGCTATTAGTACACAGAGCACAACTAGGGAAAAATTAATCTGCTAATTCCCTAATTCATCACAATAAAGTAAATTACAGCAGCACCCATTACTCTCATAGCACACAGAGATGTCCCTGAGCTCGAGCCTTATAATCATCTGCTGAACTGAGGTAGCTAGGACTAAGGAGGCCTAAGGATCCACTGCTGGGGAAAGGAGTACAGGGCATCAATTGTCTCTCCCATGTGCAAAGGCAACGATCAGAGAAAACGGTCCCCAGTGATCTTGACTGTGACAGCTGTGGCTATCTCCAAGCCAAACCTAAACTTCCACCCTCTCCCAGCCTGTGGCCTATGAAGAGGTGGTTTCTCTGTTCCTTTTACTTTCTTCACAGACTTGTGTAAGGCATGGACTGAGAGATAATAAAACGTAGTGGTCCAGAAAAGCTGCCTCTACAAAATGTAGTAACAGTGGCAGTTAATACTGGAGCACCATCTGCTGTCTACTAAATATCTATTAATACATGTGTTTACGCACTTGTCTTGCACTCACCAAAACCTCTCTCTGACCACCTTCCTCTGATCTGACTTTTCTGCCTGTCTCCTAGGTCTTTTCTCTGGTAGAAAGGAAGGCCATTGTCTTAGATCAGGCACATAAGTATGCGCCTCTGACAGAGGACTTGGGGAAAGCAAGGTAGAGACGAGCTGCATTTGTGTGATCAGCAGGGAATGAAGCTAGACAGGACTGAATTAAGGCAACCTGCTATCAAACACAACAGGTGTCTGATCAGACACAAGAGCCCCACACATACAAAGACATAGGTATTGATCTCTCACCAAGACAAGCTAACATGAAAGCAAACATTTTTCAAAACTTTCTGTGAGAAAAACCAGCATTATTTCTCCTCATCTTCTTGCAGGGCAATGGGGAGGCAAGACAAGGAACAAAAGAAAATCTTCCAGAGCAGTATTTCAGACTTACCACAACTTCTGACAAATATTGTAACACCAATTAGGCTGATTGCATCC
Source organism: Sturnus vulgaris (assembly GCF_052056855.1). Taxonomy (NCBI): domain Eukaryota; kingdom Metazoa; phylum Chordata; class Aves; order Passeriformes; family Sturnidae; genus Sturnus; species Sturnus vulgaris. The sequence continues at coordinate 40,302,826 of NC_142283.1, forward strand.
TTTAAAACTATTGTACTAGTTACAGCAATACTTCACAATTCAAGACTTTGACAATGGCAAATGACATTGGTAGAAGTTTAGAATGTAAAATGGAAGTTTGATCTAAAGTGCCCTGACCTATGATCCTAAATGTCAGTCTGTAATGCTTATCTTTCACCTTCTGATTACAGGAAAATGGAGTGGGGATAAAATGAGGCTATGGAGAGAGAAGAAAAATAAGAGTAAAATAAACTGTGGATAACAAGGTTTAAAAACAACAAGCAAAACCATAATAAAAGTAATAAAAAGTAAAAAAAGTATGACTTTTGACTACATAATACAGAGAAAAGTGTTGAGAGAAATGTGTAGCTGCATGAGAGGGGTGAAAGACTGATTTGTGAGAAAAAAGATATGGGAGAAGATGAAGGGGGAAGAAAAAGTAAATAATGAATTTACAAAAGGTGTTAGAAGAACCTAATTTGTGTAATATAAAAAAAACCCTTCAAGTATTTAAAAATGAACTCTATTAGGTCAGAAGTGTATGCGTTCAAATTCAGGTAGGACAGAAATCCAAGGTTTACTTTCTCAAACATACTACTTTAGCCACCTTCAGATAAAAATTTTAAAAACCCACAAAACTTGGACCTTTTTGAAGTTGTTTTGTTTTGTTTTGTTTTAACAAAGTTGCATCTGCACGTATGAGGCTGTGAAATGACTGAGGTTATCATTCTGGGTTATTGCAGTGTAGACTCTCCAGGAGAACTCTAAAGCACCTCCTGTAATATCTACCTTCAGCAGAAGCATTACTGTCTAGAATTCTGGATGCAAGAGTCAAGAAACAGGCAAATTTTTTTCCCAACGTTTCTTGAGAGACAAAGTTCCTGTCTCATCTCTCTGCCCAGAAGAGAAGGTCTGTGCACACTCAGTGCACATTGTTTCACATTTAAGAAGTTTAAGCTGTTCTTACAATTTCTATTTTCTTCTGTAAAACAGCTGATTACTGTTGAAACAAATGAGTGTTTTATAATTGCCTTCTCTGGATTTGACCCTTGGAGTGTATTTGAAGAACAAGATGATCCAAATTTTCTGTAGAAGACAGTTGTACCAAACAACTGGTCTCCAAGATTTTCCAAACAAAAAAAGTGTTTATAATTTTATTAGGAAAAAAGTCATTTTGTTGCTCCTCCAGTTTTTCCCCCCCCCTGTTTTTCTAAAGGCTTTCTTCTTAAATGTCATCAATAGCCCACTGGAACCTGTGCTTTTTCTGTTGCTGGTCCAGAAATGTCACAGGAATTTGTCGGATGGTCTCTGAGAGTGCTGAGAGAAGACAGGAATGGGAGGGGTAGAGGGGGCTGCAGGAAGCTGAGGTCTAGGACAAAAGGCCTGATCTCTATCAGATGGAGGCAGAAGAGTAAGGCAACAATTTGGCAGTAATTCAATGTGGCTGAGAGCTCCTGCTGGGAAACTCTTTGAGATCAGAGCTATGTGGTACTTGACACAGTTCTTTTCTAAATGTATTTTATCATGCTGCAAATGTAATCTATTTAGTTTGGAAATATAACTATACTGCATAATCTTCCAAATAAATGTAATGAGTATTCTTTCTTTGGAAACTTGATTTCTATTTAAAAGAGACATTTTTAAAGCTCTAAGAATGTCTTGGTTCTCTCTTACTCTCTCTTGAAAATACTGATGCTGAGCCTCTTCAGAGAGTACTTTTTTGTGTAAAGTGGCAACAGAAAACAATCTTACCAGACAAAGCATGTAAAGGCTTAGACAAGATCTATTTGGGGGCTTAACTGATTGTCAGCAGCAGCAGCAACATAAAATGCAAAACCTTCTGTCAAAGAAAAGTTATCTGAAGGTGGCTGGGTTTAGAGAAGAACATGTCTCTGTCAACTTCAGGCACCCTCACACAGCACTCTGGCATGTACTGTTGTGGATAGGCGTTGGCTTCTTCAGATAATACATCTATCATCATGCAAATCAGAGCAAACAGTGACACCTTAGTTATCAATACTTCTGTTATTCAGGGCAGTTTCAGCTGCTTTGGGTCAAGAAGTGGCATCAAAAATATGTCATGGATCAAAGAAATGTTTGGGGATGGTGGAATGCATGAACACGGTCACTTTCACCTAGTACAGCACACATCTGAATATGATTGGCTGCTATTTGATTGACATAATTCCATAGGGTTATTGATCATCATTTTACAAAAAAAATTAAATTATGTAATTTTCCAACGAATAAACTTGGTTTCTTTTATTTAAAAATTTAGATAACCAAATGTTTTTCTAGTTACAAATGTCCCCATCCACACTTCTGAAAACAGATTTTGACTTTTAGACTATTATATGGTATGAGATTACAGTGTGAAACTGATGCCAGCAACATTTTCCTCAGCTTGGCCTGTGCTTAGGGCTATGACATTTCAAAAGTAGTGGCTTGGTTGGGACTCTTATGGTTATAATTATGGAGCCTAATTAAGTGACAAGGACTGGATTTCTTGATGGCATAAGATACTTATTCATCAATATGCAATATTTTTCATCATAGAATCATATCAGAGACTGGTTAAAGTTGGAAGAAAGCTAATCCACACCTCTCACCATGGTTGGGAACACCTTCCACTAGACTGGGTTGCTCAAAACCCCATCCAACCTGGCCTTAAAAACTTCCAGGAATGAGGCATCCACAAATGCTCCAGGAAAACTGCTCCAGTGCTTCACCAGCTGCACAGTAAAGAAATTCCTCCTATTATCTGATTTACCCTGCTGACTTTCATTTTGAGGCCATTACACCTTCTCCTATCACTCCATGCCTGTGTAAAAATTTCCTCTCTAGCTTTCCTGCAGGCCCCCTTTAGGCACTGGAATAACGCTTTTCCAGCCCCAGTTCTCTTAGGCTGTCTTCATTGCTGAAGCTTGTCCCCATCACCTAGATGTTAAAGAGCACTGGTCCCAGGACTGACCTCCAAGAAAAATCACTGGTCAATGGTCTCCTTTTTGACACTGAGCTGCTGAGCTCAGCTCTTTGAATGCATTCATCCAGACAACCTCTTATCCTCTAGTGTCCATCAAACCCATGGTTTTCCACTTTAAAGACCAGGATGTTTTGTGGGACTGTGCCAAATGATTTTCAAAAGTCTAGGTAGATGATATCAGTTTGCCTTCTCTCATCCACCAGCATTGTAATCCTGTTGTGGAAGGACACCAAATTTGCCAGACATGATCTTCCCTCAGTAAAGCCATGATGGCTGTCACCAACCTTTTCTTTACATATTGTTTTCTTCTGCACAGTTCTGGTGCTTGCATTCCCACCTCCTATCCTGTGTAGATAAACTCATGTACTTGCAGAGCGAAGTACTCAAAGTGAAGATGGGAGATCTGTGTCTTTGACAAAGAACTGGATACCAAACTACTGAAATCCCAAAGTACATAGTACATATTCAGCAGTGCTTGCTCAGGATGTGCACTTGAGTGAGGACTTGACATGGTGGGCAAATACAAATTGCCATGATGTGATCAACTGTTCCCTCAGAGGTGTCTGTGGACAAGCAGTTGTGGGGTAGAGCCTCACTACAAAAGCATGTGGCTATTTTCTTATCCCCAAGGGCATCGTGGGTGGAATGGTAGGAAGAGCTGCAGATCCGTTCCCTGTGTCCTCCCCACAGGAGCTGGTGAAGAGTGCAGAGGCAAATGAGTGTGTGGACCTGAGGAGTGGTTAGAGAGATGATCTGTCTCACAGACTTACAATGGAGGCAGAAGTCTAGGGACAGTCATTTTGTTCCCACGGTGGCACTACATGTGCTAAATTAAAGATCAATGCAAGATTCTCCTCATAAATTTTCAATGAGGGTGGGTCTTAGTACATTCACCTCCTTCCCATTGTTCTCATGGACTTCTGGGAGCAGTCTGCCTCTGTTTCCATGACATAGGTCATAGTATGTGTCATGGGGAGAGAAGTATAGGACATAGTACAAAAATAGTATTTTAGTTATTCTTCTGGAAGATCATGTTTGTTGTGTGAGCTTCTCAGCTCTCATAGGAAATTGCTGAGTTTTGTTGTGTGTATTTGTTTTGTTTTGGTTTTTTATGAGTACATCTGCTTAGCATCTGAATTTCTAAATAACAAAATTAAATAAAGCACAGGGTTAACCCCTGGGAGGCCATAAGTCTGTGGGTCCTTAGGAAGTGAATTTTGAATTGCTTCAGTTGCTCTGTTCTGTAGCAGTGTCTATTTCCATGTAGCTCTTTATATACAATCTGAAATCACGGGAATGTGGAACTGAGCTCAGCATGATCTGCAGCTTTATAACTCTCTGTCAGCTGTACTTCAAGATGGTTAGCTTTGCAGACACACCTTCAGCAGCTGAAGGGGGTATAAATGATGAGTAAATAGAAATAACCATAGGAAAAAATGCAAGTAACTGTTTCTTGGGACACACATATACTGGTGATTGAACTACACAAACTCAAAGCACGAGTTTGCAGATAGCACTAATGCCTTTGCTGCGGTTTGGCAGATGGCACTTCTACATCTGAACTGTGTCCATGAAAAGCTGAGGATTCTCTGGTCTGTGCATCCAGTTTCTGTGTGGCTGCTCTCTGACCCTCTGTGAGGCAACAGACACTCAGCCACAGGTTCACATCCTACAGAGAAGCCATAGAATCACAGCTATGTTGGAAGATCCACTAGAATCATCCAGTCAAAACCACGGCTCTGCATATGAAAATCTCCAGCCCTCCTCACTTCTGGAGTCTGAGACAGGCAGGTACACAGCTGCCTGTGGCCTCCCTGATATATTCCTAAATTTCAGAATTGTTTTGGTTTTTAACACATCACTAACATCTTTTTCATTGTGGAAACACTGCATCAGGAAACACTGTTGGTGAGCATATCAGACTTCAGATTATAACTGATATAAATTAAGGCATCTTCACTCACAGTGTAAAGTTTCCATGACCATATAAACTAATAGAAAATTCGTTACAAGTAATGTAGAAGAAATAGCTGACAGTGCACTGCAACGCATACACCTTTCAAAGAGTCTCTAATATGACTTACGTACTACGAGTTACAAAAAGTCTCAATTAACTCCTACCAATCCAATAAAGTACTAAGACAGTTTGTTGAATGACTTTTAGCAAACCGCAAGTTTTCACAGGGCATAATTACCACTGGTAAGCAGCAAATATCACCCTTGACTTCTTTCTAGGACTCAAGCCAGTGACATACTTCACTGACTTCTGACACCAGATTTTGCCATTTAAATATTCATGGCAGCTCTGGGGAATAAAAGAACTGATACCTCAGAGTTCACTGAGTAAAAACATTCTCTCCCAAATGCAATATCAGATTGAGCAAAATTCGCACTGAGAAGTGTCACTGAAGATGAAAACTTTGCATGTCCATCTATGAAGCCTAACTCATAAGGTACTTAAGTAACTCATAAGTAACTTAAGGTACCATGTCAATTGTTAAAAGCAATGAGAACAATACATCTTAAAAATAGAAAAAAGAGAAGAATCTCGCCTTATGTGCAGACTTGGAAAAACCCCTAGAGACATATTACTCAATCCTTATGTCCAAGATCTTAATACACCACAAAATGTTGTGGGGGAAAGAATTTCCTGTTACTTTCATCTGTGTGTACACATGTAGAATTTTTAGAAGTTCAGTTTAGTAGTATATAGCAGTCCACTTAATAATCACAGCTATACTAAAATAAAACTGCATTTTTATTCATGTGACTGTATGCTCTCCAGGCAGGAAATTCTGACACAGGAGTTCTTAATTTTATTTCTTTGTGTATATCCAAGTTCTGATTTTTATCTTGGAGATCATAATAATGTTCAGCAAAAACATTTACCTATTTTTCATTACACTCCGGTTTATAAAGTACACCACTCAATTCTGCAGGAATCCCTCAGGACCTACTAGGAATGAGAAGCATTTTACTTTTCCAGATGGTCATGTAAAGCTCATTTTTATTGATTATTGATGATCAATAGATTCAATCACAGAAAGAGGTGCTCGTAAGTTCATAATTTTTTGGCTAAACCGTAATGATTCTTTTCTACACAGGAAAATCAAGCTACCACACAGGGATACAAGCCCCTTGTCCTTACTGTGGATTTTTAATGCGGGGACATGCATCTTGATGAGCATCAGGCAGAGGGTTTCTAGGCCAAGAGCATTCTCTGAGATGGTGCTTGAGCCTGTTGGGTGCACCAAGGGCTGCTGGATCCCCTCTTACCCTGTGAACAGGACTGTGCATACTCTGTTTACCTTCTCTACTCCAGAGAAACATTTAACTGCCTTCTTTACTCATTGGAATTTCCCCTAAATTCCATTTTCCTTTTTCTTTCCTTCTTCCCTATCTCCTAGGTCCTGCTTTGAGATGACATTTCTCTGCAGTCATCTAATCTCTTTGCCCTCTGAGTGTTCAGCAAACGAATATAAACGAAGGGCTGGCCCTCGTGCAGACTCACTTTGCTGTAAAACAAGAAATATGAGAAAATAACACTGTAGATGTTCTCACTGCAGCCAGGAGACTTTGGGACGTGCTCTTTAAGATCACTGTCTAGCCTGGCTGAATCTGTCACCTTTTCTTATATATACACACATATTATTAGACACATTTGTCTACAGAAAATTGTCCAGACCCCTGTCCAACAGCTGGCACTTTGCACCAGCAGTCCTAAAGGCCTCAAACCTGGTAAATAATTTTTAAATATTTCCATGCCAGACTGTCAGTTTGTTTGAACCTTTCAGCTGATTCAGCACTGGAGCAATGCAAAGGCTGATTAATGGTTTGCTTATTTTACAGACTAACATCCCACAAGGCAACTGCCCACTAATATTTCTCTGATGAGCACAGGCTTGTTTCTGTATTACAGTAGGTTCCTGAGAAACGAAACTCCTAAATTCCCAAATTGTTCTTGATTTCGGTAACAATTGCATAAAATGGAGTGTCATTTAAGGACAAAAGAGTTGGAAGTAAAACGGGGGAAAAATGAAAGAAAAAAGCAATACATTGGCTGATTCACACAGGCTGTTCTTACAGTTTGTGCAACAAGTATTACTTTCCCAAATAAATATTTTTCTTCACTTAAAAAAAAAAAGTAGTATTAAAATGATTCTTTCTTGCTTTCCAGATAGTTAAAGTCTTTGTCTGCACCGGTGCAGACTAACCTCTGCTACAGAAGGTGGTTTTGAAGTTCATTCTAAGGAATGAGATAAAAATGTGGTAGAAACTCTTCTTCCAGAGCTGAAAATGAAAATTTTACTTATATACTAGTCCAGTGCTTTCAGGGTTTGAAGAAAAAATTTTACTTTCTCTGAATAAATGCAAAGAGAAATATGGCACTGCAATTTCAAACCCAAATGGAAAAGACAGGAGAGACTAGGTCTCATTATTTACATTTTTGTTCTTTTTCCAGGTTCCCTTGTGTCTAAAGAACTTAGAAATACTTAGAAGATAATAGCAATACCAAAGTTCCATTTTAAATGCATTTGTAGCTCCAAAGGGCTGAGCAGGTGTCAGTTTGGGTGGGGTGGGGGGTTTGTTGGATATGTGCTTTAAACATCAACCATTTTGGCTATATATCAAGTGTGTGCTTCCCAAAACTATCATTTCAAAGGGCGGGGATGAAAAAGAAAGCTGCAAATCTCTCTGAGAGCTTATAGGCTACCGGTTTGTCACATTTAAACTTTTATCCTGATTATCCAAAAAATCACTGGTGGAATTCTAGGACCACTCTCCCCACCATTACTTTCCCCTCTTCCTCCCTTTTTATTAAGGCTGATGAATTTAAGTCCATAAATTTCAATGCTCAGAAGAAGCACAGCCCAACAAGATATTGACTGCCATCAGCTCTTTCCATAAACTCAAGGGGACTGAAGTATTCAGCACTTTGCAGAAGCAGTTCATTACTACAGCAGGTCCAGGATGAATCACACACTGAAGTCTAAGGAAATCTCAATTCACTCAGGCCTGTTGATCATCCCAGCCATGGAAGAATCATGAAATGCCATTTGCCTTGAGAGAAATCTTTAAGTCATGCCCAAAACTGGCACAGAGCAAAGAGCTGAAAACTGCAGAGAGGTAGATGTTTTCCTAGGGGAAAATTGCAGAATTGTTAGGTTGGAAGAGACCTTAAAGATTATTGAGTCCAGCCACTAACTGAGCACAGACATGTCCACGACAAAACAATGTCCCTAAAAGCCACATCTAAGCATCTTTTAAATATCTCCAGCATTGGTGACTCAACCACTTTACCATTCAGCCTTTTCCAGTGCTTGATAATCCTTTTGGTGAAGAATTTTCATAACAGCCAATATAAATCTCCTCTGTGAAGCTTAGAATTATAGAATCATTGAGTGACTATGATTGGAAGGGAAGATCATGGAGTTCCAATGCCCCTGCCATGGAGAGGAATATCATTCACTAGATCATGTTGCTCAGGGCCCCATCCAACCTGTCTTTGGACACTTCCAGGGTAAGACATTCACAGCATATCTGGGCAACCTGTTCCAGTGCTTCATCACCCTCTGAGTAAAAATTTCTTTCATTTTTCTAACCTAAATTTCCTGTCTTTCAGCTTGAAACTCTTGCTTTTTGTCATCTTACGATCTACCCACAGAAAAATTCCCTCTCCTTCCTTTTAATAAGTCTCCTTAAGGTACTGGGAGGTCACAATGCGGTCTCCCTGATGCCTTCTCTTCTCCAAGCTGAACAACTCTAGCACTCCCAGCCTGTCTTCCTAAGAGAGATGTTCCACCCCTCTGATCATCTTTGTGCCCTCCTCTGGACCAACTGTAGCAAGTCCATGTTTTTGTTGTGCTAAGAACCCAAAGGCTGGATGCAGCACTCCAGGTGGGGTCTCACAAGGACAGAGCAGAGGGTCAGAATCACCTCACTTGCTCCAGTGGCCATGCTGCTTTGGATGTGCCCCAGGGCACAACTGTCCTGCTGGGCTGAGAGCTCACATTGTTGACTCGTGTGCAGCTTTTCAGTGACAAGGACCTCCAAGCTCCCTCTAGCAGGGGTGTTCTCAATGAGTTCTTCCAGTCTGCTCACATGTCCAAGATTGCCTCAGCTGAAAGTGCAGTTTTTGACTTGGACTTGTTAAACTGAGTGGGCCCACTTCTCAAGCTTGTCCAGGTCTCTCTGGATGGTACCCTCTCCTTCTGTTAACTTCATCACTCAGCTTCATGTCATCTTCAAACTTGCTGAGCCTACACTCAATCCCACTGTCTGTGTCATTGAAAAAGATACTGAAGAGCACTCGCCCCAAGACAGAGCTCTGAGTTCTGTGGACAGAGAGCCATTTACCACAACATGGTTGTGCTCATGCAGCCAATTCCTTATTCACTGAATAGTCCATCCACCAAATCACATAGGACCGTATCAAAAGTCTTGCATAAATCTAGACAGATGATGTCTGTTGGTCTTCTCTTGTCACTGTTGTCATCACTCCTTCCTAGAAGGACACCAGACTGTCAATCATGATTTGCAGTTAGCAAGGCCATTCTGCCACGTTAGCTGCCTTGAGTCGCCCCCTTGTCTTTTATGTGCCACAGCACAGATTCTAGAAGGATCTGCTCCATAATCTTGCCAGTTACAGAGATGAGGCTTCCTGATCTGTGATTCCTCAGATCTTCCTTTCTCCTCTTTTTAAAAATGGGAGTGGTGTTTCCTTTTTTCCAGCCACCAGTGACTTTGTCTTGGCTTTTCAAGTAAGATGAGATTGTCTTGGCAACAGCATCAACCAGTTCCCTCAGGACTCTGGAATGTATTTCATCAGGTCCCATCAGGTCCATAGACTTGGGGCTATTCAGCTTCATCCAGTGGTCCTGAACCTGCTCTTCACTTACAGTGGGAGGGACTTCACTGATCCTGCACCCACCCAAAAAATAAGAGACTCAAGAGACATAGGAAGCCTGATTGCCAGTGAATACTGAGGCAAAGAATTTAGTACCTCAATCTTCTCCATATTTGTTGCCACTTCCTTGAAGTCTTTTCTTGTTGTCCTATCTCTTGCTACCTGGGGGAAGAAACCAGCTTCCACCTCTCTACAACATCCTCTTGGATGGTTGTAGAGAGTGGTAAGGGAACTGATACGCTGAAATCTGGAAGTGATGAGTGTGATGTGAAGAGTCTCTGTGCAGCACCGCAGCACCACTTGACAGCTATAGCACAGACAATCAAGGAATTACATGGTTTAATTACAACTGAATCACTGACTGTAAAATGATGCACCATCAAAATCAAAGAGTGCCAAATTGATTGATTTCCAAAAGTTGCAAATTTCTAGGAACTAAGTTTCTGCAAAGTGCCAGAAAAACAGAAACTGGGAAAAACGGGGACATTCCAGCCATTAAATCTTCTGAAATTTTTAGCCATCTGTTCCCAGAGAAACGGATGAGTCACTTATCAGTTGTCATCTGGTCTACAACCCCATCACTACCACAGCCCTTAAGAAATGAATAAGTTAGTAATAAATCCTGTATTTTAAACAGGAAATGATTCTTCAGCTGGGGATGTCTAAAAAAGAAACAAGCTGCTGTCTTCCAAATGGCATGTAGCTAAATGACTCTGCTTCTCAGTCAACCCTGGATAAGTTTAATGGCTTGACTCTGCTGACGTAGTGTCATTATGAGATCTATTGGGGCAGGGGCAGGTTGTGAAGTCAATGTTATACAACTGAGAAGGAGACGAGACTATGTTTGGACTCTGGGGTGTGAAGGGAAGTATCAGGGACACTGACCTGGTTGCTTCTGAAATTTTTTGCCTTATTACAGTTCCTGCCTGCAGCCTGCAGCCTATCTGCTCCTGATGCACCAAGGGACAGCAGACCAGCCATGTAAGGCAAAGGCCATGGCTATACTTAGGTCAACAGAAAGCAAAGCAACTTATGAAGAACTCCTTCCTCTGTCTTGTCTTCCCTTCTAAAAACTTTGTCCTTTCCTGACATACAGATTACAGGAAAACAGAAAGGATGTATGGACACTGTCAATGGGATAAACAGATTCTAACAGAAGACGAGGTAGGGGATAGAGACAATAATTTGATTATGTGATGAATAATAGTTCTGCAAATGATAGCTGACTGCTGTCAATTAAAAAGGTCAGAGCTGGAGTGAAGCAGAGCAACTTCCTCGCTTGTGAGTAGTGGTGGCTAAACTTACCCTGAACCTAATCTCTCCCATGCACAAACCCTGTGTGAAACAGTAAGTATTTCGAGCTGGATTGAGCACCATCCTGTTAGGTCTGCAGAGATGGGTCTTTTCTCTGCTTGTGTTAAGTTCCCTCAGAGGATTACAATCACCTGTACAATTACAATCATTCAGTAGCTTTATAGACTGGGAGACACATTCTGCTGATCTTGCTTAGGGGTAATTCTCTGTTAAGGACTCTTCACTCATCCTAGCACTTAGGTGTTATGCCATGTCATGAATGTTTTCCTGGGTGTTAGCTTACAAGTCTTTAGAGTATGCTTGTGTCCTCCTACAGTTTGGCAACAAAATGATGACAAAATACTAGTGATAGAAAATTAGCTCAAATACTTTTAGGCATTGGTGAGATGTGAGTCTACTTTTTTTTTTAATGCATAATGTTCTCATTAAAAAAAACTAAAACCCAAAAACCAAACAACCATCCTAAGATCTGTTTTCAGAAGTACAAAATACTTGTTTTGAAGTGCATCTTTCACCAGCTAGAAAGATGTTAGAACAAATTGCATAACAGCCATGCATATCAAAATTTTAAGTAAGAGACAGACCTTTTTGACAAAGAAGCTGATTAATAATGAGAAAAAAACACTATGAAAGGTAATGGATTCTTAATTTCTGAAAATTCACAGTCAAAATTGAATTCAAAATGCAAGATTTAATTCAATGTAAACTGAATTTAAAAACTGATGAAATATCACAGCTTGCGATAAAAAGGAGACCAATGGTTCCTGGTGGCCTGAAAATCTGTAATAGATCACAATATTGAAAGATGCTAGTTTTCTTAAAATACTCTTAAATACCAAGTCTGTTTCAGCTACCGTTGCTGCCAGTAGTGCATGACTGACTCAACACCCTCTACAAATGACAGCGTATTATAATTGAGATTCTCCCTGAAAACTTATCAACAGCAATATTTCTCTTTTTTTCTATTTTGCTCCTTTTACTTCTCATTTATCTTACTGCATCTGGACATGCTGTTAGGCTGTTATTAACTTTGTTGCTCTTTCAGCATTCATCTACGTATAAGATTCTTAGGGCCAAAGTTTTTACCCAAGATTTTATATACTTTTTATATTGACAGTATTACAAGTTTGGGCATGCTATTGCTAATATTTCTTTCCTGACAGCAATACTTTGCCAATGACAATAAAATTTTCTGGTTCAGTTCAGGAATATTTAATCTGAACCATGATTCAGTCCATTGGACAAATTGCATAAAAAACGCCCCCAGACAATTCCCTAGGTCTAAACCACATATGTTGAGAGCAGAGCTGAGTCCTGAGTGAAGAAACAATTCAATGGGGATCAGTTTTCATTAATTTTTTAATACTCTGTCTCAGTCCAAAAAACCCCCTGGACCTTTATAAACTCTGGACTAAACCCTGACTAGTTGCTCCTCAGAATGCTTTTATCTTGTTTTGTGGGAAAATAATCTGTTGTTTTGTGTTTGAGTAGAAATTTTCTGATAAGTGTTCTCAAACTGGGATTTTTAAACCACAAACACACACACACAGAGAAGCACACACACACAGAGAAGCACACACACATGCTCTGCTTTCTGCTTCATCACTTCATTCTGACGGTTCTGGAACAGCCAAAGTGTAGGTGATCAAAGCTTGTGACACAACACTTCGAAGAGACAGGTGAGACAGATTAGAGACAACTGCTATAGTTCTGTGCAACTGCACAGGCAGCTGCATCTCTCTGCATTTCCTCTGTCTTTAATTTTAACATCACTTTTCCCATGCAAGTTTGGAACTGCTTCAGTTTATGTTGATGGCAGCCAAGCTATGCAAAAGTTTTATTTTCAAATACAACTTCATTACCTGTATTTGGATTTCATTAGAAGCATGACCTGGAGCCATAGCTTGTACGTTTTCTTAATTGCATAAATCACTCAAATGAGCTTCTCCAATATACATTTCCAAATAGCATCATGAGAATCTCACAGTTTCTCATGAAGTCAGTTGAGACAAAACACAATAGCTTTTGAGGAATGTTAGGGAAGGAGAAAAGAGATACAAGTACAAGAAATAATGACGGGCTTAATGAAGACATAGAAAGTTCTCATGTTTTGTTGTAATATCAGTGTGGGCAGGGTAGCTACTTTATATACATAATTGAACAAACTGAAAAATCATGAAAAAGACTTTAACACTCACAAGACAAATTGAATCCATGTGTTTCACTGTAAAAAGTTATACTGAAACAAAGAGCTTAGTGGGATAAAAACTTTGAATTAGACAGTCATAGCATGTTAGGAAAAATTAATCACTGTTCTTAAAGAGACAGAAACACTCTTGATTGAAGTGATAACCCAGCCTAGAACACCTGAAACTACAGAGCACCTTAGCATCATGACAACTTAAATGTCAAGAACAATGTTCTTGTTTTTAATTTTAATTTCCAAGTTTGAAGTGAAGTTCAAAAGTTAGTGAAAAATCTGTGTCTCCTTTGATATATATATCATCAGCTGCCAGCTGCTGCCTTGGATCCCTATTGCACAATCTACTCTTCTGGGGGAACAGATAACAGCTACTCTTCAAGAAATAGGACTGCTGCTGCTACTCAGGGTGACATCAGTTGTGTTGACGTCTACAAACTGGTTAGCAGCAATTAATCAAAAACCCAGCTCTACTGAAGGCAAGAGAGATATGAAGGAAAAATATATATTTTCCAAATCCGAGGAGAACACCTTCAAAACCTGTTCTTGCAATCATCAGTCTAAGACTTGCGCCTCAAATATATGTGATCTCAGTCTTTTTCAACACAGACAATTTCTCTGCAATCAAATTTTTCCTCTCTGGCCTTACTGCAGCAACTGTCTGCAGAGAAGCTGACATTGGAAGGCAGGGGCTGGGTTGTCACTGCATGTCAGATTTCCTCAGCTTTGCCTGTGTCCACCCAATGTTCCTATAGTCGTGGAAGTAGTAGTGACTTTGAACAGGGCTGGTCTTGCACTCTCCACTATTTTCTATGTTAAACAGCTTGTCTGAGGGCAGCTCAGGCAGCAAACAGTGAGTGGCTTGATCCACACAGCTGCCACTGACCACTGAGAATTCAGTGCAGACGGAAGGCTGAGTAACATGTGTAGAGCCACAAACACAGAAATGAAAGCACAAGTGTGTTTCTCAGAAGTCTTTGGGGACTGCTAGATGTGAATAGATTTCCCTTCTGTCATGCAAGTTAATGTGGACCAATGTATGGATATTTTCAAACTGTGCTTCCCAGAAATCAGTTTGCAAGTGTGGGGTAACTAGAACTACTAGTCACTTCACAGTAAGCTAACACCCACTAGCATAACTTTCAGCAAATGTCTATAAAATATTATTATGTATGCAAGTTAATATAGAAATGGCAGAGCAGCTGCGTTTCATTTAGTATTCACACAGTTGTTAACAATCAGAGACCAGTTTTCCTCACTACTACTTCTATGAAATGTGGTTATCTTTTAAACAGGTGTCTTTAAGTGGAAGACAGCTTACATGTATAAGGGAAGAGAGGCAGATCCCCTTAGAGATGAAATGTAATATCCCTTAAGGGAAAAATTAAATATCTTCAAGTGGAGTTTTAAATTGCTAAAACTATAAACTAAGCATTCAAGATAGCTGTCACTTTCCACTGAATTATTTTGAAATGTAATGTAAGAGACAATTAAAGAAAAACCTACTAGGTAAATTCATCAATACTTTTAGTCATATCACAAAATCACAGCATCATAGAATCACAGAAAGGCCTGGGTTGGAAGGGACCTGAAAGTTCATTTAATTCCAAAACCCTGACTACTGGTAGAGACTCCTCCCCCTAGACCAAGTTGCCCAAAGCCCCATCCAGTTTGGCTCTGAAACTCTCAGAGAGGTGTCATCCACCACTTCTCTGGGCAAATACCACCTAATTCAACCACCCAGTCATCTTGCATCTCATACTCTTAGAAAAGGTCTTTAAGTATGGGTATCTACTCTTCCTCTGGTCTTGTGAATTTAGTTCTCTGTCCATTTTTTTGTATGGTCACAGGGTGGATATCAATAACACTAGGACTTGCATAGAAATGTTGACATTCTTTAGGAATTGAAACAGGAAAACAACATCACTTATTCCCAATTCATCACAATTGAAAAGCTGGGACACATTTTCCAGTGAGGATATCTTTGACATGGACAATTTAAGCTTTCTGAGAATTGAAGCACCTTAGATATAGGAAGACAATATTTTATTCTTGTTCTCCAGTCTAGTTTGCTGAATTAAACAATGTGAAGTTTGCTGGTCTGGAGTAACTTGCAACTTTTCAGTACCTGGGTAATCTGCAGAGAAAAGAAGGGTGATATTATCCTGAATAAAAAGTCACCTTATGGTTTTTGTCAATAGATCAAAAGACTAAAAAGTAAAGTTGATGGTAGTCCTGATTTGGCTGAAAATATGATTTTCTGATTTAAAAAGCAAATACAAAGGCATACAAAGTTAGCTTTTATCCTACCTAACAAGGTATAAAGAATCTGGTTTTGTGCAAAGTCATTTTTGATTGCAGAATGTGCAATAGTATATTGTATAGATAATATAGAATGTGCAATTTTAAAGGTAGCCACAACTTTAAAAAACCCTCGTGCTTACAGAGGTAAAGCTTTATGTGGTTAGGGAGTTCTTTTCTTTTTAAATCATCACAATGGGCTCAACCATCTATCAGATGGATCAGTGACACCATTCTATCAAGTGTAATAATTGACCTTACAAAAACCTAACTCCTACCAGAGATTTTGATGCTCTCATGCCATCAAACCATTGATGTTACAGCAAGGTAGCAAGAAAAGGTTATTCACAGATGAAAAATCCAAAAGGCAGTTTGAGGATAAAGCTGAAAGGGCCTTTCAGCCTGTATCATAACAGACACTGCATCTGAAAGCAATGCTCATCTGCTTGATCCAGAAGACAGCTTGTCCTTATCTAACACATATTTTCCCATAGTGTCCATGAACTGAATTTTAGTATGTGGATTATGGCCACATTACTCACACTCAATGGTCCAACTGTTGTCAGGTATTAGCCAAAAGAGGATGATTTTTCAGTTGGACACTCACTGGAGCCAGAAAAGAAATTTGTGGTTACAAGCTGACCAAAAGACTCCAAGGGACTGGAAAAGATCCTGGACTTTCACTGGTTTTGTTTCAGAGGTGAGCCTTAGAACCTGGCCCCAGATGGAGACTTGACAGCAGAATTAGAAATAAATCTTTTCTGAAGAGGAAATCTGGGGGAGTTGGGTAGCTCTTAAGGTAAGTATCTCCCACTGTTCCAGAGGATCCTGAGGTCTTCTGCAGATGCAGTATGCTTGAGGCTGCTTTCACTAGCATTTTATCTTTGCTGCAGCCCGTTCACCACCCTGCATGTGATGCCTTCAGATTTCAATCTCCAGATTTAAATATAGAAGGACAGACACGGGAAGATTTGCTCTACTTTCTAGAGCAGACCCGCATTAACAAGACGATGTTTTCCAACCAATATAATCTGCATCCATTGTCTATTTTACTTAGGTTTTGTAAGATTACAATCTCCTGACCAAGTCTGTTCCTCCTTGCTCTGGCAAAATTCTCTCATTTCAAGAGATAACATCCTCTAAAGTGCACCAGTATGCCATGTTTCATCTTTTTCTAAGGAGAAATAAGCTTTAAAACCCATGGTGGTTAAAGCTGTTTCTGTTGTATTCAGTTAGACTACTGAAATGTCTTCTGAAGAAAATGAGTGGACTCATAAAGATATTTTATAATCCCAAAGCATTCCATCACTGCAAACTAAAAAGATTCCTGTGGTCCTCAACTGTTATTCCTGCAGTAGTTCTCAGACTGGCCAGTAAGCACATTAATCTGTACATGTTTTTCACCTAAATATTGTTGATTTTAACATGAACTCTACCTTGAAGCAATCAACAGTTTATAATGCAGCAGTGTTGTAGACAATATATATTTAAGACATTTTGGAAAAACTGACATTCTCGTCCTTAAAAATGACCACCAGCAGTCTCAACATCACTGAGAGAGAAACTCTAAGTATTCAAATAAATCATAAATATTTAATGTATCTGGCATATCTGTAAGTGGCCTGGAAATACTGAGCAACAGAATACCTAATTTGGTGAGACTGAGCTCGTATTTTCCCAGCCTGTAGCAGTTCCTTTAGGGGCTCTCTCACTTGCACAGGCTCTGCCTTTAACATGTTTTGAAGCCTGGCTGTCTGTTCTCCTCCCAAGTTCTCTGTTTCCCTCCGGGTGTAGAAGGTGCAGCATGCCACTCTTCACCCAGCTCCTTCTGTGGAAGCTTGAGGGCTTTGCCTCTGGCACTGTGCTACAGGAAGAGTCACACAGGATGTTTGATTGCTTCCTTCTACCTTCCAGACACTCAGAGAGTTTGCAGAAGGCACTTACTGCTTCGCACAGGTAATAAATAAGGTACATTTAAGCACAATGGGATGGAATGTTGGGGCCCATAAGGGTGACCTCAAAGGACAGGGGAACCATTGGTGGGAACATGCAGCTGGAGCCAGAGGGAGGGCCAGGTTCTGTGGTGATGATCACAGCAAGCTCAGTGAGATCTGCTCCAAACTCCTCACTTGCATGTCTCAGGAGGCATCTAAACCACAGCAAAGCAGGAAGCTACGTGCAGCACTTGTAACGTGGAAAGAGGAAATACTTAAAAACATTTAAAAGCACAGTTAAACAAATTAATGGAAATAATATTCTGAAGTAAAATTTATGTATGTCTGAATGTTTCCATGACAGATTAGCTCAGTCTGCAGACCAAAGGCTGAGGTTTTCAGCTTCAAGTTATACTGGGGCTTGACAATAAACCTACATCCTTTTTCCAGTTTACATCCTTGTCAGAAACAACATGAGCTCAGTTATCCAAAAGAAGGGCACATGTTGGTGGCAGATCATGAGATGGAATAAGAGACACATCTTGGCTTATTTAGTTGCAGGTAGAAATTTTTGTTAGAAAATTGTACAGATGTGATATGGGAAAGTGTGTTGAGGAGAAGACAGGAGGAGGAACAAACAGAAGCTACTTTTATTCATCTGCTTCTGCAGATGATAACTTACAGGCCAGTAAGGTCCCACAACTTCATGGAAACTTCTAAAAAATGGAAAAAAATTGGGTTAATTGATACAGAATTCTGGACAGAACAGAAGCAATGTTGCATATACCTCAGTCGTACAAGATTTTTCTTTTATTTGTTACACATCCCCCTGTCCTTTTGCATTTGCACTTGGGTACTTGTGCGTGCTGAAAAACAGCTGCAAAATCAAGGCCTTACCTTTGCTGTGGAGATAAAACTAATTTGTCTCCACTTTTGTGGATTTACAACATACTGCAAAGGGGCCATGTTTTGAAATTCAGTAGAAAAGTACTGATTGTATTTACTTCCTGAGCATAGGATCCCTTTCTCACATTTCATAGGAAAGAAAGTTTCAATGGAGAGAATATTCATTCACTGATACAATCCTGCCTGGTGATGCGGTGGGGTCCCCATCACTGAAGGTTTCCAAGACGTGGCTGGACAGAATGATGGCTGATCTCATCCAGGCTGTATTTCCCATCAAATGCTGGACCAGGCAATCTTTAGAGATCCCTTCCAGCCTGGGCTGTCCTATGAGTAGGTAGTTCACTGATTTCTTTTTCGCCCAGCTGCAGAGGCCTGTGACCAGCTTAGGCCCCTGAGAAACTGCGCCTGCTGTAACTACTACTTTTAAACAATAACTGGTTTCGATTTTTAATTTTGTTTTTGTTTACTTGATTCTTTGCCCTCTTCTAAGCATTCTATGCTACTTGCTGGACAGAAAACAAATAATGAGTCTTTTCCTATACTATTAGGAGGGATTTGTTTTATGTCCTAGGCCATTTTGCAACATACACTTGAGCTGAAGATCAATATAGTTGACTTCCTTTTCTAGCATAGCTTATGACAAGTCCTGACCATTGCCACTTCATCTAACATAGAGCCTCAGCCCTGCTTGCAGCGTGCCTGGGAGGCTGTGTGGCCGCAGCCCTTGTGAGGCCATGTCTGCAAAACATCATCTGCACATCATTTCCCCTCAGAGAAGGAAATTCAATACTGCAAAAAATACTGTTCATTTTTCTGGTGGAGGAAATGGAAACTAGAAAAAGAGCAATATGGCACTTAAAAAAAAATGTAATTGGACTCAGTTAGACATTTTTTGAATCTTTGCCATCAGCAAATTGGGAAAAGCAATGCAGGCCTCTGCAAAGCTTGAGAGAAGCTATTGTATGGGAAAAGACCTCATACTGCTAAATCTGAAAGACAAAGAAACAGAGGTCAGTGTCTCTCCAGCTTAGATCACTCTCCAGTTTAGATCCTGGTTCTTGTGTCTGTCACCTCTTTGGCTGGTGACAGGGTGGCATCTTTTGCAAAAGGTGCATAAATCCAGTTGGAGCAGCCCTGCAAAGCAGCTCCTGGGATGCCTATTTCCTCACTGGGTACCCCATTAAGAAAAGTATGTCAAGGCTTAACTCCCGGATTCTTTAGCAGTTCAGCAGCGTCTGTTAGCCACTATTGTATTCTCAGAGGCTCCTTCAAGCACCAGCCCATCTAAAGCTCATTTATTCTGTTCATTAAATGCTGAGAAAGCTTCTGTAATGATTGAAATCCTGTTACTAAAAGGAGGAGTGGTGGCAGGGCTGTTTGCTGACCTCACACTCATAATGAGTTTTCAGTCCTTTGTTTGTCACATTATGGAAGTTAAGTTTCTTACTGGGTCCTCGCATGAGTAACCTTGTTTTGTTGCTTTGTTTGCTATTGAGTATAATTTACTATGTCTTTTGGTAAGTTGATTCAGCTATTATCTATGCTGCATCTGACCAAAATAAAAAATTACCTTTTGGACATAAAAAAACAAAATAAATTTTTAAAAACCTGGAGATCCTAATATGTTGTTAAAGACTAGTCAAATGACAAAAATTGCAGCAGCCATCTTTTCTGGAATAGCTTCCATTTTCACTGATTCCACCATCACTCTATATAGGTCTATTTAATGCAAAACGTAGTGCTGTGTTGTTTTGGCTGAAATTATTTTACTCCACGTCCTGTGTTTCAGTCAAATTTTGCATGTAGGTTAAATAAAGAGATCTCTTGTCTCCTCTCCTATGCGCCCATTTACTCTGATCTCTTCTTAGTGTATCTGATGCAAAAGCCTGCCCTGAAAAGACAGGGACATTTTCATCTAGACACAAAGGAAAGTTTTATGTTTTTGAAGAACACAACCTCATCAGCAACATAAAGATTTACCACATTACAGTTCCTTTTCACAAGACAAAAAAAAAAAAAAAAAAAAAAAAAAAGAGAAAAGAAATTAATCTTTCAAAGATTGATCTCTTAGTTACCATCAAAGTTTCTACAGTGTTTTTTCTCGCAACAGTTTTCCAAGCTCCTTCGGCTGGTAGGAACAGAAAGCTGTGGAGCGTGGCAGGCAGTCCTGCTGCCACAGGCCACAGCTGGTAAGAGGCAGCATCTCCAGGGCCATCACCCGCATGGCATGTCCAGGAGCACTTTTAGGAGTCCCACAGTCACTGTGCCAGATTTAACCAATGCATGTTTAACCAATGCATTTAACCAATGCTATGCCACCTTTAACCGATGTCTTAATTTCAGAAAATTTTCCCTTTTTTTTCAGAAAGTCTCCAGTTGTTGTTTGCAGCTTTAACACTATAACAAAGCACAGTTCTGTTTCAGCTTGCATCTGGAGGGATGCAGCTCGCAACCAAACCATGCATTTGCCTCTGTCTCTCTTACTCTCACGCACACACACATACACAAACACACACACACACACACACAGACACATGCATAGACAAATATATATGTACACACACTTAATACATACATATGTATGCTGATGCATGCACTTCTAGATATACCCCTTCACTTATCCTCCCCTCTTCCCCTACCCTGGAATGGACCTGAACCATCTTTTGTGAATCCCTGCATTGTTTCAGCAGCTTCTCTTTCCCATTACACAATTCAAAACTGTGTTTTCATCAGCGTGGAAGAAGTCTCAAGCTTCCACAAACAAATGTCACCATTCAGAAAGCTCTGGCCCCATCTCTTTCTCCACTGTCGCTGCTTCATTTCCTGCTATCCCTGCCAAAGCCTGGTATTAAACATGCTGGATATTGGCCTAAAAAGGCACTAGACTTTGTTTGACATTTTGCTGTTATCATTCTTAAGCAGTAAAGCATTGTACCTTGAACAAAGAGTTAGATTTAAGAGTGTGCAGCACAGGCATTCCTAGCAGATAGTGACTGGATTTTGTTATGATAACATCCCAAACTAAAATTGACAAGTGCTCAGCTTCAGAACTGCTCAAGTCAGCTGTGCTTGCTGTTAATGCATTAGACGTTTCCCAGAACACACAATGGGAGAAGCTTCCAGGAAAAAGATAAGTGTAGGAAAAGATTAAGACAGTTCCTATAGGCTGTGCTGGTGTTCAGGTATGACAGTGACCAAGACAATAGATCAACAGCCAGCAGTCGGATTTTACTCACGCATGCCAATTCCCTTTACTTTTTAAGAGTCAGAAGTGTCAATTGGAGCTGGAATTTTGGCATGATGCCTGGCTACAGCACATGGCCTTGTTTTCTTTGCTTATGCCTTTGCAATTCTTTCACTGATGAGTCGAATTACCCCTTGCTGGTTTCTGAACACAGGCCTTCATTTGGCAAGGCAAAGATCAAGACCTGAAGCCATTGCATCAGGAACATGCCCATTTCCATTTCCAGGAAGAAAAGGATCAGTGATTGTCTGTGCTATTGTTTGCTACACAGTTCTTGTTTGCATATACATCCAAATACTTCCAGATCCTACCACAGATTTCAAGCTGCAGGAATCAATGTAAGTTACAGTCTTTGACTACACAGCAACACGGAGGGAACTCAGACTCTTAGTATGTTACACAGGGATGAAATTAAGAACTAGGAATTCAACTAGGAGAAGAAAAACGTCTCTGTCAGGAATGCCTCCATGGAAGTGAGCCTTCTTGTGTTGCAAAATGATACTTGAGATTTTCTAAAACAATGTGCCATGCATGATCTCCCTGTGAGGATGAAATAAAAGAGCAGTTCAAGTGAAATATTGTGTGTTTTCTACTTTCAAAATTTACACTCCAGTCTTAGACAAAAGCTACAGGACAACTGAGTTTGAGAGTACATTGCCAGTATAAGACAAACACATAATGTAAGGTTACCAGAATTATCCCAAAGCAAAAATTACAAGCCCATAAAATGCAGATAATGACTTTTATATGTAGTGATACTCTACGGTTTTTATCATGTGATTAAGATTAAGCCAAGATGGTCTCCGAAGCCCTAAATTAGATTAAACAATTTTAAAGTCAGATTCCTTCCAGCCCTTGAAATAGCACCTAAGGCATAATGAAATCTGTTTCAATAACCCAAATATACCTGTTCATAATTTAATAGAAAAAAAACCAAAACAGAAGTTATATTTAAATTTGAATTTCTCAGGTTTACTGCACTTAGTCCACTTGGCAACTGTAATATATAGTTCCTCAGAACAGGATTTCAAAGTTATTATTTGCTCTTTCAGTATATGTCCCTGTGAGGCTCTAGAATTGTCTGGACTAACTTTCCCACCTTATGATACACATTCACACAATTTCTATGAGTTATTAGCTTTAAGGAAGTCTTATGTGGGTAGTTATTAATACAAAGAGCATTCAGGGGAAAAAAGAAGAGTTGCATTTTCTTTACAAAATATTTTTTAATCTATTTCCTTTATATGTTAAAAAGGTCTGTACAATCTTTAGTGTAACTAGCTTCATCAGAAACCTTTCACGGAAGAAGTTCGTTTCACCCTTTACAGGCAAGAAAGGAGCTGGCTTGGTCAAGATCTGAAATTAAAATTGTTTTAGGAAAGAGAACTGAACACAGCTGAAAAAGTCCCAGATTTAAGCACTAGTTTTACAGCGACTTTAACTTAATGGATTTATAGATTTTTTTGGTGACTTAAAGGAAAAACAAATCCACAGAGTGAGGGTTCTGGTGCTCATACATTAATATGACACATTCTTAAGTAAAATAAAAGAGCCACTATTCATGTACAGCCAGCAACTGCATTACATAGGCAAAAGGAAAAAAACAATTTTTTGACATGTATAAAATAGTATATTTTTCCTCTCTTAGAGTACAAAGAGTGTGTCATGGTTGCAGATTTTTTGAGCCCCTCTTTTCATAGTGTTTTATGATTCTCTGTCTGTAGACAATTCTGAAAGCTCACATGAGATTTGTGTTGTAAATACCAAGTCGCTTGAGCTCATGCTGCTGAAGATACATTGGCATTAGACACTCCAGACACCGGCACTGTGAAAATATAAAGAATGATAGATTTGGAAG
The DNA here is from genome assembly GCF_052056855.1 of Sturnus vulgaris. Lineage (NCBI taxonomy): Eukaryota > Metazoa > Chordata > Aves > Passeriformes > Sturnidae > Sturnus > Sturnus vulgaris. The sequence goes on from NC_142283.1 coordinate 40,326,452, forward strand.
GCAGGAAAAAACACCACCTACTTTCTATAAAGTCCAGCCCATTCAGGGCATAACTTTAAATCTCAAATCAGCTCAGGAATGTTTTAAACTTCTTTATTGCCCAATATTTTACATGAGAGTAAGGGACATGTCCTTCTACACCTCATAAATTTGACATAGTATAGTTTGAAATCTCATTAGCCTTCAGATGCAGCTTGCAAGCATTGAAGATCTTATGGACATGTTTTGATACTGTTACTCTCAACCAGTGCTATTTTTGCAAACATGTGTTTTGTATTTGTCCTTTCCATGAACTCTCAATTTTGTTTAGTAACAATATTAAACTATTTTACTATAAATCTAGGGTTTTAACTACTTTGGGGTTCTTGAGATGACTGGTGCATGCTCAGAGAACTTGTACACATAATGTTGTCCTCTGGAAGTACATTAAATAGCCATAAATTATAGTGAAGTGCCTTGTGGAAGAATGCCTGCTATTCTGCAGTGAAATCTTAACCTCTTTATAAGTTGGTAACATATGGCACTTTAAAAGCCATGTAAAGTTAAAGCTGTGGCTTAACTTCTAAATACAAACTAAACATCTTATCCTTAGTCCAACGGATGTGTGTACAGTGACCAAAAAAGACTCTTTAATTACCTACTAGCACTGCTTCATTAATACAAACTATCAGCCTATCTGGTAAGTTTGATGCTGCATTCTCTCTGCTTTGGAAAGTAAAATCCAGTTCCTCCAGGCTTAAATGGGGCCTAAAGGAAGAAGGTTATTTTTGCATATACAGGATCTAACTTAGAGATTCATACACCCATGCTGCGATAACTGGTTTGTGTTTCATTGATATGCATATAATGTTTTTCTTTTTATTACACATTTTAAAATAAAACATAAATTTTGTCTTCCCACTGTTAGTCAGTGTTGCTGTCTTGAGCATTTAAGAGACAAGTAAATTGGAGAGAATCTCTGCTGTGATCTGGCTAACATGGATACTGGATTGAGTTAATATGGAATGGCATGAATGCGAAATGTCAAGATGTTTTACAATCATAGGCTCCCTGTTAGAAAATGCAAATCATCAATGATAAAAAATATTCATATTCTCTATCTATCTCAAGGAAAAATCCATCCACTTTGCCCAGAGACAAGGAATATCAATATAAGGAATATAAATTTGTAGATATTCACTGCCACAACCTTTGAATTTAGCAGCTGTACATGGAAAGGTGCTGTCCTCCTCCGTTCCTGAAGCCTTTGATTTGGGTGGTTATGACTCTGAAGGTGCTGGCTCCTCCTCCAAATGCCTGAGTCTCTTGTGGACTCCGGTGTGCGGAGCAGTGGTGCTGTAGGAGCGCCTCTGCTCCCTCCAGGATTTTGAGGCTCAGAAGGCTGATGGCTATGCTCAGGTCTTGAGCCACAGAGCCTGTTCAAATTGTGCCAAAAATCAAAGACTTATTGTTAAAAAAAACCCCCAAAACTGGTGAATGTTATTTGATGAGACAGTACCAAATTTTTCTATCAGTCTTTACAGTAGAAAATTTGAGACAGATGTGTTTTCTCTTTTCTGCCAGGCAGAGGGAGCTTCTCCATAGAAAAACCTTCTTCCAACAACTTTTGTTTCCTCAGTATATATTTGTCTAATTCTCTGACCTTTCTCCTATATTTCCAAAAAATAAGACCTTTTTCAGCACTGTAGTCAAGGAGTTCCCATATAGGTACTAGGGAAGGCAATACTAATTTCCTGAAAAAGTAGTTGTTTTTCAGAACATTCTCTGTTCTGAAATTTTAATACAAAACCTTTCTCCAAAGTCCAATTTATTTCCATGGGAAGAATCACATATCATGAAAAATGCAGAGCAAAGTCCAATCTGCATACCCCCTGGGGCTAAGATTTTACCATATGCTCATTCCTTATGCTGCTGATCCCTCTGGTTCTCAGGGAGAAAATGCATTTTCAAAGACATCTGCAAGCATGTAGCAAACACATTTGTGAAAATAGAGGAGGAGCTTCCACAGTAAAGTGATTCCTATGGGAAACACAGATTTCTTCCTTTTTTAGATAAGAAACTAGCTTGTAGCTGGGCAGCCACTGATCATACTGCCTTTCAGGTAAAAGGTTATCCTATAATAACCATTTTGTCTCACATTGACATTATTACTCTAAGATTTTTGTCAAGCTGGGGAGTGAAACCTCTTCTCCATGGATTAATTATCTTGGCCTCAGAGCCAGACAGAGCAGATGTCATTCACATGAATCATTGCACAGATTAAGATTTGGATTATTTCCCCTCTTTTCAGTGTTTTACAGATTAAATGCCTCACTTAGACACTATCCCCTGCTACACTGCCGTTTATTTCCACCACGCCTGAGCATGTCACTGTTGGCAAACCATGCTGGGTAAGAAGATGCCAGCCAGATTTGAGTAATGGTTTCTGAAGGCAGTGTCTATTAGCAGTTTTGGGCTTTCCGTGGTGAGATAGGCCTGTGGAAATAATTAAGACTGACTGAGGATTCTCCAAGTGCTCTGCACTTATGTTGTCCTCTGCTATTAACCTTTTGCTCTGACACCTCAGAAGAAAAGGAGGTTGAATCATCTGAGGTTTACTGTTTAGGGAATCATACTTTTCTCTATTCATCTCTGCTTTTAACAATATGCTCTCCTTTTCACCTTTGCAGCACAAGACTGGCTTTGCTGTGTGCAAGCATATATGGTGGCTCATTTACCAGCCATCCTAGAGTTCCCTAAATCTTCCTGTTTCCCCTTGATGTTTTCGTTTTCCTAAACTCCTTCTGTGCTATGCCATTAATACAACCTTGACACAAACCTTGCCAAGAAAATTCCATTGTCTGACTGCAGTCCTTTTATTTTAGTTCATCAACCTGTCCAATATAACTTGGTTAAAAAATATTTTGATGTGTGTTGACTGACAAAGCCAGATTGAATATCATCCAGGCTAAATACTTATTAGAAAAAAAAAAAAAAAAACCAACAAAAAACCCCCCTGCATTTTCTTTTCTTCCTCTAGTCTAATTGTATCTCACTACTTTCAAGTCAGTGGATATAGAGTTGGCTGAATGGGAAGACACGAAACAAAGTATACAAAATGCACAATATTGCAAGCAGCATGAAGCCCTATCCGTGTGAGTGTGCATTCATCTTGTTATTTTTTCAAACAGAGCAAAGAGATGTTAACTGTATGCAACCAATTTGTGTTTATTTTCTCGGGAAAATAATCATGATTGTTACAATCTCAGGTTTTGTGGGGGTGAAGACACACAGTTTTTATTCTAAGTGGAGTCCAAAGGTAAGTGTGTACCTTCTGCTCTGCTCGGTGTGCTTGTGGCTGGCTGGGGTCGTCTCTTTTTACTAGGCTGGCTTTGCACAGACCCGTGTTGTACTTTTGAGAATGCAGAAGGAAGGCACTGAAAACTCACTCTTGGTGGCAATTTCACTGCAGGGGATGTTATCAAAGAACCAGAACATTAGCTCTGCTTACATTTGAGAAATGCATTTCATATATCTATATATATAGCATTCTTGACCCTCAGTCTTGGCTCCAAGCTTTCCAAAGTGTCCAAAACATATACATAACAGATGTTTCTTTGTTTCACACCAGCCAGTGTAGACACAGCTGATACTCTTCAGTCGGCATGTTTATTGAAACTTTCAGGCAAAATATCTCAATCACCTGGTAAGCATTTTAATTTGAAATCTGCCTTTCTTCTGCACACTATGAAGTTTGCCTACTGCCTCACTCATTCCCACAGGGCTTTCTTTGTTTGTTTTTCCACCCTTGCCAACCTTGAACTGCGTTTTTCCTGGAGTTTTCCTTTTTCCCTGGATTGTGAAGCCCAGACATTTGAACTACTCTTTTTTTTTCCTTTTCACCAAGGAAAATATCAGAAGGGGGAAATTGTGTCCACTTCTAAACAGATCTTTGCCACAAAACTTGTGTTTGAAAATGATGATTTCCAACACAAGATCAGAAAGCCTTTGGCATGATGAAAAAGAAGACTTTAGCAACACTTTCTGTACCTTTTTCAATCTTTGTTCCTAGACTTGTTTCATCAGCTGATTTATTGAAGCTGAAACCATGGTGGCTCAAAACCAGCGTCTACTACTCTAACTACTTTGTAAGGCAGAAAACGAGTTTGCAACTCTTTCTTTATGGAGTTTATACAGTTATGTTTAGAGAACACTATTCTAAACTCACACCTTAAAAAAAAACAGGATTACTTCTCGCTAAAGCAGCAGAGTACACAGCCACAGGACAGGCACAGGCAAGCTGAGTGAAAGATAGACATGCAGTGTGTTGCCATGAGTGCTTCCTCACTGCACCCACCCAGCTGGGGCATAGAGTGCACAAAGAGTCTTCTCAAACCTGAAATGACAAAGATACTAATTCCTCTGATTTCTCCAGGGAAATTCCGGAGAAATCACCTCTTTTCAGGGCTGGAAATGGCCACGTCACCTTCTGAATCAATTAGACTTGCTGCTAAGTGTGCAAAATATTGATAGAATCCCTTTAGCTATTTCTCTCCTTACAGAGTTCACTATAATTTAAATTCCATTCCAGGTGTCACAAAAATAAGGCATTAGTAAACTCACTAGAGAAATAGTGAATACAAAGGCATAATTTAGGCAAATTTCCTTCTCCTTAAAGTTGAACAGTATAAAACTTTAGGAAGTCACAAACTAAACCAGATACAATTAAACATAAGATTGAAAAAACATCTTTCATTTTTCTCTTTTAGACATCCTGTCCCTATTCCATTAGAAATCTCCTCTGTATCTCACAAGACTGCGCTCTAAAGATCATATTTTTTACATCTATTTTTAAAAATTATCTCAGTAAGAGTGGGTTTCAGGTATTGCCCTTTTTCCTAGGTGAAATGGCTTTTCCAGTGGCCAAGAACCAGTTCCTACACAAGAGAAGCACTTTTTGCCTCTCAACATCTGTTGAAAATACTTATTAAAAACTTGTGCTAGAGAGCCTGGGTTTGATTTCCGTTTAGCAGTGCCTTAATGAATGTTTGGAGTTCTTTTGCCCTCAGGCTTTGTCAAGTATGCACATATTAGCACAAATAAGGGCATCTTGCTGCAGACCTGCACACAAAGTAAAACATCCTCTGCTATGAAGCCACATGGTTTAAAGCTTTGTGTTGAGAGCAAAATGTAGTAGAACTTGTCACCTTGAAAACTGGAATTCAAGAGAGGAAGGCTGACATTTGAAAAAATGCGAAAGGTGTTGCTGGTGCTTGTGCAATTTTCTGGAAAAGGAATTTGTCAGTGCCATTTTTTTCAGATATTTCTATGTTATATGTCAGCCTTTCTATGTTATACTTTGAAAATAAGTGCAATGTTTAAAAAAATCAATTCTTAAAATGGAGCAGTGGTAGGAATGTCTTTTTCCAGGCATTCTCTCCTTGCTTTGAATGTGCAGAGCTCTTGTGTACCCGGCTGCTCTTCCAAAGCAGCTCACAGGAAAGGCACCCTGTTCCCAAAGGTTGTAGCTCTGGCCATCTACAGTCGACTACCTACATCTGAGACGTTTTATTCATGCTGTCTTCAGTATAAAGAAAAGTGCCCAACTATCCTCACTCAAGTGAGTAGTCCCAAGATTTGGTCTCAGTTTCACCTTGTGAAGAATGATTGATTATCAAGGCTATATCAGAGCTTGCATCCAAGGTGCTGATATCTATGAAAAACCCCTAAATTATACATCTAATGCATCATTGAAAAGGTGTGAGAACAAACTGGCTCCCAATTCATTCTTAAAGTCTTCCCAAGGACATGAAGGGTGATTGGTGAGAACAAAACAGGTGAAGATGTAATTTGCCTTTCTCATTTTAGTTAGAGTTCAAGAAACACATTGCTCTTGTTAAGAATACTTTGAGGAGGGATTTTTCTCTGCATATAAATACTTTTCTTTCAGTGCAGGCTGAGCTCCATATGCATTATGTCAGCTAATAATAGAACTTGTTGGGAAGAAAGATTGTTCAAGATTTCAGCCTTATATTTGATAGTTTAGCACCTTCCTGTTATGAAAGCAAGGCAGTTTGCTGGCAGTCAAGGATTTTGCTGATGGTATTTAAGCCTTGGATGAAAACTCTCTAAAATTCCACTTATACCGCTCAAATACAAAGAGGTAAGTAAACATATTCAGAGAAGAAACAGTGAAAAGAAAGAAGCAAGTCCTGTTTCCGTTATAACTTTTTTTATAATTTCACTCTTGTACAGATCACGAATTCTGTCAAATAGCCTACCTCACAAAAATGGGAATACATGAGTAATTCACTGAATTTTTAAAGGGAGAATGACATGTTTTCAAATCTTTCTTTATGCGAAAAATTGATGGTGAGCTGTCTATAGCAGGTCCTGATCCCAAATGGGAGGGCACGTCAGGTTAGAGCTGAGCTGTGTGCCTGGAAAGGAGACAGAATGGAATAAAATAATGATATGAAGCCACTCTGGATCCTTCTCACTTCCATCTATCTTGGGTATGAGGACAAATGATTTAGCTCTGCAATTCTAATTTGTCTGAACAACCAACAGGCCATTTAAAACAAATACTGAATATTTAACAACTATCAGTTAATGTTTACCCTGCGGAGTATGTTATCATTATGTTTAATGCTCCTCAGATACATGGTACAATTATTTTAATATACATATCTCCCATCTCAAAAGGTCTAAGAATAAGACCCAAAGGTTGCCCATGTACAGAATTGTCCTGGATCTGTTCTACCAGATCTGTTCTAGAAATGTGTGTCTTGTCATCTCCATCCAAGTGCTTTTAAATGTGGTGTTCCTCTGGATGGATGGTTTTTCACTGAGCTTCAAGCAGTGTTCATGTTCCCTTATCCGTAGGAGTGATGCTGGTGCCAGCAGTATCCAGCCTCTATGAAAATACATTTTCTCCACCCAGTGAACTGTATTTGCATTCCTGTGAACACAAAAAATTGCCTCTGCAATTGCATCTCAGAAAATACAGTTCTCTAGTCAAAACAAATGTGGTCCTTCCCCAGATTTCACAGCATTTGTTTAGAAAACAGGCTCTGACTGTGTGACTCTGCCTATGAAAGGAAACATGGGTCACTTAGTAAGAAATGGAGCTGAAAACAGTTTGTGCTACATGCAAGGTTCTTCTCACTGTGTGCACCTAGGAAAAGGAAGGAAGAATCCCATAAGCTGCACCAAGGAGCAGTTTAGTCAAAAGGCAACTAGAAAGCCTATAAATTCCTGACAGACAACACATTGCAAATATCCTGCATATTTATTTTAAGAGAAACCCTAAAAAAAATAAAAGAGGTCAGTATCATCAAAATATATGTTGAAAAGGAGACCAAGGCATCAGATAAATTGCAATGTTTGGCCTGTATTGGAGAGATTTTCTTCAAGGCTCAGTAATTGCTACAGTCTGCTCTGTTAGAAGGATGGCAAGGAAACAGGTAGGTTAAATGGGAGAAACCATCTCCATTCCTTACAAAGAAATTACACTCTTGCATAAAACCAGGGCACTCTTTCTGGAAGATCTGTATATATTCATGTAGAAAGAAAGAACCAAACATAACTACTTGTAGTGCTACCATGCATATAATTACAGTTGTGAAAATATGTGAAATGAGACAAAACATTTGCTAGGCTGTTTTCTTTAGAGAGACACAGAAAACTGCATAATAACAACCCTACCAATCTAGAAAAGGACAACTTCTGCTCTGACACACTTTGACATAGCTTTGAAAAAATTTGGTTGTCCTATCAAATGAAAAGACACTTAGATTTTTTTTATGCTCTTTATCCTAGGTTAACACATGGTTTGAGGAGTAAAATATTCATGCTTGAATATTTTCTGAAATACATTATTAATCTTTGCTTTCTTAACTCTTTGTCACCCAGTTCAGTAGCTTTCAATATCCTTCCAACATATGAATGCCAGAAGCATTCCCAGTGGGAAGACAGACCAATTTCTCCAACACTGATTGTTATAAAGCATTTACAGATTTACTTTCTTTTGTCACATTTCACTGACCCTTTAAAAGCAGACTCCAGTCCCCCACAGTTTTGCAGTCCACAGGCTGAGAATACCACTCTAGACATGTTCAGGTTTGATATGCTGTTGGTGTGTTTATCTTCCAATTGTGTTTTTAAGCAGTTGCTGTTGAGGAGTAGATCAGTATGTGCCAGCAGCTCATGATCTGGAGAAGAGGGGGTCCTTTGGATCATCCCTCAGCGTGTCCTGTCTGTGGGAGTCCTGATCCAGTGACAGTCTGTTTCTCAGATCACACAAGCGCACAGACATGCACACACATAAGCAGAGAGGACATCCTGTTTTTAATATCAGCAGCAAATATCTGCTGCCTATTTACAGATTTACAAGCTGAATAAGCCATCAGGTATAAATGGATTTTTCCAGAACAAGGAAGAAAGTTTCTGGGGGACAGCAGGACTCAAGCTGCTCTTCTTTAATGAGAACTCCCAGCGTCATCTGCAGTGACCTTCATGGCAGGCCTCCCACAGACTTCAGACAGGTCAGGGTTTTTCTTTGAAAACTGTGTGCTGGAACATATCTCTTTGCTCAAAGAGTGTTTACAACTTGAAGGAAATGGAACTTGCCCATTTAATGTAGAAGGCTTTTAAATCCCCCAACATTTCGTTTTCCAGTGTTAATTTCCCACCATAATGCATGGCATTGTAGCCTCGGAACCAGGGGTTCAACCATGTGTCACCACGACCCTGACTTGCAGAGAGTAACAGGGTTCTGAAATTACACAAAGTTATACTTATTACAGCATTACAAAGCTTTTGGTTTAGATGCATGCTTTTTTCCCCTGGATGAGGAGGAAACGTAGTTCAAGGTTGCCCAATGTTAAGACAAAGATAACAGAGCAGCAAGTCCTTCTCTGCTGTTTTTCAACATGTGGTTACTTTCTGTACCCTCAAAGGACTCCCTATCCATATCCTTCTGAGACTAGCATTAGCCACATGCTTATGTCTTATGCTTAGGGGATAAGTGCTTTGACTACTATAAGCACTTTGCTTAATCTTTTAAGTCATGCAGTTCCACCTGGTGTTAAAGATAAAAAGATTTCATCTTCATAGGTTTGTTTAAAAAGGTGCAAGACGTTACAAGTTATTCCCACTTTTCTCATTGGAAAAGCAAACAACAAATATATTATAAACTTGCAATCTTGATGCCAAAATAGGTTTGTTATAACCCAGTTAGTTTTCAGCAATCACCAAAAAAGTGCATAAGCACCCATTCAAGCTCAAGCAAATTTGACTGCTACTAACATCTTTAAAACATGAATCTGCCATCCTCCACCAGAATATAAAGACAAAAGGGTTTGTATGGTTACCAAAGCAATTATATTTTGATGAAGGGATTTTTAACCAAAGGTGATAATTCCTCCAGTTTTTGAAAAACCCTTGTGCTGGGATTTTATTATTTTTGTCTTCATTCCTCTCCACTAGGCTTTTTAATGACATGAATGCCATTATCCCATTTCCTGCTGAGTTTTCCCGAGACTTTAATAACAGGAATTACTTGCTCCTGTAGAGCAAATAACTATGATAAGTAACACGGTACTATTGTTAGTATAATGTTCCAGATGCTCAAGTTAATCAAAAGAGAAGAAAAGGTGGCTTTTAGAGCAAGATTTACTTGCTAATATGTCTAAACCTGTGCATTCCATTAGCACTAAGCAGAACCTCAGCAATCATAATGCTGTAAATTTTCACCCTTTAGTCCTAAATTTAGGGATTTAAAGGCAAGAAAAGATCACTTGAACAGAACAAAGACTTCCATTACTTTCAATGAAAGCATTACTGTTACTAACTATGATTGCAAAGATGAAAAGACCTCTTTAGTAACACTCCACTAAAAAAAAGGTGAGCTCTATTTCTAGATTGAGCTTTTCTAGCTTCAAATCTGATCTTTAAGCTGGATTTTGCAGTACTGTTGCCTTTTAAAGATTCTATGAAAGACAGGTCTTTCCCTTAAACCTGAGAATTCCACTCACCACACATCTCCGCTGTTGAATTCCACTCTTGCCACATCTCTGTGTTCCTATCTCACCACAATAAGATCATCTATTTCTCAGGACAGAAAATCATTTACGAAAATACTGGTTACTCAGACACTTTAACATGTTTCCTAACTGTAGGAACCATTTGTACATGTTAGGCTACCTTCGCTTTCCTGCACCCAAAGACAGCTCTGGGCACGGAAACACTCCTTCCTGGAATGCCACTGTATGATCTCTCAGAGCACTCAGGTATATTCTCGATTTAATTTTCTCAGTAATTTTATCCTATGAAGCTGTTGCAGTGATACAATATTAAAGACTTTGAGTGACAATTTTGTCATTTTCATGGTGAGCAGGGATTTGAATTTTCTGAAAGCAGCAAAGACAGGAATCCACCAAAAAATCCTCTAGCTATTGACCTGATACCTGACAATCTGCTCCCTTTTGAAACTATATTTTAAGAGGATGAGCTTGGCTCGTTTTTCTGCAGCTGAAACCTTTAATTCAGCAAAGATTTTAAAAAATATGATTTCACAATAGTCTAGTCAGAAGTTCATATAATCTAGGACTACTGCATGTAGCAGTGACCAGGCATTTCTGAATTACAAGGTCATCTCTTTTAAAGGAGTCTCTCCTCAGCTGAATGAAAATCCAATACCCTGTGTACCTCAAAGGACAAATCAAGCTGTGACTACCCTGTCCTGACAAATCATGGAAATTGCTCAACAGTGAACACTCTCTTTCTCCATCTTTCATGTATTTTCCTCACATGTGCAGCAGTATGTTTTCTTCCAGCTGTGATTCCTCCCCTGCTTCCACTTTTAGAAATCCTTAGAAAGGGTCCTCAGGATTAAATATGAAAGCGGGTGGGGGAGGATATCATTCCAATGAGAAGATTGTGGAGATTAAAATGTAATGTAATAAAACATGTCTTCTAGAAATATGCACTCTGGCATCTAACTATAAGCAGGCCATTTCATAGCTTTTATTACGCTGGACTTCTGCCAGTAGACAAAAATCACACAGAACATGCAACTTTAACAGTGAGATCTTTCCCTTATTAAACCTAACTACCAGAGACAGCAGTCACCTCCACTGGTGCTCTGCCTTTGGCCCCCTTCTGAGGTTTAGGCCATTAAATTGGTTCCACATGACAGGACTTGGAATGATGAAAGTCAATCTAACTTATGATTCTGAAGTTTAGTTTCCCTTAAAGTGTCATATTTCAAAAGTTCACAGCCCAAGTCCTTTCTCTTCCAGCTTCAAGCAAGGACCATTTAAAGCTAATTTAAACACTGTTAGAAGATTGTAACTTAAGGTCTGTCTCTGCATCCATTTATTTTTCAGTGTGAATAAATTAAGAGAAGAAAAACTTATTATAAGGTATCAAACACTAATATTAAGGTATTGATTGCAGAGAATATCAGAAAAATGAAGATTACCTGATTGCTATTTATTTTAACAATTTACTGTACAATTCAACAACTTATTTTCAGGCTTTCGTCTCCCTGATACAAATTACAGATGAATGATTTAGTTATTGACAAGCTAGTGGTTGCTTCTGATATCATTGGCCAGTCTTAGCAATGAAAACATTCTTCAGAATAAAGAAAACTAATCTTTTTTGTTTGTTTGTTTATTCCAGCCCCTTTTACACTGAAATCTTCTTGCCTAGGAAAAAGATTATATACCAGCATTGAAGTGCTCTTGATATATTTGTTCCCAGTGGCCATGGAAGAGCTGTGTTTATTTCTTCACTAATTAATTCTATGTGATCATTTCACTGAAATGAGGCTTACTTGCCATTTTAAAGGTCTTTTAAGTAAGATTAAAAGCAACATAATAAGAGATGTATAAATATTTAGATATTCTACTGTTTACTAAACAGAATACAAGGCATTTACTTTTTTTCGTGGGATCCCCCTTTGCACTATCCAGACGTAATTTTTGGCCAGAGGATTAATATTATATAAACAATCATTTATTTCAGAAGAAATGTGATCGTTAGTAAGCTGTTCCATTGGTTAACGAAGAACCTCTGCTTTCTTTATCCCAGCTGGGTTGAGGTAATTGCCTTGGGCTGCAGGCAGGAGAATGGGAAGTAGATGAAACATGTTGAAGATTAGCCACACAAAGAAATTGCCTAAACAAAGAAAGGGCTCCAAGAGGAGGAGAAAGTCTCTCAGCCTAGACAGGCATGCTGGGAAAGAAACTGCTTGTGCTGCTCACTACTTCATATCCACAAAAAATGAAGAAGAGAGTCATTAACAATTCCTGTGGGCTAATCTGTGTATGTGCAAGCAAACTGGGCTTGTAGGCACTTTCTGACAAGAAAGAAAATACAACTGTGACCAAATGCTGATATATGAGGAGGGTTGTTTAAAGGTGAAGCTCCTCCTTCCTTTGGTCTGTTTATACTCACATTGGAAACCAGAGGAGTCTATTTAATCATGTTAAAAACTCAGACTGAATCTGCAAAATCCCCCCAGCCACATTACCCCTTTACATTCCACTACTCCATTTGTCCTAAACACACTAATGGCTTTTGTCCCCCACATTTTACATGGGATTCACCTTATTCAACTGAAGAAATTAAAGTTTCAAAAAGTTTAAACTTGGTCACAACTCACCCTGGCTTCCCTTGTAGGCAAATCCGAAAAAGAAGATTACTTCATGGAATCATGAATGGCCTGGGCTGGAAGTGACTTTAAGGATCCCGTAGTTCCAAACCCCCTGTCATGGACATAGACACATTTAATTAGACCTGGTTGCTCAGGGCACCATCCAATCTGGCCTTGAACACTCTCCAGGATGGGGCATCCACTACTTCTGTGGGCTACCTGTGCCAGTGCCTTACCACCCTCACAGTAAAATAAAGAGTTTCCTTCTGAGTAGAGAATTTCTTCCTGAAGAAGAAAACTTGTCTTAGCCACCTGCCTTAGAAAAAGATGAAGTCTCTTGAAGATGCTCGCTTCTTTCTACTGTCTGTAAAAAAAGACTGTTCGCGAGTAGTACAGCCTTCAAAGCCTAACCCTGAAGCACGTAACTGAGGAGAGAAGATGTGCTGGTATACAAGCAAGGATTTCAGTTTCTGCTAGAGAAAAGTCTGTCCTTTACACTTCCAGGAGACTAGCAGTGTTACCACAACAGTGTGTTTCCAGCTGGCAATCTTAATTAAGAATCACAGGAGTGCTTCCTATTATTATTTCTCCCATGAAAAATCTCTAATGCCTTGGCTGAAACTCACTGCCAATGATAGAGAGTCAAACTGAAATAATTGTCAGCCTTGGAGCACCATGTAGCACAAAGTGTCTACCAGTAGAAAATCCTCTTGGTGGAGACAAACCTTTGGAAGTCCTCTAGTGAACATCTCCTTGTTCTCTAATGAAGGACACTGCATGCCAGAGACATGCAGTCATGTTCTTTCAATTTGGTTATTCTTATGCATTCAATTACTGCCCTTCAATCACTAGCTGCAGGATAGACCTTGATTTGAAAAATTTTACTTACTCCAAAACAAAGAATCAGCATTCAATTATTCCTGGTTTTACGTTTTTACATAGCTTCTAGCTGAAAAGCGTGGTCGCTCATGGAACAAAACAGCATTGTTGGACAAATAAGGCTGGTTTAAATATACTGCTTCCTTTGGTATTTTCATACTAAAATAAATATGAGCTAGGCTAGAATATGAGTAGGAGTGATATTCTAACACTTCATTAGCAACCAAATAGACTAAATTTTACATATATTTCTCAGCTACAACAACAGAAATTTTCACAAACTAATGCAGATTTTTCAAAGTTAGACTAAAAGCAGCAGAGTTTAAGAAGAGTTATCTTACTTTTAACCAATAGTTAAAAATAGGAAAGCTCTATTGCATCTGTGTTAAGAAGAAGAAAAAATATGAACTAAATACTAGTTCTACTGAAGTCCTGCAAAAGCCACATGAGTCTATTCATAGACTTTAACTATCTCTGGATCAGGCCATCATTAAATACTTGTCCAGATGTGCTATTACACACCCTTGACTTCTGACCTTATCTCTGTTTTGATGACTTCTGTGATATAACTGGGCTGGACCCATCTTCCCTGAGGCTTTGGTTTATGTATCAATAGACACAGGATTTAGTCTATCTACCTAACTGGGCTATCATCTGAATGCCACGTCAGAAGGAAGAAGTTTTAAAAGTTTTGCCACAGAGTAGGCACTCATCAAAGTTACATAATCTGGGGATTTTCAGTTATTCTTACGACACAACATTCCACTGAGACAGTGAGCACTCTGAGATAAGCTCTGGTCTATCCAGAGTGAATCACAAATCTGTTCATAACAATGGGATCAGTAACATGTACCTGGACTCATTCCCCTAGGAAGAAGCTGGTTGGATAATGTTATACCACTAAATATTGAATGTGTCAGTGAAATATTTTCTGCACTCAAGCCTTGCACTGGTATGAGTTTTTCTTGTGCTTGTTTAAAGATGTGATTTGGAAGTGTCTGTGATTAACACTTCAAAACAAGGTTTACCATCTTCATCTAAAAGTTGCATTACCTGAATAATGTCTTTTTATACAATGGATAAATTCTGTCAAAGCATCTAATATCTTTCTCCTCTTTTCTTGCCGAAGACACATTCCTGGCTTTTATTCAAGTAAGAGGTAAGGCAAATGTGAGCAATCAGTTGACTTTTTATTAGATCAATGAAGCACATTGCTTCATGAGTTTTTTAGAGTGCAAAAATCTCAAACATTTGAGCAAATGTATGAAATTATGAATCGTGCTACCTAGCAGCAATGCAAGTTTATATGATTTATAAACATTCACTTCAATCATTCAGGAACACCAAAGGTGTATCCCATACACAGTCACTTCTCGGAGTATCAGGAAAGTTGGTGATTTATCTGTCAGAGGTGATTATGCCACTTTGGAGAGCAAGTGATCATTCACTTTTTAAGTAATTGTCATGCGTTTTAATATTAAATGTAAATATCACACACTCAAAATTTTGCTTTCATTTTGCTTTCAATTTTGCTTTCAAGACTTGAAAACGATTCATATGCCTTTCCAGGCTCACAGTGATCTTCATTTGCTTGTTCTCTTTCAGATCACTAACAAATTGTAGATTTATCTCTTTTCAGAGCCAAAAAAAATCTCATTAATCTGTGGGATATCACATAAATGCTGAAGTGATTCTGATTTATAATCCCCAAAATGTAAGATATGGGTGCCTGAAATTCTTTTTTCCTTAAATTGGTCATGCCTAAGTGTGCAGTTCTCCGTGGATTTGTCTGTATCTCACTGATGTCTACCAGCTGCAGAAGAACTGATCTATGGCCTACTTTTTTCTAGTTCTCCATAGTTATGAGGCTTCTCTTTGTTGCCACACTGATGTTTTAAAAAGTAAAATCTGTTTCTGTTGCGCATTTTCTTGCTGCGTGCCTTTATTCCTGTTTGGAATTACCCAGCAAAGATGGCATGTTTTTGATTTTGATTTGAGGACATACGATATCTGTTGCATCACTGTTTTGCCTGGGGGGTTCAAAGTGCCCGGGCAGATGAGTGCATGCATGCTTCTGACTCTTGGATATGAAGAGAGCTGTTTGAACAGCCACAGCCAGCTCTATTGTGTTCACAGCAAACACTGTGAAGTTCCTTTCAGCTACATGTCGCTTCCAGTTTATGTTGTCTGAAATTTTAACAATGATAGCTGGTACTAGGCTTTTTTCAAAATTCTTGCTCAATCAGAAGCTGATATCCAAGCATGGCTGCACACAATCTCTTTAAGAATAATTACTTTTTCAATAAATTTAAGACAATTTTAATGGACACATTCAGGTCATATTTGAACATTCAGAAGTTTTACTCCACACTGTGTATTTGTCACTATGATTTACCTATGCGGAAAAAAGAGTGATCTGGACAAACCTGCCACATGAAGAAGACACAAACGAGAGGTACCCAGTGCTTTGTTTGCAGAGAATAATACTGTTCTGTTTCATATCACTGTCAGTTCCACGGTTCTTTACAAAGACTGGGAGTACTTGTTTTAACATAGAAGCTGGCCTAACTATTCTGCAATAACTCCCCCATGTGGGCATTTCATTTTACTCTGTATTTCATTTTCAAAACAGGAAGGCTGACTCAAATATTAGTCTTTTTTTCATTTGTAGTGGCCACACACAAATTTTTCTGGCACAGTTATGATATACGGAAATCTTGGTAACTCTCCCAGTGTCAGTAAAATCCAGAGCATGTTATCTGTGTTAATCAAGTATGAACAGGTTGTTTTCAAGGATGATTTCAGTAGGGTAAGAGTGAGCTATTTTGCTTGTACTAGTAAAATAAGGTGTCATTTGATCTGATTTAATTGTTTGCCTCTGACAACTCTGGAAGCTCCAGTTGACCAGACCAGCTTCTCCCCAGTTTGTTTATTGGAGTTAGGCAAAGCCTTTTTGCTGTCAAAGCTCCGAGCATAACTTAATCAGCTCTTTGTAGCACTGGTCAAAGCTGACACCTTTCCCTTGCTCATGCTGCCAGCATTCCTCATACCCATGGAGGCGAACTGGTAGTGCAAACTCTTTGGATGGCACATAAGAACTTTGAAGGATTGTAAACCCTCCAAAACTGTCTAGTCAATACAGCTGTGAAACTTTATATCAAAATCTTCAGGCAGTTAATTTACACGTTCTAAGCAGCTCAGTCACAGTAATTCTGATTGCTTTCCTACTTCTTACCTAGAAATAAAAATGGTGATTTAATTACCTAATGGGATTTCTGAAATAAACAAACACTGATAAATACTGTTTTTTTCTTCACTTCAGCAAAGACTATAATCTAAGTCTGACTATAATCGAAGTTTATTAATTGACAGATAACCAGAGTGTGAAAGACTAAGCCACTTTTCTGTTGCCAGTAGGTTGTATCACACAAGCATCCCAGACAGATTTTAAGCGGGTACAAAATGTATGTTGGCATGAAGAGGGAAAGTGATCCTCCAGTTTGTTTCCTTGTTTGAGACAGTTGATTAACAATGGGCTAGAGGTAGACAGGAGAGAGGTCATTCTCAGGCTGTGTAAACAGAGCAATTTCTCACCCAGAAATCCCCTCTGTGGCAGCTGTCTGAGCTGTAGGGAACTTGTCTTTTGTATAACCAGAAAGAAAATTGTGAAACAGTTCTTGCCTCCTCACTCTAACTTATTTAATCTGGGACCTAAGGTACCAAGAGACAGCAACAAAGGCAGTTTACTTCCTCTTTTTAGACCGACCAGTCCCAAGAAATCCTATCACCTTCTTCGAGAAGTTTATGTGATGTGATTCTAGACTGTGTACAAACGTCAATCACTTATGTCTTCTGTTCAGCAGAAAATAAATGAACAACCAGCCATATTTCTTTTTTTCTCTAATCATTGTCCAAACTCATTCCCTGGATTTACTCTTGCATGTGTCTAAATTACTTGTTGAACATGCACATTTTTTTCAATCTGTCTTTTGAATATATGTAGGTGTATATATACTACTATCTATCAATATGTAGCCTGCCTAACACAATTTTGTTTAACTTTCCTAAGGGTACAGCTTCTCTAAACTGAAATGGACCCTTCATAAGTCATTGTTGAAGTGAATTGAATCTTTTTTCAGAAATGTTGAAAATGGAAGTTCTCTAGTTCTTAAGGTTTTATTAATTTGGTAAACCCAGAGTAAGCATTTTTCATACTTCGGAGTAACTACTCTAGTGAATTTACCATTATTTCAGCACTTGAATTTTCCAGTAAGTTCATGAAAATGTTGGAGCTCCCCTTCTAGGGACTAAGTGAGTGTCTGAAATATCAAACTGAATGTTAGGCCCAGTCCCCCGTGTTTAGCTGTTCAGGGATGTAAAGAAATCTGACTGAGGTGAAAAATTCCTAATTTCTTAATTAAGAGATCCATACAGCAGCTCTCCTTTCATCTGGGCTGGATGTGTACTACCACTGTTGAAAGATAAGCATTGAAGTTCTTATAGTAAACTTCAGCAGTATTGCTGTTTTTCAAATGATAGCAGAATTAATAAGTACACCTGAATCATCACTTGTTAATTCCTGTAAAATCCATTGCATCTTTATATATTTTGTTCTTTAAGAATATTGAACAATTTTCAAAAATATAGGAAATTCTTTATTGTAGAAGTGAAATAACAGCTTAAGAAACCATAATTTGTAAATATGTTGAAGTTGGTGGGATATATGTATTCTCACTTGTCATTTTATCAAATAAAAAGGTTCAGAGGTGAAGCTTCCAAAGTGTCCTTAGAGTCAGTGAAGATATGCATGCCTTTGTAGTCTAATTCAAAGCACTTAATTTAGACCCCTATATACAGACATCTGTACGTTCCCCAAACCTTTCATTTTGCGTTGTATTGATGGGTCTGGTTTTGCAGCAGCAGGAAGACATTCTTAATGAGTTCCCTCATTTCTCACATTTGACTCAGATATTTTTCAACTGCAGTCTGAATTTTCTTCTCCTAACACTTAAAATCATTTGGCTTGGTAAGGCTTTTAATTGCTTCTTATATTTTGACATGATCTTGGTAGACACACTAATTATGTGTCCTTATCTTTACTTGTATTTTACCCATAGTGATGGGTAGTTACACTGTTTGACTTTCTTGATCTTTCTAAGTCTTTCTAGGCTCACAGCATCACAAAAATTTCTGAGTTTGAAGGGAAACACAATAATCAAGTCCAGCTCTGACGTGAACAGCCCATACAAGGATTGAACACATAACCTTTGTGCTACCAGCACCAGGCTCCAACCAAACTGGGCTAATTTTTTTATATATATGGAAAACATAATACAAGTTTTGCTTTTGCTAATACCAGTCCTAAGAAAATCTCTCATGCAGAAACAGATAGGAAAGTCTGAAGGAGCCTAATAAATTCTATCTCTCTTTAAGTATCCCAAGTTTTCCAGTGTGAAGGCCACCCATGTCCTGGGGGGCATCAGGCACAGCATCACAGCCAGGCAAGGGAGGGGATTGTCCTGCTCTGCTCTGAGCTGGGGCAGCCTCGCCTCCAGTGCTGGGGGCAGCTTTGGGTGCCACAATATAAAAGCTCTTAGAGAGTGTCCAAAGGAGGGCAACAAGGATGGTGAAGGGTCTGGAGGGGAAGCCTTACAAGGAGGGGCTGAGGTCACTTGGTCTGTTCAGCCTGGAGGAGACTGAGGACAGAGCTCACTGCAGTTACAAATTCATTATGAGGGGAAGAGCAGGGCAGGCACTGATCTCTGCTCTGTGCTGACAGTGACAGGACCTAAGGGAATGGCCTGAAGTTGTGTCAGGTGACGTTTAGATTGAATATTAGATAAATGTTCTTCCCTGAGAGGGTGGTTGAGCACTGGAACAGAGTCTCCAGGGAAGTGGTCGCAGCACTAAGCCTGACAGAGCTCCAGAAGTGCTTAGACAATGCTCTCAGGCTTATGCTGTTATTCTTGGGGTGTCCTGCACAGGGCCAAGGGTTGAATTTGATGATGCTAATGGGTGCTTTCTAGCTCAGCATATTCTATGAATCTATGACGTTGCATTTGTCCCTTTCATACTGAGTTAAAAGAAAAGATTGGTGTCTGCACATAGAGAAAGGTATAGGTCAGTGTGCTAAGTAAGAAAGCAAAGATAACCCTTGAGTTTAACTATACTTCTGGGCATAATCAGCATCACAAAAGGAGGCAATATAATATCCTTTGATAGCTATCTTTTAGTTCCCTTTTCAAATAACCAAATAGTACATGCATCTGTATTTACTGATGTAGCTTTCATCACATGAACAGACTGACTCCCAGATATGCTCCTTTGTACCCACAGAGAGTTTCTTTAATTGATCTACTGCCTCACATGTTTGTGCTGAAAATACATAGGCAAATGTTTTAGTTATGCTATCCAGAAATGTACTGGTATGCTTTCCATGTCACAGAAAGATGAAATATTTGGGAGAGAGCGACAAGATTAAAAGTTTAGGAGAGTGATAGATTTCTCAATATATTGAATTAGAAAATAAGAGAGGGATCATTTTGTCCTGCTTTCTCAGCTGACAGAGGGAGGTCTCGGCATGATGTAGAGCAAGGCACCAGCTTTCTGTTTCCAAATTATGAGAATGTTAATTCCTTTGCTACAGTTTGAACGTCAAAGCAAGGTAAAAGCAGACGCTTTCATCATTTTGTATAATTTTTCTCATAACTTTATTTATATATGCAGGTCATCCATGAGCAACCCTGTAGGATTCAGATTTTAAAGTCAGAGGGTAGTACCCCAAACATTTTTTCTGCTCTTTTTATTAACATAGATTGCCAAATTTTAACCAATGATCTGTGAACCAATACTGTGAACTTATTAATTAAGGTTGTTTTTCCTACCACCCGGTGTGATGTTTGACAAGAGAGATGCTGTGAATGGCAATATTAATGTCAACCAAGTTCTCGTTACAGGTACCTGTTCTGCAGCTAAAACAATCAGCCAGAACTTGTTCAATATATACTTAGACAAATATGACTAGCTTTGTAAAGAAGAAGGTATTGATCTTATTTAAAAATGTCATGAAGGAAAATAAAATGGGCTAATCACCACACAATACATGGGACAGAAAGTAGATGAACACAACCTGGTCCCCACCCTAATTTTAATAGCAACTTACCACAAATGTTCTCTACTTTAAAAAAACAAATCACATCAATCCTAATATTGTGCTTTATCATCACTGCTAAATAAGCATATATAACCTTAAAGATAATTTTACTGACTGCAAGGCATCAGTAATTTTTGTATTTTGCTGTGAGTCATCGATTCTGTAGTGGACTTATATCACTGTATTTCAGTGGGTTTATATCAGTGTAAAGGAACAGTTCACAGCTCTTGCTGGTTCACAGTAAAGAGTAAATTTCATTTACTGTTCTGAAATCATTGGTTGGGATGAACTTCACTGAAAAATAACATAGCTAAAACCAGAAAGAACAATCTATTACAGTGGATCTTAATCACAAATCACAAACATCTTGACAAAGTCTCCTTACTGACACTGTAGGAGAAGTTCACTTAGAATTTGTTGGAGGTCTGGTATGCCAGAGAACAGCCATCACTCTGTCTGGTGGGAAACTTACTGTGCTACCATGCACCATACATGAAAGACAAAGATGCAATTATTTCCAAAATCTGTATTGGAGTTACACATACTAATTAATATTTTCATGTGTCTTTGTGTGGAAAGAGTCAATTGGAATGGCAAACACCGGCCATTTGCACTTCCCCACTTCCAAAGAGGAATTGTATCTGTAGACAGGGACCGACCAGTCTGGAAGAAACTGAAGACAAAAAAAATTTATTTGACCAGGTCCTTCTAAATAGCAGGCTCCATTAGCTACTGTGTATTTTTCATTACCTCCATAAACTTCCTTGTATATCCGACACTTCTGCACTTTTTCATAAAAATCTGTTCTAAATATGGAAATTCTTCTTGTATTGCTCCAGGTGAAGACCAGGAAGTGATCACCAGATAATCCTGTATTATATATCAAATTAGTCACTCTACTCCAAATGTGTCTGACAACTGCTTTGGAAGAGCTGGAAAGGGCCAAGTGTCTGATGTCGTAATTTTAAATCAATAGGGTTTGATTTTCTGTGCCAGA
Organism: Sturnus vulgaris; assembly: GCF_052056855.1. Taxonomy (NCBI): domain Eukaryota; kingdom Metazoa; phylum Chordata; class Aves; order Passeriformes; family Sturnidae; genus Sturnus; species Sturnus vulgaris. The sequence continues at coordinate 40,348,124 of NC_142283.1, forward strand.
AAGTCCAGCACTGTTGGCTTTCTTGACAGCAGATCCAAGCAGGTAAAGGGCTCCGATTTGTGTCCTCTTAAATGGAGTGACATCAACCTAAACCGGTCACAGGGGCTGATATTTCTTCTGTGATGATGGCATATCCTCCTAGATTGACAAGTCAAAATTGTCTTCGTTTTTTGAAAAGTCTGCCAGAAAATACTACTGTTGTCCAATGCCACTGTTATTCCCTTTTTTCTTACTTCTTTTTTTTTCATTTCTCACACTCACTTCTTATAAATCAGAGCTGTATTGATCATCATAATTTCCAAAGGATAGTTAATCACACACAGAGAAAGGAAAAGTTGGAACAACTTTTTTCATAGCTAGAAACTTTTCTCTTGCTTGTCAATGAACTCAAGTGTCTAATAAAAATTGTAGGGTTTACAATGATTTCAAGTGGATGAATCATATTCTATGTTAGAAATAATGGCAGAAATTGTTCATGAAAATTATAACAAAATTGAGTTAAAGAAAAATTACCTGTGCTCCCACTTTCAGATAGTTTTATAGCTCAGTGACTACAGAGCTGTCTCATTCACTTAACAAAGACCTGATTATATTTCCTGAATATACAGAGTTTGTTTCTGCCTCTTCAAAATTCATTGCTGTTTCTTGGTTTTACCCTAAAGAAGCAAATCTGTTTCCTCAGCATCCCTACAGTCATCTGTTTGGAAAATATTCTAAAAGCCGTCAGTAAAGTAAAAATATTCAGCAGTCATTTCAAAAACCTGTGCTAGGACAAAACCAGATTTTTTCACTCATTCTTAAGCTTCAGCACTTGTGTGACAGTTTCAGCGTCTTCTGTGGTCAGTGGAGAGTGACAAGAGCTTTCCATCATTACAGAGGAAAGGTTTCTCACCTAACTTTTACACCACTGATGCCCATGCAAAAAATGTTACTCATAAAGTGGAGCTTATTTAAGGGAGTCCACATCGGCTTATGAAGTAGTCTGAGAGCAATTAAAACAATTTTATGCTTGCTCATATGAATAGTCTCTGTCATCTTTTTGAAACACCTGTGGAAAAGAACACAATTTTTTTTACACATTCTTTTATTTTTCCTCTACCTGTCACATTGGTACAATGAGACAAACTTTAAGTTATCTGTAATGTGACTTTACTTTTCTTATTGTCAGGGTTGTGTTGTGAGGATGTTTTATTTTCTCCTAGGAAGTGTTGCCAAAAACATACATTATACAAACCTTTTTTCCCTCCTCTCTGGACCTGCCATTAGGGTGATTGAAATACCTATTTGAATTGTTGGAATTCTCTTGGACTCCCTGTGAATAACTCACACATATTACAGCTCTTAACAGATTCAACAGTCATGCTCAACATCTGATGGTTCACAGATTTGTATACAACTCTAGCTAAGTGTAATAACATTGTGTTACAAATTCTTGCTTCTTTTTCAGTTCTAGGCCATGTGCTCTTGGCTGCAAAATGTTCCATCATCAACCACAGGCTGGGTTAGTGTACAATCTACTAATTATAGCACTCATTTTCTTAGGAATGGAAAAAGACTAATGAAAATACCTGAGGCTGAGAAGAGTATACAGTCCAGCTTTCCTGATGCTGAATGAGTGTTCCTGCCACTACAGGAATGAATGAAAGGTAAGATTTTAAAGTCCATTTAAAGCCATCCAGAGTACCTTTGCATTTCTCCCATATTTCTGACAAAGTTGTAGCAATTTATTAATAATGTTGAATATTGTGACTAGTTTTTTTAAAATGCTTTCTAGTGGAAAATACTCATATTTGGCAAGGTCTCCATGTGTGCACAGGTTTTAAAAATTATTATCTGCTTGTGAATTATAAGACTAGTCTTCTTTTCTCTCTAAAAACTTCACAATACTCCTCAGAGACTGTAAATCATGAAGCCTTGATGCTAAAAAGCGTTGCCTTTTTTTGAACATTGATATGATTTAACCTTTTCTTTGTCATAAATAATATCACATAGTTTACATAAGGCAAAGTGGTTTGTATCTCAGTTATGCTGGTTTATTTTGTTCTTCAGGCCGGATTCTAAAGGGCAGGATCATAGTGGAGAGTTACAGGTATAGAAAAAGACCTAACTAGCTGATTTTTTAGAAGTTAATACCACATCATAACAACTTCACCTCTTTCAGATACACAACTTGAAGCACTAATTGATTTAGTAAATTTTTTGCTGTTAAAATGATCCTTACAATTACCCCTTAAACAATTTCATCCCAAAATGTGAAGGAGCACATATTCTTAGTTGCTTTTACAAATTAAGCATGCATTGAAATAATCACCCTGCTTACAGTGTTGAGTTTTGTAGCAGACATTATTTGATAAATGCTTCATCTTTGACAGATATTTTAGGAACTGGTAGGGAACTCACAGGGGAAGCACTGAGAGCTAAATTTTCTGATGGTGTTCATTTGACAAAACTAAATGGAAATGTCTCAAGATTAGAGTTCCCCTTTGTACAGAGAAATATAAGAACTCACTGAATATGATTCCTCTCATCTTCAAGCAGACACTGAATTAGTACTGATAGTCACAGTGATAGTCCTTTCCCCTGACTGGTGTGACTCAGTAGATGTTTATATTAAAATGTTTATAATTAAATGGGACAAAACCTAGCAACTGTCTTTACAGATAAATCCCACAGGATTGATCCACAGTCCACCAAAGTCCATGCAAGGTTGTTTATTCAATTCTCTGGGTCAGAGATCATTCCTTTCTTAATGAAAGATATAATGAAATAAAGAATAAGTGTTGGATTTCTTGAGCTCAGCTGCCTGAATTTTCTCAGAATTCTGGCACAGCTATGGAAATACATTAGGGATGTAAGAAAGCATTTTCTCACATTAGTCATTGGAGGTACATTTGGGTATTTGCCATTTTCATTTCAATCCTTGATTTAGTAAGAGAAAACCAACTAAATCAATTTTCCTTTATTTATTTAGTAAGGGAAAACACTGTTTTAACATATGGAAGACTTGGAAACATTCCAGGAAAGGAGAAGGTTTGACTGAAGACAGGCACATACAGACTACACTTCCAAAGTATGGCTTGTGTAGGGATGTGAGATTCTGACTGCTCAAAATAAAAATGCACCAATGCATGTGAAAAAGCAGCACTCACTTGTGTTATCAGCAGCCTTACCAACGATTCTGTGTAAGCATTATATATATGGGTCTTGAGCCACACAGAGCACAGAAAGCCAAGGATTCCACAGACTGCAACAGATGTTCTGTGTCACCAAGAAAGTTCTCAGAACCTGGCATGGCCAGGGCTCTATGAAGAGATCAGGAAAACACATGTTAGTACCAGGCAAAAAAAAAATCTTCTGTTTCAAACTACCCTGTGTTTTGAACAGTCAGGTGTTATTTCCACGAAGCAAATTGCTGAGGATTTCCATATATTTGAAACAACCAACTGCAAAAATATTACAGGCTTGAAGATTCTTGAGGGATTACTACCTTCAAGTAGGCTAAGTCACACTTCTAGCTGCTGTTTCAGCAAATTACCCAAGTGTCTTGATCTGGATTTGGAAAGGTGAGAGAATGTTATTCATACAGAATTAAAGTCATGTTTCATCTTGGTATTGCTGTATCTGAGACCTGGAGGACATATCATTGAAGAAGATCTTTTCATGTTAGTTACAGAATTGTTTAGAGCTCCAGTCAGGGATGACATTCCATTAATACTGGTTGAAAGAGATCTCTAGAGCCTTTAAATTGAGATACAATGGCTGATAGGAAAAAATACCAAAACCTGTTTTATTTTGTTAACAGAAGATCTTACATGATAGAGTAGCTATTAACTGTAAATTAATCTCTTTGTGCAATTTTTCATATAGCTTTCATCAATTTTGTTTCAAGATCACTACACCCCATATGTATCAATAGAATACTGTCTCTATATGAATAATTATCAGTTATTAGTGAATGTCATAAGTCAAATTTTCAGCTGCCTGACTAGAGTTTGTAATCATTTGGCTCTGATTTTAGTCAAAAATCGTGGAGACTGCATAGAAGTTCTGTTCCATATGTTTTCATTAGATAATGCTCCTGCAGTGTTGAGAGAATATTTAAGTGGAACGATATGACAAACGTCACATATCAGCTATAAATAAAGACTAATAAATCATAAGGTGTCTCAGCTGTGAGATCAGTAGCACGGGAGAATCTCAATGTGAAAAATTAAAATCTCATACACTAAAAAATGTAGCAGGAAGTTGTAGGAAAAATGCAGCAGAAGAGGTACATTTTAAAGATCCAACAGCAACAATAAAAACCCAGGAAAAAAATGTGTGAACCTAAAGAAATACTAATATTTGTATCTTCATGGCCTAAATTAACTCTTTACATATTTTCTATTCATTATGAAGAGTTACGTACTGCAGTCACAATCAAGCAAACAGTTTTACAGGTTAATTTCTATTTCTGGGTAATTAAAACAAGATAATTATTTTAAGCTTCCTAAATATCCAGTAATGGTATGATCTCACAAAGTCCTCTACAGTTTAACCATAACCAGAAAAAAAAGCAGTATTGCTTACACTGTCAAAGAAACAAGGCATATTTTTCCTCAAAACTGACAGTGATTGAATTTTAAAATAGTATTTACAAGTTCTTAAAACAGTACAAGCTGAAAGGAAGTAATTAAGCTGCAAATAATTATCAGCATTATCCCTTTTGATGTAGCTGAGTTAAAACCCTGTGTCTTGTGGATTATTCTGGTTAGGAGGAAACATAAGTGACGAGTATCTTAGACAAAAATCTGTCTGCATGCAAGAACATTTACCTGAGCACAGGATCACAATTCCTATACTTGATTCTGAAGAGTTCTCTCAGTCATCAGGGAGCCCCAGAGGTGAAAATATCAGCTATATCAAGCCCTACAGCAAAACCCAGAGCTGACTCCAGATGGGACTAAGATTTCACTTGAAGAGGAGATCCATAAAAGTGCTGATATATTAACCTCTTGACCATCTGAATGGCTCAAAATAACTCGTTTCCTTGTTCAAAAGATAGTGAAATGTAGTTTGTAAATAAATCCATTAAAAGGATCTAACAGATGGTCATTATCTTTGTAATGCTGTTTAGTTATTCATGCAAACACACCATCAGCATTTTATGTTGGTCACAGGAATCAAAGCCATGATTTAAATAAGCAAGTAAGATTTTGTAGTGTCTCTACCTCTGTGTACAGAGCTTGAGAAACATCACAGGACCTTGCTGTCACGGCAGATGTGTTCAGGCCTTTCTGAACATCATGCATGACCAGAGCTTGGCAGCTATCTGTCAGGGCTCTATTCCCTCTCTGTGAGCAATAGCCTTGGCTATTCAGGTCAGTCATGTCATTTTCAGGGAATCTGATGTGGAATTCTGATGGACAGGATTACATTGTGAGTTATGCTGAACAGCATTTGTTAGCTTATTTTCTTTTCCAAATTGGTCACTTAGTGTGGCAAAAAGAAAGAATGAAACTCATGTGAATTTATATTAGAAATACTGGAGAGCACTGAGAGCCCACATATAACACTTCTTGACATCCTGTTTAAATTTCTGTAGGTATTATTCTTTGTGGAACATGAAACTCCTAAGACAGTTAAGGCATTTCTGGTCTCATACCAATAATACCTCCAGCTGAGGCACAGGAAATCCAAATTGCTCTTCAAATTAAATCACGGGAAACCTTGATTCCTTGCTTGTCTCAAGCAAAGTTAATGGGAAACAGACGCACATTCCTGTCAAAACACAATGTTGTATATTTATCTTCTGCTGGCTTATCTTTCAGTGTACTGGGCTAAAATTATAATATTCACATCCCCCCACCCTCCCCCATCCCCTCCCTTAGTATTTCATTTGGTTAATATGCTTTTGCAAAATACTAATGAAAATAAATTATCAATTTGTATTAATACTGATAGCTGATCATTACTGGCAAATCTGGATCATTAACTTCATCAAAAAGAAAACTCGTGTGCTCTGGGAAACAGTGGCAAAAGTACTATTCACAATCTAAACTGATACAAAACAATGAAAACATAATCATCAGATGTAACAAGATATTCAATCTAGACTCAAATAAAATATTTGGATTTGACTCCAGCTAACAACATTTTGGTAAAAGAAATCTCGTCCTGACACAAAATGAAGACATAACTATGTTTTTAACAGTATGCCTGCCCTCCCTTCCATCCCAATATGAAGCTATGCCATCCATCCATTGGAACTACCATTCCAGTTGCAAGGAAGGAGGTTTAGGTGTATCCTTTATCAGAACTCCCAAGGCAATGCTGTAGGTTCAGCAGTTAGATGATTATATGCTGCACATGTGAGCAGCTGCCAGTGGCAATACCAGGAGAAAGTGCTACTTTCAAGCTGGCTTGTATCCTTGTGTCCCACTGCTTGTTTTTCTTCTTTCCATTTCTCAACACTATGATGGACAAGATTAACATCTTTCTACTCCCTCTGAAAAGTGGTTAGAAATTGTTTAAAAAATACTCTTGCAATGTTAAAAGCTTTTAATAGGAGTTTCATTGATTGTTCTTCTTAGTGTTTACTAGAGCCAGCAATGATCAGTCACATGCCATAGAGAAAATCTGGAACAGAAAAAATTCCTCCTTAGTGAACTAAGCTAGTTGGCTTTTAACTCAAAGTCTTTGTGTAGCAGTTTGTAGTTGGAAAAAAGTGAAATCTCTGTGTCCAGGTTAATACTAACATACTTTTATAAGTATGCTGCATGAAGCTTCCAGCTGTAGATAACTAATGGCCCGAATACAGTGAGATTATCCTCACCTGCAAACATGCAACTGAAAGATTAATCAGGCCTATTAATATCTTCTTAAAGGCCAAATCAGGAACTGTTCAGAACTCTGAATGTCTCTGTGCAGTCCTTAAATGTGTTTTAACTGTGATACAAAAAGCCAGTGTTTAAAATGTCATTTCTATAAACCTAACATTCATCAAGCTATATCAATTCACAGCCTGTTGGCTAGTGCTTCTCCTCTCAGTACTCCCCACCTTGTGTGTCCCACATCCTCAGTGCCCTTGGAGTTAGTGAGTTTACAGTTCTTCTGCCAGTTGCCATTGGAGAAGCGCCTTGGCAAATGATCAACCCTACCTTCCAGCTTTGAAAGGGATACACTCGTTCTCAAGTCCTTGCTATTTCCTAAAAATCTATGACATCTTAAAAGAACAGTGCTGGCCTGGAGCCCATGTACTGGTCTCAGCAGAGTCCAGATCATGGTCACAATTGTATTCTCCCATGCTTTGACTGAGGTTACTCTAAGTTTATATCCATTTCACTTCTTTGCATTTTAAAAACATTGGCTTAGTCATCCCTGGAGACCTCGGGCTTTGCAGGATGTGGAGGAGGAAATGGGCTAGTAAAGCTAATAACTCCCTTGGAAGGGTGGAAATTTCTCCATGATCTTGATCAGGAAGGAATGAAAACAAACAGCAAAGCAAGGAATATTTTTGCAGTGCTGTCTGCCTCTCAACCACCAACATGCACAGGCTCACTGTGAGCTCCCTGAGACCTCCTTGCCCTTCCCAAGGGCTATGTAACCTGCCCTTGGCTGACTTCCTCCTTCGTCACTCTGTATCATGGACTCTGAGGCAGTGACAGCATTAAAAACTGAACATCCTCCTATATTATTGTTTATATTGTTCTTTCCCTATCTCCTTCCAGAATATATTTTTATAATCTTCTACTGCAATAGCCTGGCTTGCTAAATGAAGTCTTTTGTTTTCAGCTACAAAGTAATTTTGCACTTAAGGAAATGAAATAGAAACTACTATGTTTTATATCTTCACTGCTTTACTGGCAGTAGGCCTAATGTAGCCAGTGAAACACGTCATTAGGAATGCCATGGAGGAGGTTGAAGACAATCCTTTGCACATTGTGTCACCGAGGGTAAGAGCAGTAGAGAAGAGGACGGCAGTCATCATGGCATTAAACGCTTGATGAGGTTACACACCAGCACAGGTCTCCCACCATTCAAACCACACTGCAAAGGCAGGGAGACAGAAAGGCAAGCAACGAGCAAGGAGACTGTAAGAAGTGCCAGTGGTCCTGATTCGGGAAGGAATAAAAGTGCCAGGGATGCAGAGCCGGGGCAGTCAGAAACACTAGCAGGAAACTGGAGCAATCGTGTTTGAGCGAGGGGAGGGAAAGTGGGGCTGGTTTTGATTCTGTTTGGTTCATGTCCTGTGCAGAGCACCTGCAAGCACTTTAGGCTGATGACAGATGAGGGCTATTTTTTAAGATGGCTCTATCTTGCCAAAAGAATCTTTCTGATACAGCAAAGCATACGTACCAGCCTTGGGACTTTCAATGTGATAGAAAACCATTCATAGTATTAAACTCTATTTAGACACCTTTTCTCAGGTATTTGAGCATTGTCTGGGAGCAAACCTTCGGTGTTTTGTTGAGGTAAAGTAAGACCATATTATCCTATGAGACACAGACAGATGTGGTTTGCCCAGAGATAGTCTTCATGACTAACTCCCGAGCAGCCATGCGAATTACCAGCCCATTTTATCCCAGATTCCCTGTCCCTTGATGTTTCTGGCCACTGAATAAAGCCATGACCTGTGCTAATACCTGCTGAAAGCAGTAACCTCGTGGTTAATTTGCATTAAACAAGCGCTCCTGGGTTAATTTAGCACTGGTAAGTCCCAGCACGTCCAGCTGCATTTCTTCCTGTGCAGTCTTGTCCTATCCTCGCAAGCATCATTTTCTAGTTGGTGGCTGAGGGCCAGGTCCTGCTCCTAGATACTGCTGGATAGATCTGCTCTGCCCACACAATTTTCCAGTCTGCCTTTTCCTCCCTTGACTAGGCCTTAATTACTCATCTGGTTGTGTATTTTGTACACTGCCATCCATTTTATTCTCTTTGTTCTACTTCAGACTTTATGAAAAGCTGGGGTGTCTTTTAAAAATGCAAATGCAATTACAACTAATTTTTTCCTTTCTGTAGACACACCGTTGGTCTGATATAACTCTAACATTATTTCTTCTTGACTAGTTCTTAATTAAATTAAGGTCAGAATAAATAATTTCAAGTAATGTGTGTGCTACGGCAATACACTGAGGCAAGTTTTTGTAATTTTTTTTGCCATAACAATCTCTTAACATCTTATGACTCATTGCAGATTCAGCAGGTTATTAGTTTCCTGAAATACTAGTAAATTCAGTCTTTCTTCCTTACTTGTTGCGTACTACCCTAAATTTCTGGCTATTTCCCACCAGTATAGAAAAATTAAAGGAATAATGCTCACAGAAGCAGGAGTGCTCTCTCACGTCTAGTATCAACCTGCTCCCTCACTGTCCTTTTTTGGTAATGTTTGGGCTAGGTTCTGCATGTGAAACAAGCTGTCTGACAGAAAAGAGTCCTGATGTTTGCATTGGTGGAAAATTCCAATTCCTCATTAGTTTATTTACTGTGTTTTACTGGACTCTAATTGCAAGTTTAAATGCTGTGGTTATTTTTCATTACATTAGTAAGAAAAGGTCCTGCTGCTTGCAAATTATTGAATTTTTTCCAGAAATAAAAAGTACTTTGAAATATCCAAATGAAAGACTTAACTGTAAACCAGTCATAAATTGACAGTCTGTTTTTCTCAGAAGTGTTTCAAAGAGTGATTTACTCCTGATGTCACAACATCTCTTGCAATTCTTGCTGGAGACTGAGTTTTGCTGACACAGACTATGTCAAACACAAAAGACTGTCTTAGTTTAAGTGTGTTTTGAACCAGGCAGAAAGGAAAGAGAAAAAAATGATGGAGGGAAGAGGATTATCATTCCAGCTATGCAAGTGAAAACAATCTGACTATGCAGAGGAAGGGAAAGGACAGAAAAGGAAAATAATAATTTCCACTGTCCCAGAGTGCCCTAAGAGGGAAAAGGAGAGGAGTGGGAGGGCAAACTGATGTTCTGCTTTATATATCAAATTGGCTTCCTTTTGCTTATGTTGAAATTTTATGGGATTCTCTTTTTCCACTTTCATTTTGAGAGCTGCTAGGAGCTTTTACCATTCTCCTTTCCAAATTTAAAAGGCCAGACAGGCTGAGATAGGAGTGGGGTTATAAGATTGCTCAGTGCCTATAAGAAATGTAGTCAAGATAAAGAGGAGACACACATGAGGCTGAGTTGCTTGAGGAAACAAAGAGCAGTCAGGTAGAAGAGTTTTAAAGTCCCCTGTTAAAGCTCTTGTGAAGAATAAATAATAAGTTGTTTATGATTTCTGATGTCAGAGGAGGGGGAAAAAAATCCAAGACAGAGAGCTATCTTTGCCTCTACGTCTCTTATTGAGCACAAGAATGCAGATTTCTATCCTTACAACTAATGCTTTAGGAAAAAATAAAAGTTTTGGAAAAAAAAGAGCACCCAGAGGTTGTGTCATACATGTTACATATGTGACAGGCTCTTCTCCTCTCCACAGTGACACACAGCAGGGACAATCATCCAGTGTGGTCCCTGCAGAGGAGTGAAGCATGGTCCCCAGGCGGGTCTGCAGGAGGAGATGGCTGCCCATCTGCTCTGCTCCCTGCAGGCATGGACAGGTCCAGACGTGCCTGCAGAGGTGCATAAGTGTCTTTGGGATGTCTTTTCCTGATATTGGCTGCTGTAGGACTGCAGGCATCTCTAGGAGTGGGCAGGTAGCAAATAGCAGCAATCCTGCTCCAGGTGCTGCATTTGGCCAAGAAACCCTTTGCTGGTTCAACACCCTTTGACTGGCTAGGCAGCTTTCTGTGACTGTGATCAAAGGGCTTGAGTTTGCTGCATCTACGTAGTTTGTATGAGCAGGGACCCTGCTTTAAACCTGGTTTGCCTTTTGCTGTAGTTCTGCTTTGGGCTTCACTGTGGGAACTAGTTAATGGGGATAGAAGGGGCTTGGAGTATGAATGCAGGACTAATCCTTAACTGACAAGATAGCAGTTATCAGAAGTAATACAGAATGAAGTAGACTTCCTTTTCCAGCTGTTTATCTGTCTCTGTTGCCTGTCAGATTGGGAGCTTGATGGCAGAGACTAGTTCTTAAAATAGATTTCCATGTTTTCTGACTGAAGGGAAGTATAATGCAAATAATAGGGGCAGAAATTAAGGCATTCAGTTTTTACTTTTGCGACAAATTTACCCTGAATCAGATTATGCCTGGTGGAGGTAATGTGCACTGGAGTGAATGCCACCCTGCCTTAGCTGCTCTGAAGTCAAGCTGTACTGATTTGCAATGTTTGCTCATGGTGCAATTATTCCTTCCACCTAGAGCAGGGCATGCCCTGTGTCCCTTTATCTTATTGCTTCATTACTATGCTAAATTGCAGAAATATCATGACTGTTTCTTCATCATTCTTAATAGCTGATTAAGTAGTTTTATTTTTACATACTCTGCAAGTCCTGCTTAGCAAGGCTGGGTGTTAGCTAATCCTGATGTAGCCACTTGGGTTTAACTTTTTTAATGAGAATGAAACACATCTGTTACATGGCGATAGTAAATCACATTAGAAATTCCAGCAGAAGATAAGACCCACCTACACTGTTGGCCTGTATCTATCAGGAAGCCATAGCTTGCTATGCAATCAGTTTTTGTCTCAGTACTGGACTGTTTGAAGATTCGTGGTTAAATACAAACTTGATCTTAGAGTTTACATTCCACAAGTGGCTCAAGCAATTTAAAATGAACTCGACCTGACATTTTAACCTCCTTACCAAGTTATGCAGACTGTTTATACTGGCAGGGGGATCTAATAGATGGGGTAAAAGAAGGGAAAGGGGAGTCAATCATCTTATCTCAGCTGAATCATTGATTCACAGTGTGACCTATGCAAAGCCCTGAGTCTCTATTGCCTCACAGATTTTTTTTTAAACAAGACTACTCTGAAACCCAAATATACCACTTAAGATGTGATTTTCTTGTTAAATTTATGCTTGCTTTCGGAAGAATTGTCTAAGCATGGAACTTTTTGTAGAATGCTGAAAACAACCCAGAAATACTGGACAAGAGTTATTGGCCAACTGTGAGCCTTGCAAAACATGAAGTGGGCCATTAGTACACAAACCTTACATTTAGGGTTGCCAACAATTCTTGAAAGCCACTACAGTTTGCATGAGTTTAGTCATGACTTTTATTTTTCTCAGAATTACCTGAATTTTTGAAGACTAAGACTTTCAGCAAGTTAATCTCAATTTAACGTCTCTTCCCAAGAGCTGAACCATAAAGATTTAAAGACTTGGGACACTTTGAGGGCAGCATTCAACAATCTGGCCATCCAAAAAAGACATGCTGAGCCTAATACCACTTGCCTTTCTGACACTTGTCTGTCTCAAGATTCAAAGTTTGAAGAAAATGATTGAATCATACTCTGTTTGGTAGAGGCAGTGTCATGGAGATACAAATTATTTGTGAGTTCTTCAAACTCTTTCAAACAGCAGCTGCTATTTTGTGTACTGTTTCACACCCGGAACATAAGGGCAAAATTTACTACTCTAGGGTTGATTGCAATAGCTCATTCTTACCCTTGAATTGATATTGAGGTAAAACACATTGCAAATGAAAAGACTGCCACCTAACCTCTTGATTCTGATTGTGCCACAAGCCTAGAGCATTCCCTTAGGCAGCTGTTCAATCTATACACCACATTTCTTTTAATCAGACTACATTCCTTGAAAGTTCAGTCTATATCTTGCTATTGGTCTGGAAAAGAAAACATGCCATGGCTATTATCAATATATGATAATAATGCACTTACAAGAAGAGAATGGTTGCAATATCAAGCATCTCAATTGAAATAATTCTTTCATTCTCCCTTAGAAAACAGCAAAAAATAACATTTTACCCACATTTTCTCCTAGAACAATAACATATGGTGCCTAGCCTGGAGCAAGGCAGAAAAATTCCTTTGCTTTCTTCATGTCAGTAGCAGTTGGGCTACTAGATATGGAGATGGTCTGAAATCATACCTTCCATTAGAGATACTGGCTTTTCAGTTCTCTGAGGGTTTCTAGAGGAAGATTGTCTGCATGTGCAGCTCCACACTATCTCCCACAATACAGACCAGGCTAGGGAAGGGGGAAAATTACTGTGGAGCAAAATAGCTGCTCCAACATACTTCCCAGTAAAGTAAGAAAACTCTGCAACCTCTGGTCAGGCACAAAGAAAAAGCAGGAGTGTGTTGCTTCAGACTGTACTTTATTGAGCCACGGATTTCTCTTTCACAGTGCATTCACTTTGCAGGAATTCAGAAAAGAAAAGAATGAAATGGCTTAGAAGTCAGGTAAGTAGAAGTGAAAATGTTGGTCCTGTGATCATGGTGCGAGCTTCTTTACAGCTACCCAGAGGGTACTAAAGCCTGCTTGCCCAATATGGGGGGAGTTCATCTCTATTCCTTCTGTGTGTGTAAGTTCTGACAGACCCTAAGGCATCATGAGATCTTCTGAGAACTTTTTTAATGGGGCACAACACAGATATTTACAGGCAGCTGTGAAAGTTCAAATCAGCTGCAGGAGAGGGCCTGATCCCTCATCACCTTTCCATGGAGCAGATAAATCATTGACTGGACTGGTCTCTTCAGGCAGTCCAGGGGGCTCCCACCAGCACCTGAATGAAAGCAGGAGGGGAGGTGTTGTGTCAGTGTCACTTCTGCCATGAGCAGCCATCAGGAGCACCCCTTTGCTGCAGAGAATAACTTCCACAGGAACTAAGGAGCAAGAGTAGAGCACAGAGCCCTCTCTCCCCTTTGTGGCAAGAAAATCATATTTGTTACTGTTGGGATCACACAGCTTGGCTATGGCTGACTAGAGAATCCATCTCTAAGACAACGTTCAGACTCATCCTCATTAGCTTCCAGTTATAGAGAAGGCAATGGGATCCAGATATTATTGTGTGCATTTTGAACCTGGGGGGGGTTTTGGTAGTGAATCATGGTTTTAAAAAGTTCAGATTTTTGCTAAGGGTAGAAGTAGTTTCCATGACCAAGATGTAAGTTAGGTAGGTAAATAGTAGGGTAATAATTACTAAATGCTTAGGCTAGAGCTAATTGGTATAATTATCTGCTATTATAAACTTACATACAGAAGAATGTAAAATAAGTAAACCGCTAACCATGAAGCACAGAGCCTTGGATCGTGCCAGAGGGTCACTGAGACCTGATGAAGACTCTCCTGACTTCATCCTTCGAGACCACTGACCCATTTCGAGACCACTGACCCAATTCAAGAGAAGAACTGCACACATGTGAAGGACGAATGGGCTCATTTTAATATGGGGTGGGGATGGGAGGTGCTGGGGTTATGCAGATGTATTGTATGTAAGATTTTGGGGAATAAATAGATGGCAAAGAACCTTGTTCGGGGCAGTCACGCCTTTCAGAGGTGACTCCCGTGCCACCCACCAGTGAATAAACATACCACTGTCTAACTTTAATTAGTTAGAGGGTCTTTGTCCGTGATTATACCTTTTTTTTTTTTAACGATTCAGTAGTTTTCTTGTTTTAATTTTAAACTGTGGTACTATGCTGCATGTATGCCACATCTATGCCAGAAGCTTCAAAATAGGACTGGCTGAGTGAGAAGGATAAAAGTGGTTAAAATCTGGGAAACAAAAAGAAGGAAATTCCTCACAACACTGTTGTAGTCTTAGTCATGTTAAACTATGGGGAATGAAAAGGCCTGCATCTACAGTACATAGATAGGGATCTGAGCACAACAGGTCACTATGATTTCTAAGATGGTTTCCACGGATTTTGGTATTCTCTCATTTCAAAGCATTTTTCAATTAAAAAAACATTTTCAGTGTTTAATTCATAGTAAACAGAAGCTGTAAGATTTGTTCAAGGTCACAGATCAAATGAATTTTGTAAACTGGAAAGAAAATAAATTAGTATAACTTTGAGTATCTTTCCCTCATCACTGGTTCATGCAGCTTTCCCTTAGGAGACAATGACTCTCACTGTCTCTTCAGTCATAGGACAGACTCTACACATAAGAGAATTTTATACATAATTACCTTAAATATACATATATATATATATATATAAATTCATATATATATAAAATTCATATATATATATAAAATTCATATATATATAAAATTCATAATGGAAACAGTTTTCTGTTTTCATCCCACTCTAACCACAGCTTTTAGACCTGAGAGTGCCACACACACTAAAGAACATACAGGATGATGATCTCACTACTTTCTGTAAAAACTCCCCAAGAAAGAAAAACAACACTTTATTGCTATAAGTAAGGGTCATGACACAGCTTTCTTATATTCACACTGTGTTTTTAAAGAGCTTGTACAGCACAGATCACAAAAATAATAAATCCCCATGAGAATATAGAGGCTTCATCTTGCAGGCCATTTATCTTGTTAAGGTACTCTAATTAGTTACACTAATTACAATCAATTGTTGATTTTAACTGTTAAATGTAATCCATCTGATCCATATTCCATAGGCTGGCAACGAAATTTGGATGGCTCATCATATTACATTCACTGCTGCAAGCTCTTAGCTAAGAAGTGATCCTTGGTGCAGAAAATACAACAAATAATTTTCCTCTACCAAACTTTGATTATAAAGAATTATCCTACACTTGGCATGATGAGGGGTTCTTGAGTCCACTCCTGGATGCTAACCCTACTGCATGGTTGTCCTCATCAAAAAAGCCCTAAAGCACAGAAGTCCTTTACCATGGTTAATGTTGTTGGGCTATTTTTTCCCCCAGGAGCCTGATGCCTTCTTCCACCCTTCATTCATCAGGCTCTGATTTCTCTGTTGGGGAATTGCTCTGTGACCTCCACCAGAAGCATTCACCAGGTGAAGAACAGAAGCAGCTCATGGTTCTAGTAATGGTCCAGCAAATGGTAGAAACTCATAGGGGCCAAGCCACTAAAATGAAACATCTGGCAGCATGTGGCAGAAGGTTTTCTCTGATGACCAAACATCTCCTTTTTTACTTTCAATACATCAAATCATTGAAAATTGCTTTCTAATTTGAGCTAATAGGCACTGTCTGTTGTGCTCAACCCACTTTTGGGCCATGGTGTGCTGTGGCTTATCATTCTGAGGATTACAGCTGCCTGTACCTTTTTCATCTGACCCTTCAGTTGAAAGGGAATATTCCAACTTGCACAATTCCAGCTCCCAGACACTGACATGTCCTCTGCATCACTCCAGAGGTAATCACTTACCAGTTACAAATGGCAAAGAGCATCAGGAACATATCCTGTAGCACAGCCAAACCCACTCACTGTAAGGAGAGAAAGTGGATAATGGGCAAAAAAAATGGGAAGGAACCATCAGTGATGCTTTAGGAGCTGACATGATAAACAGAGACAGGCAGGACTGGGGCTTGGTGAGAAAGAGACTTGTCTCCCTTGCCACAATAGGAAAACTGTGAGTTATGAAACTATCACAAGGCTTTAAGCTTTTGGTATGTTGCTTTTGAAGGATGATGGCACAATTTGTAGGGATCATTGCACAAGTAACAATCAGCAGCTTATCAGGCTGAATGATCTGTTGTACAGATCTTTTGGGGTTTTTTACTGCAAATGTGCTGAAGAAACAAAACTTCTATCATGTTCTCTCATTCTCTGCATGGGTTTTCTCTTCTAAGCCCTCAGAGAACTACTGATGTAATTAAAAGGGACAAAAATAAAATTCAGAGACTTCAGAAACATAGAACTATAACAATGTAGAGCATTTGCAGACCTATGAAATGCATTTATCTGTTTGATACATATGTGTGTATATATATATATATATATATATATATATATATACACCCCTATTTTTAAATCATAATTTTCAAACTATTTCCCAGGTTCTCCGTTTAAAGAAAAGAACGAAGTGCACATTTGAATTCCTCTGCTGAAATCCGTGAAAGATGAAATGAAAACATGTCAGTTTCTATCAGCTACAAATAAGAGTGCAAATAAGAGTGACTGACACTTTTATCTAGATTTCTTTCCTGGCAACTAAGAGGTTAATAATCACAGGATCCAATTTTAAAAAAATGTAATTTTATTCCAACTGCTTTATTTTCCAAAGTGCATTTAGGGTTCATTTCAAAAGGTTCTGTTTCAAAGCATACCCATGCAGTCTAGAAAAATGACAGTGGTTTAAAAATCATTCAACAAAACCACAGTGTCACTATTTGGATTCTCAGTCTGGGGAATTTGGACTGTTCAGCTGCCTTGTTTAAATATTTTTACAGTAGTATAACTTGCCAAATCTAGCTGAGAGGCTCTCATAATCACGCATGTCATAGTCTATATTTTTATGACACAGGCAATGCAATCTAGATTTATTAAAACAGAATCTCCCATGTGCAAAACAAAATATATTCCCAATATATCACACATCCCAAATCTCTGAACTAGGGCCCCAAAAACTAGAGTACATACTCTGTGGAAACAACACACTTTAATCCTCAAACACACACTTTACAGTTAAAGTTTCAAGACTGCAAGGCACAGTAAGTTAGTTAAATTGTGTTAGAGACATGGTTTATTTCATGTGGACAGAGAAAGCTTTGAAATTCACTTTTTATTCCTTCCCATCAAGCTTATTCCAAGTGCAAGATGTGAGGGTCAGTGAACACAGGATGGCATTCGTGCTAAAGGTGCCCAGCTTTGTGCTGTGCAGTACAGTTCAGCTCAGCCTGCCTCAGCTTGGCTGTATTCCATAGGTGTAACTGCTGGGAGACTGTTTAGCTTGTTCACTTAGAATTGCATTTGACTACTACTATTTTAAGGCTGTACCTAGACAAAACATGAAACTAACAAGCAACTGAGGAGCCGCACTTAAGTGGCAAAAAAATAACCTTTGCATTTTTAAATACATGAAACAAAAAAATACCCACAAAAACTAAAAACCAAAAACCAAACCAAAACAAAAAAACAAAACAAACACAAAAAACAATATAACAAAACAAAACAAAAAATCCAAAACCCAAACAAATTAAAAACCACCACCAAAAAACCCCAACCAAACAAAAAAACCCCGCACCAAACAAAGGGGGGTGAAGGAGAACAAAATGGCTCTGTAAATGTGTTCAGTCTCTTTTATCATATTGGAGAATTAAACTAACAAATAATCTCTAGATAAAGCAAGAGAGGAGATGGAAGGCAATTGTACCGTGATATCTGTGGAAGTTTATGACCCTCTTCTAATCCTTTTACACCGTTCAGGTAGCAGGAGAGACTCTGGATGAGTCTAGAAGGATGTTCAGACAGTGGAAACCACAAAGCTGCCAAAAGAGTCCACAGTGTATTTATTTCTCATTGTAGGCAGCAGTGTTCCTTTTCCATCACACATCTCTAGCAGCAACTGAATGCTCGGGAGAGCATCACCACTGCAGCACATGAATAATCACACCAGCCAAGACTGCACTGAATGAACACGATCTGCAGTGGCGGGAGGAATGCAGAAAAGGCATCCGTGGGAACATTTTCAAAACATCAACAGTTTGAATTTTCCAATCCCTGAAATACTAAATAGAAAATGTATCTCCGTGAAAAATAAAACAGTCCAATTTTAGTATTTTCACTGCTTTGGACAGGTGGTTTTGGCTACTACAAAAAGGTACAACTCAATTAGAAGAATGAGAATGCTGCCACTCAAAGTGGAATAGTTTTTCCCTCCCTTGATACTAGGAGTTTTAAACTTGCAGCATGCATGTTTTGAGTAAAGGAAATTATTTGTGTAAGCTTCACCAGTTGCAATTTTGAAAACTTACCTGTGTCTACAGCTACCTTTTGAAAAAGCTGTGTCAAAACAGAAAGCCTGGACGCAGGAAACTCTGATACCTAGCCCTGGACATAACACATACTCACTTGGGTAATTCATGTAGACTCAATCCAGAAATATATTAAAGGCTTCCTGTGAGACATGGAGAAGTAGCACTGGCATGGATTTCTGCTGAGATGTTTCTTCTGGAATACCATTTATCTTTCCTGCTGCTGTGGTGAAGAGAGAATGACGTGGAGGAGTTGGATGTTGCAATATCATACTTGCACTGCTGACAGTCCAGATGACAAAACAACCAGTATCACTGGGATGGACGGTGTTGCTAGTTTGTCCTGCCTGCCTGTCAAGGCAAAAAGAACAAAAACCAGCTATAAAAACTACACCTTTTAAACAGATAGGTACAGGGGCATGACTGACTCACCTTGGGTTTGAAACAACAAACACACACTTTGTTCTGGTATATATGAAGAGCGCTTAGAGCAGACTATCGAAACATGAGTTTGATTTACAGGACAACTTTGGCACTGATGATTTGCCAAATCACTGAACAGTAATTCATCTCTTCTTCCTCACAACATTTTTCCCCCACAGCTCTCCTTCAGTAACAATTACACATAATCACAATTCCTGTTCATCTGCTTCATAGCTGTATTGTTTAAAGATAGCCAGCCAGCACTAATGTCTGAAACTGCTTCGCTCTTATAAATCTATGTAGAAAGTAATTCACAATCTTTCAAAGGAGCACACAAGTTCAGGGCTCACATAATGACAAATAATTTTGGAGCTTACAGTGCCTTTGCCAGCAAACGGTCCCCCAGTTACTAGCATTTCCTTTGCCAAAAAATGGTAGACCAGTTACTGAAGATTAATAAACACAAAATAGATCCATTTATGTAAGAACAACGCAGCAAACTTAGCGTGGATCGGTCAGCAGAGGGGGCAATGCTTAGGCTGACAAAGCTCTGGAGTGTTCTGCTGCTGAAGGATGGAAAATAGGGATGACATTGCCCTCTCGTGGGAAGCAGCTGAAATGGAAAGCGGCAAAGCTGCAGCCGGATGATGCCGGCAAGGTTTGTTAATCCGGCGAGTCTCATTACAGCAGGCGCTTAAACTTCCTGACATTTTCGTTCCATATGCTCAGGTCATTCCCAGTTGAGAATATGTGACATGCTGCAGGACCGGGATTAAATCTTTACTAAAAAATTCAGTGTGTTGGCTAGGGATATAACTGTGAGGCTTATGGCTCAGAAGCATCCCTTTAAAAACCAGATACTTGATGTCAGGATTCTCTTTACTGAAAGAACCAGAAAGAGTGAAAAGCACCACTTTTTAGTTTTTTAGCCTGAGAGGTATGACACAGAGCCGTGCCACTGAGAGTCAAATCCTGCTAAGACTGTTTAGCTTTAAAAATATCCTCTGTGTTCTGTAGCCAAGCAGTTCAGTTCTTATCTCTTAAAAGCATAATTCATACTGTACAGAGTGGTGGGATGGAGGTGATTTAGGGTTAATTTCAGAGGACTTCCAAATTATTATGGATCTTATTGAAAAATATATCATAGAGTGGGTTACTGTCCAGCCATGATAGCTGTGGACATTACAAATGGGCTGTCCTGAGGAGCTACATTTTATAAAGAAAGCTGATGTTGATTTTTGCCCAGATCTCTTCAGAGAACCTTGCTAAAAATGAGCTATTCAACTGGCAAACTCGGGATAAAGGAGAGTGAGTAAAAGCAAGAAGCAGTGGACAGGTTGAGGATAGGAGGGCTGAGGACAACCTAGTTTGGTTTTTCTTTACTACTGGTGCCCTGGTTGCAACTACATGGTTGCAATGTCAAAAATGCAGGACAGTCTCAGGATATCTCCATGAAGGAAGCACAGGCCTACAGGTGGGTCACTCCTAAGAGCATATACAGGATTTTTGCAGTAAGCATGGCTGCCAGAATATTAACCATTAGTAAACACTCTCTTCTCAACACAAGAAAAATAAACCCAGCACTTGCCATCCACTGTCGTGAGCAGCTGTTAAGAGCCACAGCAAAACTACACAGGAATAAATTAAACTAGATATGTTCTGATTTTAGAATGGCTTGTTTTTCTTCTATTTTCCATATAAATAAATAAATAAATATGCATTCATGTATGTTTGCGTGTATGTATAAATGTGGGTAGGAATTGCAGTGACTAAGTAAAATTTTACTCTCTCAAAGTCTTTGTTCAAAGTGTCTCAATTTCAGGTTTTTGGGGATGGAGGACACATGATGACAGAATAAGCCATACCTTGTTCATACACCAAATAGAGCTTTTACAACTAGCTGTTGTAAACGTGGGATGGGCAATAAAAGGGTTCTGACCAGTGCACGCAGAAGCTATTCAGACAGCTTGTCTTTCAGGATAACACAATAGGAAAGAAGGCAAGCACATTTTTAAAAAAAAGCTAATTTTACTGTGTTGGATATTCCACCAACAAAGTGTTTACAGAGAGAAAAATGGTAGCAATAATGTATCTCTAGATAAAGCCAGCAGGGTAAGAGGAAGTGTTTCAGGTCCATTTCTATTCAATTGCCTAATTTCTATTGCCTTCAGAGCTCAGCTGGAGAAAAGAGGTAGTGCTGCGGTGGGCAGAGCAGTGCCTGGCTTTGGTGCAGTGCCAACCCCAGCCCAAAAGGGTCCTGCCCACCCTCGCCCCACAGAGCAGTGGTCAGAGCTGTGCTCCAGCTGCCAAAACAGAGCTGCCCTGCGAGCTCTCCGGGGCCCTCAGCGTCTCCTCTGGGTCCGTTCACAACATGTCAAACAGCCAGGAAAATACCCTCTGTGTGCTCAGTGCAGCAATTACCTTGAGGCTCCTGATACGTGTCCTGGTGACAGAGCAGGGTTCCAGTATCAAAAAAGAAATGAAGGTAGTACCCGGCCTCCCGGCTTTAACGGGTGTCTGTCAAGTCTCCGTCCCACAAACCTTGGAATGCCTAGTTGTCCCAGTGAACAGAGGGGAGCTGCTCCAGTGCAAACCATCCCTCCTGGACTCTCATGTGACATGCAGCTCCCAGACCCTTCTGCTCCAGTCCCAGCTTGTCCTGACACTCCCAGTGTATCCCAACTCAGAATTATAATGGTTGCAAGAAAAAAAATCTATTTCTCCCACTCTGGATGATCCCATTCCTTTCACGTCTCCCTGAATTCCTAAGCTGGCCATCTTCCCGTGTCTTCTCACCCCAGCCTAAGGTCTCTGTCCAGAAGCCACTCTCTGCCTGCTCAGCTTCTCCTGCTCTGCTGGCACAGGTACTGTTGCTCTCCGTTCCACACAACTGCTCTGGCTCCTTCTTTCACGGGGGTTAAAGACCACAGGCATGAACCAGGATTTTTTACCAAAAATTTGCCTGTACAAGACACTGAGATGCAGTAGCCATAACACTAGAGGATTTAAGTACGTTTTTAAGACAACCAACCAGTATTCCCATCTCTTTAAATGAGCTTACAAGGTACCCGTAGTGACTGTGCATCCTCCCTGGGTCCTACATTATGTCAGGTGTCATGCGTGCTATGGAACTTCATCATATTTCTTGGAGTAAGTATTTTGTCTCCTTTTTCTTTTTTAGGACAGACATACATTTGTTGGTGTAAGCATGTAACATACGTTGTTATGATGGCATTTTTCATTCATATTTCTCTGAAGAGAAATATATAGATAGATATATAAAGGCTCCAAGTTATTTAACAATTAAAGCTAGAGCCCTTTTGGCTATATTTTTTCATACTCACAGAAAAATGTGGTTCTTTCCAAATATTCCCGACCAAGAATATAACTACTCACAGTCTCTTACAACCAGCTTCTCTAACTGAAAACACTGCAAAGGCAATATGGTTTTGTGAATTATCTGTAGACTCTTTACCACAGTTGTGCAACAAGCCCCTGGCTGTCGTTTGATAACCACTGCCTTAGGAATCAAATCACTTCAGAATTTATGTTCAGGTCCTGGCATTGCTACAAAATTCACAGGAAATTTTTCCAGACATTTTCATTATGTCTTGTTTTCTCTCTCAGTAAAATTAATATAGATCATATCATCTGCTTCCCAGGGCTGTTGGGATGACTAGTTTTGATAATGGTGAAATCTGGATGGATGTGACCAGAGAGGCAGAGTGCCATTATTATATTTTGCCATCAAACACTTCCAGAGTAAGATTTCAGCAGAATTTAAGGAAAGAAGAATAGGAAATTTAAAAAACAACCAATAACCAAAGAACAGTCTTGTTTTACAAGATTAAATTAAAATATCTATTGTTTCCTTGTTTCTCATAACAGACCATTCTTCCTAGTGGGAAAATCCTATTGTTTAATTGGGAAATGTATCTTAAAAATATGACCTGGAATCTGGTATTTTTCTTGTGCTTACTAGTTTCAATTTGTGAATCTATTTGCTGGTTTCACACGCAAAACAATTCCCTTCCCTTTATTTTTGCAGATATGAGTCCTAAGAGAAAAAGCACTCTGCTTCTTATCATTGCTACTTCCGTCAATTTGCCTTTTCTGTTATTTTAGTCTATAGCAACATGGCTCAAGATTTCCACTTGGTGCAAAATAATGCAAGAATATTGGTATTCCACACCACAATATTCAATAAAAAGAATCATAATTTCTGAGCGTGTGGATCAAAATGCTGATAATAGCACATTTTACCTGGGAAATAATAGTTACTTTGCTACATTATAGGAGCTATTTTAAAATGTATTTTCTTCTAAAACTATGGTTAATGTTTATGTAAATTGTAGAAATGTTCTCAAAGAGAAGTGGTGTAAGCTGAGAAAATGGTGTCCCTGGAGATCAATATAATGATTGTGGTGAGATCAGTGCCAGGGAGAAATATAAATTTCTGTGCTACACTGAAAATCTTTCTTCAATTATTAAAATCTCCCTTAAATCCTATTTTTAGAACTAAATTTAATGTAAATGGGCAATGGACCTTGTTCTAGCACAAGGGAGAATTTATCTTCAAGAATCCATCTGGTCTCATTTGGACATTTGTGCATTGCAGGGATGTGTATGAAGGTGATTTAGTTTTTCTCTGAGACAATCACCTGCCTGAGACAGTGGTGATGAACTAACTTCCAGAATAGTCTCTGCAGTTTCAGACATACCTCTAACTATTAATGTGTTATCTCACCCTCTGAACTAGAAAGAAAAGAGAGAGGGGTGAATAAAAAATATTAAAAGTTAAATTAATTCTAAATCAGTGTTTTACCATTGCCTTGGTTTTACACACAGAAATATATTTCCTGCTATAATAAACTAGAAGGATGAGAAAATTTAAATATTTGTTCTGGGATCAGAGAATTACCTTGTAGGGCATGAGGTCAGTGACATATTGGTTAAATATTTTTCATCCAGAGACTTAAGTTAAAGACTGACAAAGAATTCTTGAGTTTATCATCATTTTTAGGCAAATCAAAGAAATGTGGAGCTCCATGCAACCTCATGGTATAGAGTACAATATTATTTTAAAGAAGTGGTGCTTTATCCTGAACAATATATGTTGGGAAAAAAAGTCCTTGTGTTTCAAGGCTGTTAAAAACTTAGCAACATGGTTCTTGTCCCTTTTTCAAATTTCAGAAAACCATAATAAGGCGCAAGCTGTGTGAGTCCATATTCTCTTTTCAGTAAAATAGATTATTAAGTAAGAGTTTAATTTTTCAAGATAAGCACAAAGATAGAGGGATTCTTAGTGTGGTGTGTGTCAGGAGTAAAACCAGTAAGAGTACAATTTTGCTAAAAGAAACCTGATAAATGTGAAGTCATAAATGAGTCATGAAATCAGCATTAGAGAAAGATGACCAATTTTTTTTTTTTTTTTTTTAATTTTTTCTTTTTTAAGTCTTTTATTTGTTAGCTGCTCTCCCATCCTGGGTAACTGATATGAACTAGAAATGCTTCCCTGCCTGATCAACATGCCTCTTTTCTTTCCTAGTTCTCAATTATTTATGGTCAATCATCAAAATGTTTATTTTTGAGGTCATATAACAGCAATTTAAGTCTAAAAGTAGTATATTGTTGGTTAACTTAGTTTTTGTTTGCTTTAAGATGATCTCCTTCTGGGGAGGTCGCTTGGTATCAAGTGATATTAATCACAGTTCTGCCTATTTAAATCAGATACTTACACAGATCTTGAATTTTTAACTTAATTTTCCATCTGAACATCCAGATTGTAACTCACTGGTCTAGCTTTATATGTTCATTTTTTAAAAGGGAATCCATTTTTCTTTTAACACGCATTGTAACACAGTGAGTACAAATAAAACTCTGATAGATTTTCTCTTACTAATGCATGAAACTTTAGGAGAAAGTGTACTTCAGTATAAAATCGTAAGTAGAAGAGTGATAAATATGGATGACAAAAACCGGAGAAACAAGTAGAAAAATAAAGGTTTTATGCTGAAAACCAACTAGTGACTACTGGGCCAGGGCTAACCCCTGCATTGACTGACCCTGTGTTTAGTGAGCTAGTGAGATTAAAATAGCCTTTTTCATGAGTCCTCAGGATTGACAACCTCTTCTCTAGATAAAACATTTAAGTGTTCAGAGAGGAATGTGAGCATCTTAGCAGCTGAACAGGTAGGATTTACTAACATGGCCTTAGCACAGAGTAAGGAGAGGGAGGATGTAGCAAATACAGTTTACAACCTTTTTGCTCCTTCACCTTCCGAGAAAAACACTAAACCTGTCTCTTTGTTGCCATTTGATGAGGATTCAAGTTTGGATCTCGGCTTTTCTGTGCCATACAGAAAGCACAGCCGATACAGAGGGGTATGTCTGGTCCCTCCATTCTGCACTCCTGCTTGTAGTTTGTACTTTTGGTCTTTGGTCTACAGCAACAGATATCAGCCTGAAGGCCAAGTTAATAGCAGCTCTAGGTTAATACACGTTCCCTTTTCCTTTCTCCCTCCTGATCAGAGCAGCTGCAGATGGCTGTGCCTCTTGCTAGCTTGCATAATGCTCAAACACCCACTCCCTTACTATTTTAAGTAGCAGAGACCCACCCATGTTCCACTTCAATAATCACCTGAGCTCTATCCAGCATGATAATTACACCACTCTTCTGAAAGACAGAAGAATGTTTCTGGAAGCTCAGCAATATTGGATTACCTTCCTGAAGTGCAGCTAGACTGTAGCAACAAACTCTTTGTCAATAAGTACAGTTTGTCAACAAGTACAGCTGAAAATAAACTGTGGCATAAGCAGACTGCACTTGATGGTCCCATCAAGTTGTCTTCTTTAAGCTCTCGCAGATGAAACAAATACTTTCTAACATAGCTTCTAGAATCCTCTATTTTATACTTCATATTGTGTTCTGGCCTCTGACTACTAGACAAGGATGTTCTAGGTTGATATTTAAAATAAATACCTCAAACTAATGTCTTCCTTTAAAGGTCAAGTGCATCACAACTTTTTAAAACATATCTGGTAAGCAGATTACGAACCTCAGCTCAAATTTGTGAGCAAGAAACATTCTGCACAGACTCACAGAGTTGAGTTCATGCAGTCAGAAATTCCCAAGCTTAAAGTGCAACAGAAGATAAACTACTAAGAGGTGAGCTAGGCTATCACACTTCTGTGGATTCTTACACAAAATATCTTTCATACTGCAAACACAGTCTACTTCACAGATTTTGGTCAGGCAGGAGGTTATTTCAACAGCTATAGGACAGAAAGGAGAAAGAGGTTCAGTTCTCTATCAGTACAAACCACAGCATAACACATACTACTACATACTAGAGTTTATGTACACTTCCAGCAGATACAAACTGCCCTGTGAAGGGGATTGATAAGTCAGGGCAGCATCATCTGTTCAGAAGGGAAAGATGTTTCAGCAGATGTACCCATTTCTTCCTGATAACCCAGAAACTGCATCCATGTGAACTCACAGACCTCTGTCCATCTTCTCCATCTCTCACTTGTGATGCTGCTGTGTCATCAATTCAATTTTTACCACACCAAGGCCTGCTTCCACATACCATCCAGAAAGTAATTTAGTTTTGTGCATTGCTAGAAGGTTCAGACAAAGTTGGCCCTTACTCTGTCAACTTGAGCAGAAAGTCAAAGGTTTGAAGTTTTGTTATTTATTACCATCTAATTGAAGGATTTGGACGGGGAGTTATTTTGGTCAATCTTGTTCATTTTTAAAGAAAGTCATGCTATCTTGAATGCAGGATGAGTGAAACAAATCCACTAGAATTTTACTGTCACAGCCCCACACTTATTCCAGCCAAGTTCCACCAACTCCAGACTCCTTTCATGGCATTGGAACTACTCCAAGCTCAAGCAGTTAGTTCTGTCTTTCTTCTTTTCACATGTGGGAAACACTTCACACTTGTGCCTTGGTCTCTGCAGCTGATCTCTCTGCACTGCGTATAGTAAAATCCTCCATACGCTCAAATTCATGCATGGCCTTAAATGTGCAATTGTTTGAATTTCTCTTGGGGGAGGTGATAATGTGTCAGCTTCAAATATAAATGGAGATACTGTTGATGTGAGTACTCCTCTAGTGATAGGTGTTAATTAAGGTATCAGTGAAAGCAGCACTCTTCATAAGCACAACTAGCTGCAGCACATAACATGGATGCAGGGAACAGAGTACACGTTTCTCAGCATTGATAAGCAAAGCCAGGACTGGGACCCCAGCATTCAGTCAGCTCTTTTCCCTTGCCTGCCCTTCGTTCTCTGCTCTCTAAACCAGATGGGACTATATGTGGTAGAAGTTTTATGAAGTAGTAGAGAGGAGGTATCTAGATGTAGAGAGTGGAATTTTGCTTTGGTGACACCAACAAGACACAGCTGCAATATGTAGATTGCACTGGGCCACAAAATACGTATGCATTGGCATTGCATCAGCATACCTGGAGTTTAAACATCTCAGTCTTCAGAGATGGCATTCAATGAGGTATTATATATTATACTGGGAGAAACTAGGGGCAGAGAGACAGAGTTACTTGCACAACGAAATAGAGATTATAAGCCTCAATGTACCACTTGAGGCTAGCACTATTGCTATTAATTTCAAAGTAAGAAATGAGCATAACCAGTAGATGGCTGCATTAATGAAAGATTACTGAAAACAGCCTCTTCTGTGCTTAAGCAGGGATGCTATCTGTTGAAGAGAACTTAGGACTTTGACAGTCCTGCTAGAAATCTGAGTGCCTTTCAAAACCAAACTTAAGCTACCAGCAAAGAAGAGAATCTCAGTAAATCTTGGACAAAACCCCATTTATTTGAATAAAATAACTTCCTTTGAAAATAATTTTGATCCAAGCATAACAATATTGGTAAGTTTTATGTTTGCATGGGAAATGTGCCCTCATGTTATACTTGGGAAAACAGTAATCTCTGAAAACTGTGTCCTTTGATGCCCTGTGCATGCACTTAATGTTTTTGTACAAGAAGAGTTGGGGAGGTTTGACCACTGCCTTTGCAAAATGGTTGTTTATTGTTCCAAGAATCTATTGACTTGTCAATATCCTACAAATCCAAGTAGGCAGAGTTACTGGAACAGCTAGTACAAACATTTCCATGACAGTGCTCGTATCTATTTACAACCTGCCTACATATTTTGTTTATCTGTTTGAATTGTTAGGGCTCCATCTCAATTCCTGCCCAGAGAAGAGCCCACATAAGAACACCCCTGGTTTCGAGTTACTTCAGCTTCTCTTTGAAGTATTTCTTTGAGGCTGTATCACTATGCTTAAATGCAGGGTTTTTTTGATAGAAAACAGCACCTTCCATAGTAACTTCTTCACCTTACACTGATAGCATTAATTAATATAGGATTATCAATATGAGATTGATCACTGAACTTCATCTACTAGAGAAATTTCAATGACATTGGGGAGGTAGAAGGCTTAAAAGTGTTTCTGTCTGATTTTGGTCATTTATATATCCATCTTCACAGAAACTGGCAGAAATTTAGGGTTGCCCTTTTATGAATATTGCCTGCAGAGAGAACACATAACAGTTAAACTCTTACGGGTGTTGGGTCTTAACAAAACCTTCAGCTGCACAGAAGGCAAAACCAGGCTGTGCACAGGGTGGAAATGAAATGAAAAGCAAAAAACCCCTGTCATGTATGCACCAACTACTATTTGTGTTCTGCAGAACACCTATTTGCGGTCTAGATTTAACTCATATTTCAGAAGAGCTACTGGTATTTTCTATGTACTTTCAGCTGAGAAGAAAAGTGAAAGATGAGGTTAGTATTAAAAATGCATATCAAGAAACCATTACAGCATTTCAAGGAAATTCCAAGTACCTACTTTAGGTTTTTTCTTCAGCCCAAAACCTCATAATTGAAGAGTTTAGGTGAATAAACAGAGATCAAAAACCCCCTCCCATTTTTATGCACATATATTTAAATACATCATAATACTATTAAAGTTTGACAGCAGCAGCTCTGGAGGAGGAAGAACAAACTCTTTTTTGGAGCAGGGTGGAGGAATAGAAGGAATAAAAGATTATCAAAGAGATGCTTATTGCCTTTTTGATGTTTACTTCATGTCTGAATCTGCCACCAGCCTGCTTTGCCTCTTCCTAAAATAAAAGTCACAGGAGAGCCTGAGCACTCACCTGCAGCAAGCTTCTATAAAATTCAGGCTATTTAGCAATTCCCAAAGTATCAACTTACAATCCTTGCCATTTTTCATAGTAAAGCGATTGTCCATGAAGTCTACAACAAATTCAACACCATTGGTTCTTACAAAATCTTAGCATATATTGATCCATAAAATCTTACTAATAATGGACAATATCTTGTCCAGTGGAATTAGGAAGAATGTTCCTCCTCTTAATTTTATTTGTGTTTTAGTTAACTCCTTTAAGAAGGTGCAGCATGAACTAGTATCACTGTGCATAACAATATGTCTATTGTTGTATTTAAAAAGTCAGATTTTCTTCCCCACTCCACTGAAAAAGTACTAGTATTCCCTAACGTTCAAGGTAGATAGAAGGTAGAAAGTCATCAGTGAACTGAACAATAATTTAGGAAAGTTAAAGGGACTTCTTATTGCTAATAAGAAAATATTTTCCACTACTCTGTATTTCATCTAGGTCAAACATGGATTATTTTAGCATTGACAAGGAAAACAATTTTCTGATATTCCAAACACTGATGTGCAAAACCAACACTCCTTGATTGAAGTCACACCAATCTTTTTGTATAGTATATATCTTTGTTTCACCATTATAGATTCCTAGCTGAATTTCACTTGGAACCTGTGTTAATTGATGTCAGTTATTGAAAGGGCCTAAGTCCATCTCTGTTACAAAATACTGAGTTCTTTCATATATGCACATACAGACAAACAATAAACCAAGATATCTTGGCTGAAGTAATGCCTGATACCTGATAAAAGGTTGCTATATAAACTATTCCATTACATTCAGGTAACCTATCTTAAAACTTTTGGAAAAACTTCTGTTGATTTTTTTCTCATCTTATATTTGAAATGTCTCTGCCATTATGTGGTCTCAGAAGCAGTGCTTACATCTCACTTGCACAAAAAAATTCACTAAGGAGCTTAGCATTTATTAGGTAAGAACATGAATACTATTTATAGAGTGAGATGGCAAAAACTAGAAATTGCCTGTGGTATATAAACTTTTTCAAAAAATAAAAATTTAAAATTTCAAAATTTAAAAGATGTAATTTTAAAAACTGCTAAAAGGTGCTCAGAACTCACAACTCTGCTGTACACTTTCTAGAGTTATTATTTTTCATTTAAAAATCAGTTTCTCTGGAGTACTTGGTTCTTACCTAGTGTGAAGTACATGTGACTTTTCACATTCCCACTCTGCAGAGAATTTTTTTCCCCTCATTACAAGAAAATGACACAGCTTTGTTTTTAAAAGATACAATTATTCACATACATAAAATTTTGGACCCTCTACTAATGCACACAGTCCAGGGGATGGACAGGAAGTCAGAATTCTGGGTGCAGTTAAGAGAACTGTGACCCCTAAGGGTCACAAAGATTTGCTGGGACACTACACAAAACTGGAGCACTACAACTGATGGACACAGACTCTCTTGCTCCAAACTGAGTCCACCAGACTTCAAGTAAGTGCTTGTAATTGAAACAATAATAACTCTGTTAAGTCTTTAAATTCTAATCAACAAACCCTTGGCTTGCATGGGAAGTGGTTTTTTTTGGCTCATAAATTGCATTGATGTCTGGGCTGGGAGCCCAACCATGAAGGGATAGCAAATCAAGCTGTGCTTTAAATACAACATGAGCATTCATCAGAGAGACATGGTATAATTTTTTTATGTTTGCTTCTACATATTTTGGCAAAAGAAAAGATGGAAAGCAGTTTCTTCTTAACCTGACCTGATGTTAACTTGGGAGCTAACACCACAGAATCATAGAATGGCTTGTGTTGGAAAGGACCTTAAAGATCATCTAGTTCCAATCCTACACTTTGCTTATAGGGCCAAGTTTTAAAATCCAAGGGTAAGGAAAACTGAGCAGAACTATAAATAAATAAAAATAAATCAAATAAAACTAAAATAAAGTAGAAGAATATTTGTTCAGTACTGAAAAACAAATGTGTTCTATTTAAAAATCATTACATTTTCTGATTATTCTTGTTAAGGTAGATAAGGAAATACAAGAGACATATTTCATAAACAGTAATTAATTTATTAAAGCAAACAGTTTCATTTTCTTAATAAAATGTGCTAATCACCTAGAAAAAATGTCATCAATAAATAAGTTTTTTGCATTTATTTTTACTATGTTGACTTTGCAAAGTAAGTGTTTGCATAGATTTCACGGGTTTCTATTATTACTGTCTAGACAGCCTATTCTTCTGAAGTTCTTCAGTATTATTTGGAATGCCGTGGTTCATAGATAGAACAATACAAATATAACAATAATTGCATTTTATGACACTAGAATAACTGATCTTCAAGTCAAACCCAAAATTTGTTTACAAGTAAAGATAAATAAATAAGCCTTATCCTTCTCATTCTGAACAAAGCATGAGGCTTTCCAGAGCTCTACCAAGTTTTCCACAATACCTTTCTTGCTTATATTTGTCAACATTTTAACTAGAAAAATTCTGAAAGATATCTGCACCCTCAAGCCAGTTCCGGAAACAGGATAGCCCTTTGTCTCTGATCTGTTTTCTTCCCTTGTCAGTAATGACTTCTCCAGTTTGTTTCACAATCACCAGCTTAGGAATTGCTGTGATGTTGTACTTCTTCTTCAGATCACTGAGGGAAAAAAATTAAAAATAAAACACACCATTAGGAGCATTTAAAGAGAATTCCTACTCTCTTATGCAGCTACTCTGGACAGGACACATGGGAGAGCACAAGTCATGAGTGCCTGGGCTTCCTCACAGTTTGAGGCAGAGCACTGGGTAGTGCAAAGAGATGAACAAGGCTCCAGCTGGAAGCCTACACAGTGAAATGTAGCTCTGAGAGTTCAGAGAGCTGCAGAATCCTTCCCATAAACAAATGCTCTGCTGCCTGCAGTTTCCACAGGAGCAGAGGCTCTTGGAGATGTAAAAGATGTCCATAGAAGCAAAGTTTGACATACTCTTCCACCCTGCTTTTCCTAGCCCAAATCAGATGTCATTCTGGGCCCTTTTTACAGGATGGAAGAAGCATCTCACTTATATTAGCATTTGATATTCATTCCCCCATAAATACTCTGAAGTGTCCCATAGAGTTAGTTCCTGCAATTGCCATTAAAGCATGATGCATAAACTTTCTGTCTAAATGGGAGAGACTGAAGATATTTCTTAAACTCCCTCAGTGGAATAGGCCTTCTACATACAGAAAAGTGAGCAATCAAAATATATGCAATAAGAACCACTCATCTGTGTTGCCAAAGAAAAAATGTCAACTCCTCCTCTGCAACTTTAGAAGAACCAGAGGAGAGACACAACAAACAGCAACAGAATAGTCAAATTCTAAAACACTAACAACATCTCACTCAAAATATATTTAAAACACAAAATGGAAATAAGCTGCCTGAGTGGCATCACCACAAGCAAGAACGTTTGTTGTACAAGGTTTGAACAACTAAGAAATTTGAGTAGAAAGAAAATGTAGACATTGTTAAAAAATACTTGACACTCATATATGACCTGTCAATGATTTCCTGTGAAGAAAAAAAAATACTGAGGAATAAGACTTAAGTGAAATACTGACCCAGATAAGGCATTCCTGAAACATGCCTCCCCTTCTGTATTTTTCCTTAAGAGAACAAAAATCAACAGGTGAAGGGCACTGCTCCGCCATTATGTTGGCTGAGCAATAATGCAGGAAATACTATGGAAGCAACAATATTAAATATGGACCAGGTTTGCTTTCTCAGTGAATTGTGACATACAAGCAATCAACCAACAATCCCCATAGACCTTTCCGAATTCTGCTCAAACAGGTGAAAAATACATTCCAAACAAGTGTGTGTAGAAGCCATGTAAAACTACTATCACCTCGCACCACAAACAAGATGGGTGGAAGACACTTTTTATTGGTTCAGTGGGCGATAAACACAATTCAAGCAGTCAGAGACAGAGCACTAGGAGACTGAAGGTAATTTGATATGGAGACTGGAATCTTACACTTTACTTTCCTAGGGGAATGCATATATCCAGCCCAGCATGGCATCTCGTTCAGACAGCCTTAGGGCGGAAAGTAGCTTGCATCAAACCAGACTGAAGCGTGCACAGATTTTGCTCACATTTGTGTGCATCTTGCAAGATGGACGGACCTGAAGAAGGCTCAGAAAGAGTTCTGGAGACAATGCCTCTCAGCCACTGTGCACATTGGTACATGTGCGTATGAAAATTACTTCAAGCATATTAAGATCATTCTCTCTGATAGGGACCTAAAATCCCATGACTCATCTGCACAAACCACATATGTGCCATGGGACTAACTCCAATGGCAACTCATGGCATCATTAAACCATAAATAGAAATAAAAACCCATGATATTAAGACTGAGGTGAACTGGTAGTCATAGCCATTGTTAGATCTTTTGATTCTTAAGGGAAGGCTGGATGAAAGTTTCTGAGAGCACAAACTTGATATTTCTAGATAATCCTGACATTGGCGGGAGCTAATTTTTTTCCACAGCAGCCTGCATGGTGTGTACCAAAACAGCACTGATAACATTCCATTGTGTTAGCCATTGCTGAGCAGTGCTTGCCCAGCACCAGGGCCTTTTCTCATCCTACCGTGCCATGAATAGGCTGGGGGTGCACAAGAACCTGTGAGGAGGCACAGCTGGGACATCTGATCTCAAATGACCAAAGGATGTTCCACACCACCTAACACTATGATCAGCTGTAAAAGCTGAAGAAAGAAGGGGGAAGGGACAAAACATTTAGAGCCAGGAGATTTATCTTCCCATACAATCATTACAGGATGAGGCCGCCCTGTGCTGGAAACTGTTAAATATCTGCCAGTGAATGGCAAGTAGTGAATGCATTCCGTATCTTGCTTAGCCTGTGTATCTTCATTTTTGCACTATCTATTAAATTGTTTTCATTTCAACCCCTAAATGTTCTCACTTTGACCCTTCACATTCTCTCCCCATCCCATGGGGGCAGGGAGTGACCCAGCAGCTGTCTGGGGCCCGACTGCCTACCCAGGCTGAGTCACAGCACAAGTGAGTATGTTTATATAAGGGTTTCAGATCTACATGCGAGAGGGCTCTTGAGATGTAGACAACAAGGGGCAGCTATAATATAATCTTGAGAATACAAAAGGTAAATTTGATACACATGTGTAATGTGATATCTGACAACACTTGAATTATAACAGCTTTTACTTGCAAGTGCTGTCACATGAAAGTGATGGGCATCTTGCTCATCTTCTTCCAGCAGTCTGGCCTGTAGTACACAGCTGTAAGTATTTTCTTTTAGCTGTGAAATTTCAGCATTGTTAAATCTTAGTCATAAGCATGCATGTCACATGCGTGGGATTCAACTTTAAGGTGTCTGCTGAGATTTTGCAATAGAAGTCTAAAAAGTCTAAGAACTAAGCAATTGCTCTCAACTCTCAACATTATTCCACCTTTGTTTTTAACACCCCATCCTCCCCAGTATTCCTGCAGGTGCCAATCCACCCTCATACATAAAGCTTCCTAATATAAAACGGACACACAATCTTTTTATTTTCCTTTTATGGGCATTCTCTATGATTCTAATTTTTACTGAGCTGTACAGGCCAACTCAATAAATACCTGTCTACCTGGCAGCCTGCAAGAACTACTGTATACACGAGGCACCCTCACAAAAAATGATGCCTTTCACCACAGGGCTCAGTACAATCACAGCAGTATGTCTTTGTGTACCATCATCAAAACATCAATCCTATTTAACAGCATTTGCTCTTGACATGCTCTGTCCTACACCTGCTTTTTCTCTCTAATACCCTCTTCCTCTTCCAAGTGCTCACTTCCTACCAGACTGTCTTCATACCCCACTTTAAGAATCAAAATCCTGCGCCTCAGGCAACAAAAATATTTACATCAACCTGCAGACAGTAAAAGCATCAGGAGAAATATTTCCTATTAGTCATACCACAGACTGCATGAAGTAGTAAAGGTGCAGTCCCACCCCTGGGAAATAGTCAGAAAGCATGGGAAAATCTGGAGATCCTGCTTTGAATTCAGTATTTTGCATCTCTGAAGGTAGGCCTGACACTGCTGTGTTAGGCTTCACACACTACAAGTAGGAATGCTAGCTATTTCTTAAGACAAAATTCATCACCAAGAAACGCCGTTCTTCTGTTGTTGAAAAGTATTTTAGATGACATACTTAAAATTGGCTCTGTTGTGTCTAGAAGAGACATCAGTTTGTGTTGCAATTATGTATCTTAAACACAGAAGCAACCAGCTAGGATATTTTAACCTCACTGAACATACTAAATTCCTCTTTACACAGCAAAAAAACAATAACCAATTCAATTAATTGCAATGGGACTTTAAAAATATTAATATATTTTAACATATTAATAGTACAATTATTATCTCATCCATTTCTACAAATCGTATTCTTAATTAGGACTAGTACCTAGCCAGAATTACAGTTCGGTTTAGTGAAAACAGATCCTCTGTAAGTCTACAATGATTCACCAATATCCCTGATACCAAACTACCAGTTAATCCAACCTAAGCACCTTGAACAGCTCCACACAGTCCTTTATTGTTACATGCGAGAAACAAAACTTCAAAAACATTGTTTGTTCATATTCCTCTGCACTTTGTTCTTCAGTAAGCCACTGTGATCTCAGAGTTATCTGGCTGGACAAGCCATGCTTCTCTACAGAACTGTGAAGGACATTACAGGATGGCCCAGAAAAGCCAATTAAACTATCTCTTTGCCTCCACTCTGCATGACTTGAGCAAGAGCAGTCAGAAATAGACCTCTAATCCACAGAAGACGAATCTGTAAGAGCATTTCCATGGGCCATGCTGAACACCTTGCAGGGTGCAGGGACTTCAAGTGCTACATTTCCATCAGGAAACTTGCCTGCATTCTATTATGATTACTAGATATCAAATGCAATTACTGCCCGTGAGGATGGTGGAGAACTATGGAAAACAATATTTTTAAGCCAGAGGAAACTGTCATCAAAAAGGCCTAACATCAACTGAGAGTTGGCATCCAGGAATGAGCCAAGATGGGATTAAATTGTTCCTGGCTTCAAGTTATTAGCTCTTGAGTTTGTTAAACTGCACTGAGAAAACAAGATCAGCAAACATGCTTCCTGCTGAGTGAGTAGCTGGGGTGTTACACACCAGGTAGCACACTGGGATGGATCTAGAATTAAAAGGAAAGCTAGAAGTTACTAGATGCACTAGAAAATATTCTTTCTTAGAAGAATTAATCTGCCCAAACTACATTTAAAAACTGTATTACATTCTTAACTTTGATACCATCTGGAAAAAAAATTCCACAATATACTAACTTAAAGAGTGGGGGGAAATTCCTTTACCAGTATTTACAGGTATTTCAAGTCTACAATTACAGGCATTTCAGTAAGCCTGAACATCTTATTTGTGCTCCTGTAATCCCAGTCTATACTTATAGGAGCTAAATCAGATTTCTGAAAGTCATCCAAATGAGTCTCCACCCTTGACTTAGGTAATCAAAACACTTCTTGGTATCCTCCTTCACCCTGTTACATACACACAGCCATATCCTTTCCTTTTGCTGTTTTCATGAGCAAGCTGCCTCCAGGAATGGAACTTTGGAAACTGAACAGCACAGGAATTTTACACCCCAGTTACCAGGGGCAGTATGCCATTGCTAAACTCCAGCTGATACTTTATCTGAAATTCTTCACAGCTTGCTCTGCTTCAAGTACTTCTGTTACACGTTTTGCTGGTTCTTCGTCTTTTTCCCAGAGCACTAACGTAGATGATGCAGACCAACCTTAGGAACAACTCTCACCGTACTGAAAAGCAATCACTTGATCCTCACTCGCCATTCATTTCTTTTTACTCACTCATCTCTTTAACACATGGAGTCTTCACTAACTCTTATTCAAATATCTCTTCGTTTTCCAAACGAAGAGCGCAAACCCGAGTTCTTGACATGTGGGACGGGCTAAAACTAAGAGAGAGAGCTGTCTCGGTGTGAGACAGCCAGCGGCAGCCGCGGCTCGGGCGGAGGCACGGCCGGGAGACGCTGCAACCTGGGCTCCTTCAGCGGCAAGGCAGGGCTGACGGGGCAGAGCTGGACCTTCCGGGGGGTTCTGTACCAAGGACTCCCGGTCACGGCTGTTCGAGTGCTCCCCGGCCCGCCCTCCCCCGGCCCTGGCTGGGGCGGGGTGGCCGCGGTACTCACTGCTTGTAGGGGTCGTGGAAGGGCAGCGCCAGCCAGTCCCCGTGCATGGCGCGCATGTAGCCCACCATCTCCTCGGCGCTGTGGTCGGAGGAGATGAAGACGACCTCGAAGGGGGCGGGGGGCTCGGTCTCCTCCAGCAGCTCCGTGTAGAAGTCGCAGAGGACGGGGGTGAAGTCGCGGCACGGTGAGCACCAGCCGGCGGAGAAGTACAAACCCACGACCTTGTTCTGCAGGGCCTCCTCGGGGTCCACGCTGCGGCCATCCTTGCTGACCAGGAGCCGCCCGCTGAACACATCCACCATGCTGGCACGGCCGGACCCGCCGGGGGCACCGCGGCGGGCGGCTGCGAGCCCGAGCGCTCCCCGGGCGCGGCCGCGCACCGCCGCTCGCCGGCACCCTCCCTCCCTGCTTCCCCCAGAGCCGCACCGCCCCGGAGCCACACCGCTACACCGCCGCCCTGCTTCCCCCAGAGCCGCACGGCCCCGCCACACCGCCGTCCTGCTTCCCCCAGAGCTGCACCGCCACCCTCCCACGGCACCGCCGCCGCTTTATAGCGCCCGCCGCCGCCCGGGCCCGCCCAGAGCCCAGCGCCCAGCGCAGCCCGGGAGACGCGGCTCCTTCCTTCCCCCTGCTCCTCCGAGCGCCAAGCCGGCTTTCAGAGCAGGCAAGTACAGCTGAAGACGGCTTTCAATAACTTTAAACAGTAATCGCGTGCGCCGGGCCCCCTCAGCTAGCCATGGAGCTCACCGCCTTCTCCCCTGAAGGTCTCATCACAAAGCTTGGTCAGTTTTGACAATGAACTTTTTATTATCAGGCGTCCAGCACTTTTTATTGTAGCATGGAGAATTATCTGAATTCTGGATATAAAAGGAGCTGTCTGTTCTCGGTCCCAATACTTTTTTCCTCCAGCTGACATTGAAATTAATCAAAGAAATTAATAAAATTTTACTACAAATATGCAGTCTTTTTCCTGTGTAAAGCAACCTGCAGAAACAGAAATAAAGGAGGAAGGGGTATTCAATTAAATTTGGTGATAGGGGTATTAAACTACAGTTCAATTAAAAAATCATGATAGGGTGATAATCAAACTTTGCTCAAAGCAAAGTAATTACATACACATGTGGTGCTAGAGTTAATGTCCCTATCAGCTACACAAGATAAAGTGTCAGAAAGTTCTGAAACCCTGTCTAGGTCTTTAAGGAACATACCCTTTGTTCTCTCCTTCTTCACAGCTGGCACTGGTCTAAATAGAAAGAATTTGATCCAATAGACATTTGCAATAAAGAGTCTTTTAAAACTTGTGTTATATGCATGATGCTGGATTTTTAAGTGAAAAGGTGTAAAACACTAAGTTTCAATCTGCTTATAATTCTTAAGCATTCTTATGGTATTTCATAGGAAATGCATACCATCCTAACACAGTTGTGTTGGCAGGCTGGATATCCATCCAGTGAGAAGCCATAAGGGAAAAGCTGACTAAATTCACTCTAAGGAGAGTGTGACCTGGATGAGGGCTGTTCACTCTATGTTCAATTAATCTTTAGCACATTGCCTACTTAATTATACCCTGATGAAAACATGTAAGTGACAAAACTAATCACGATAAACTCTGGTTGGGCAACACTGCATGTAGTGCAAGCCCTGAAGAAGTCATATTAGCAACTGGCCTTGGTGAATCCCATTATGTGTGAATATTAGCCAGACAGAAAATCAGACCCCATAGACACCAGAACACACAGAATAAAGGAAACACATCAGTGGATTGAAGAGTTAAATTTGTAGCAATCATTGATAAAATTTTATAAAATAGCTGGGTTTTTTTAAATTCACTTTCATAATACATAAAAATGTGCTTTACAGGAGAGAGTTATAATCTGAGTTATTGGTGAGAAAGCAGACAAAGTTACTTATCACAGTGTATACAGTGAAAAAAAAAGGAATAGCAAGTTTCTTGGTCTCAACCCAACACACTAACCGATGAACTGGGGAAAGAAGCCAGTGCACAAAAAATTACTGAGCCAAAAAAATTAGCTTTTACTATACACAACCTGCCAACTAAAGAAGTTATTGCATATTCATCGCATTCCTTAGAGCTGACACATTTGGAACACCTTTTCCTCCACTGCTCCAGGTCATTATGACATAGTCAGCAGTGATATGGATATTTAGTGAATGTTCCTTTGCGATTGTTCTTGGAGCTACTTTCTCTACATAACCTCCAAACACAAAAGATTTAACACTATCTTTTCTTAAGTAGGAAAATTAGCCAAATAAGTATCATATCTTTTTAAAAAATTACTTATTTTATTAATTTTATTTAAACTCTTTAGTGCCTATTGCAGCAGATATCAAGGGTTACCTGTTAGGGAATCTTACTTTTTCTCCACAAGAGATACTGGGATGTAGCTCTTCTTACCACAAAGACATCTACCATGATCAGGACTGAATGAGAGCTGTAGCAGCTACTAAGTAACCAAAACATTTTAGTACAGAAGACACTGTAAAGTATATCTCCTTTTCTTTTTTTTTTTTTTTGTTTCCTTTTCTTGAAGCAACAGATTGTTACCAATAAGAGGCAATAATTATCAGAGAACACCACACTGGTGAGGCCTCAATTTAGGTCCTGTGTGCAGTTTTGGATGTCACAATATAAAAAAGACATCAGGCTATTAGAGACCATCCAAAGGAGGGTAACAAAGATGACGAAGGGCCTTGAGGGGGAGCTGTATGAGGAGCAGCTGAAGTCACTTCGTCTGTTCAGCCTAGAGGAGACTGAGGGGAGACCTCATTGCATGAATG
Source organism: Sturnus vulgaris (assembly GCF_052056855.1). Classification (NCBI taxonomy): domain Eukaryota; kingdom Metazoa; phylum Chordata; class Aves; order Passeriformes; family Sturnidae; genus Sturnus; species Sturnus vulgaris. The sequence goes on from NC_142283.1 coordinate 40,388,550, forward strand.
GCCTGAAATTGTCTCAGGGAAGGTTTAGGTTGGATATTAGGAAAAGGCTCCACACCCAGAGGGTGGCTGGACACTGGAACAGGCTCCCCAGGGAAGTGGTCACAGCACCAGCCTGACAGAGTTCTTGAAGCATTTGGACAGGGTGTCCTGTGCAGGGCCCGGAGGTAGACTCAATAATTCTTGTGGGTCTCTTCCAAATCAGGATATTCTGTGATTCTACAATAACAATTTTTGAGTAAACATTTGCAACATTAACTCTGGGTCCCAGGTTAATAAGCATTATTGGTGTAAATAAATAACACATACGGAAATGGTGAAATAATGCTCTTATAAATATTTAAAAATTAGCTAGGTTTGAGAATTTGCAAGGAATATTTTTTAATCAGGAAATACTGAAACCTATTAACAGATTCCTACTGTGCAAAAAGTATGTTATAGGAAGTGCAGCAACTATGGGTACATTCTTTCCATTTTACAGATTTTGAAATTAGCAAATATGTATGAACTTCTCCTTGCAGTACTAAAAGCCTGATTCAATGATCCTTTGCATCTAACTTTATCCTGAGTAACGTCCCTCAAATTTCCAAGTGCTAGATAATCTAAATATCAGTGCTGTAGCATTTCTGACTTCCAAACAGGTGTGCCAGGGAAATAATGCAGTGTCATCTAATACAGCAGCAGCTGCATGGCAACAAGGAACAGCATTTGCACCTGCAGAAATGGAAAAATACTGTGGTAAAATTCTCCTCTAGTTCATTTGAGTTCAGACTTTTCACTTCACTCTAGCCTTTTGGCAGTTTAGTGTAACAAAGCAGACATTTAGAGTTTTGGGTTGGGTTTTTTTTGCTTGAAGAGACCTCTGACTAGATGCATTCCTTTCAGGGTCAGACTCATCCAACACTACATCCTGCATTTACGTGCCTTATGAGAAATGTAAAGCTGCTTTTGAGTCTTCCTGCATAATCTAGCTCAGTCCTCTACAGCTGCTAGCAACCACCACCTAATTCTACTTTTTTGCCAGAGCTTTTGATTGAAGAAAAAAGTCAGATTGTCAAGCACTCTGCTACAAGAAGGGACTCCAGAATTTTGCTAGCAGTTTCAGTTACTTTAAGTAATTTGATAGCTGCATACAAAAGAAATTGGCATCTGCACAACCTCTTCTGGCGAAAGAAAAGAGTCTTCATTCGTGGAAGGGAAAGCCTGCATCTACTCCCGACCACCTTGTTAGCAGCCTCTCTTCTAGCTAGATTGACTGAATAATTTCATTAAGCCATGTATTTCAGGGGATCATTTATTAGCAAAAAAAGGACTGGGTGCTAGGGAAACCAATGTAAATTTACAGTGCTGAAGCTAAGATGCTTTTCTGCCAATAACCAGGCTGCCAATGCAGCTATGCTGCAGCTGCTAGCAGGAGCTCCTAGTATGACTTTTGGCAGAGCACACTGACCTCACTGCAGTCACTTGTCTCACAGGTTTGCAGATAGCCTCCTAAAAGTTTTCTGTCTAGCATGCTCCTTTCCATAAGAAATCACTGGTTTTGCTGTTTGAATTAAGGGAATGTTCTTTTAAGGCTGGGGGTCACTGTCATTTATATTGTACATGTTTTATCTAGCTACTGTAAAATCCCAAAGACCTTCCCCTTGCACAGACATACCCAGAATATATTACATTCTCTAGCCTGTAGTATCATGTGCTCTGATTTTAAAATCATTAGAAGCATAGAAATAATTAAGAAAGCAATGTCACTAAATAGACTGAAAATTCCACTACAAAAGCCCCCAAAAAGTAGCCTAAGAAGATAAGACCTGTTCCTTTGGTTCACCATGAGTTAAAAAAAACCAAAAACAATGACTTTAGAGCTATGAAAGGAAATTAACTTCAGAGAATGGCAGACTCAGGTTTCACATGCTAGCTTCTCTGAACACTGATTTTCACATCATTTTCATGGGCATCCCTGCCCAAGGTGGGGGTTTGGAACCAGACAAACTTACGGTCTCTTCCAGTCCAAGACATTTTATGATTCTATCATTTTCAGTTACATAGAAAATCATCTTGGACGAGGAAAAAGGAAATAATACATAAAGTTGTTGAGTAGAATAGATCCTTATGCTACTGTGGTGGGTTAACCTTGCAGGACTGCCAGAAGCCCACTCAGTTGCTCTATCAGTCCCCCTCCTCAACAGAAGTGGGGGAGACAAATGTTGAGAAAGTACCTCAGTTGAGATGAAGACACAAGCATTGTTTACTAAGTACCACTGAAGGTAGGACAGATTTAACCAAGAGAAAATTAATTTTTTGCAAATTAAAAATGGGAGTAGTATGATAACAAAGAAAGACTAAGCCAAAAATAGCTTCTTCTCACTCCTCTTTTTTCCCAAGCTCAACTTTGCTCCTGAATTTTCTACCTCCTCCTCCTGCCCATCTGGTGCAGGGAACTGGAAATAGGGGTTGTGATCTGTTCATAACACTCCATCTCTGCTGCTCCTTTATGTAATCACAAAACTGTTAACGTTGGAAGGGACCTCTGGAGATCATCCAGGCCAAAGCCCCTGCCAAGGCGAGTCAGCTAGAGCAGCTGAGACAGGAATGCATTAATGTGGGTTCAGAACACCTCCAGAGAGAGAGACTCCATCATGTTCCTGGGCAGCTTGTGCCAGTGCTCTGCCATCCTCAACATAAAGTTCTTCCTCATGTTGAACTGGAATTTCTTGAGGTTTAGTTGATGGCCATTGCTCCTTGTTTCTCATCACACTTTTTCACATTTCACCCCTGCTCCAGTGTGGGTCCATTCCATGGGCTGCAGTCCTTCAGGAACAGATGGCACCAGTATTGGGTCCTTATTGGGCTGCAGTTTCTGCCAGAAAAACTGCTCCAATGTGGGCTCCTTTCCATAGTGCCATGGGTACTGCCTGGAGTCAGCTTCAGGACAGACTTTCCACAGATCACAGCTTCCTTCAGGGCATATCCATCTGCTGCAGCATGAGGTCCTGCAGTGACTACAGTGTGAATCTCTGCTCTTCAGTGGTACTCCTTGGGCTGTGGGGACACAGCTGCCTCACCATGGACCACAAGCTTGTCAGAAACTGAAATATTATAGTTTATGATTTAAACATCTTCATGAAGAACTGTTGCCTATTACAGCAAAACTGTATTACAAAGGCTGCAGAGAAGACCAGCACACCCTGAATGGGCCCTGGCAGAGGCCCTACCCTGCTCGCTGATGCAGATTGATAAAGTCACAGCCAGGGCTGCGGGAGAAGAATAAATGTGCAGAGCAGGAGCTGAACCCCTCGGGAGTGCAGAGCTCACCCCGGGGCTGTCACTGCCAGCCCCGCCAGCCCTCACACCAAAGGGAGGGGAGAGGCTCTGGCTGTGGGGAACGGGAACGGGAACGGGACCAGGACCAGGACCAGGACCAGGACCAGGACCAGGACCAGGACCAGGACCAGGCCCTGCTGAGAGGCCCTGACCGCCCGTGCTGCGCTGTGCCAGCAGCTCGGCTCTGGGGCCCCTCCACCCGGAGAAGGACACCCCCACCAAGGACTCAGGGCTGCCATGGCCTGTCAGAGCCCCCAGAGGGTGCCCAGGCCCGCACCAGGGCCCTGCAGCGTGATGGAGCAGACCCGCAGCGCTGCGAGGGACAGTGTCCAGCTGGGCCCTGCAAGGGAGGCCCTGGGCCTTCCCCTGCCCAAAACGTGTATTCAGCCCTGCAGCCTGTACATTGCCACACGGCGTGGTGACACGGCAGCAGCAGGGGACCCTCACCACCAAGAAGTCCAGATACAGGGGACCAACAAGACATGTCTCATCTGGAAAGAGGATATGCTTCCACATAACCCCTGTCACTCTCAGTCCCTGCCCCTGCACACATGTCCTTTCCTTTCCTTTCCTTTCCTTTCCTTTCCTTTCCTTTCCTTTCCTTTCCTTTCCTTTCCTTTCCTTTCCTTTCCTTTCCTTTCCTTTCCTTTCCTTTCCTTTCCTTTCCTTTCCTTTCCTTTCCTTTCCTTTCCTTTCCTTTCCTTTCCTTTCCTTTCTTTTGTACCAACATCTAACCTCATTTGGTTTTAATAATGTTTTTGGGTTTATTTCCAACCTTCAAAGTTATTTTCATTTTATACACAGAAACTTAATTTTCTTTGCTCTTCTGGGTTTAAACCAGATCATAACAGGGCTCCAGGCGAACCTCTGCTCCAATGAGTGGAGCACCTTCTTCCCTTTCTTTTGCCCTGACCTTGGTGTCTCCAGGGCTGTTGCTCTCACTTTTCTCTCACAGCTGTCTTGCAGCATTTTGTACCCTTTCTCTAATAGGCATTCCAGAGGCAACACTAGTAGCTTGGCTAACGTGATCAGCCATGTCCTGTAGCGAGACTGTTCAGGAAGCTGTGTCCTACACAAGGGCGGCACCAACTGTTTTCTCATGGAGGCCACTCCTACAACCTCTCTACTGCCAACACGTGACATGTACACCCAATATCCCTATTTTAAATTCTTGCATCCTAGTACTTTCATCCCAAAACTTTTTCAACTTTAAACAATTCAGAAGAAGGATTATTTGAACATGATCATCTTCATATTCAAGAAATTGTAAGGCTGCTAACCTGCTAACTGTGACAAAATGTTTGCTAAGCCACAGGAGCAGACCACTGCAAACAGGACATACTGAAGATGGCAGAAAGCTGGGTCCAGGATGCAAGGGCCTCAATGCTGTACATGTCACCTGCCACTAGAAGCCTAGATCTTTTGTCTCCATAAACAGAGAGTTAATTATTAAAGCCTCGAAGCATAAGTCTTCCATGTTCACACTAAGACCACATTTCATTCTGCATCTCCAAGTGGCTGGGAGATAAATTCTTCCTGTGAGATAGCCCTGGACCTTGAATAGAAAAGACAGGACTCCCCCCAATCCAGAGCATCAAGACAGCCTTCCTTATGTTAATCCATTGCAAAGAGAGCACTAGAGCATGGGTCAGGACCAACCTTATCTGGTCCAGTCAATAAAGGATTACTGCTTCAGAATTTTTATACCCTTACAGCTCTAGCCTAGTAAAAAGCAGGTTCAGTTGCTGCCATAACTTGCAGGAGAGCCTCCTACCTCAGTGCCGTCCCAAAGGCAGTTCAGGATTTCAGTCAGTTGGACAGGTCACTTTTTTGCTCCATAGCACGATTTTCTCTGGTGGTTACTCTACCGTTCAAGAGTACTGACTAATCCCAGTAAAAAAACCAAAACAAACATTGAAATTGCATTTGTTATTTCCAAAATGCTTTTACCAGATATAATCTGGTAGTTTATAGAAAAGTATATGTCCAAAGAATTCAAATTTCTGCCTCTGGCAGAACAATGTGTACTTAATTTTTTTATTAATTGACTCAAAAGGACATAGGTATCAGCATAATTTATCTTTGCAATCTTGAACCTACAGTGAGTGCAAATAAATGTTCGTACTCCACAGAGGACCAACTCAAAATAAAGCATGCAGTGTATCACAGTGTTTCTGCAGTAAGGTTTTTAGCACTCTTCAGATATTTTTTCCCTTCCACACACAAGTGTATTCTTTAAAAATCTGAAGCATTTCAGATCTCCATTTCATGCTTTTGTATTATCTGGAGGAGTATGATTAGATAGTAACAATTTGTAGTAATTTTTGGTAGATGTAGTTTCGTAATCTGCTAGAGTGGTACTCGTTGAACTAAAAATTCAGAATTTGCAGAACATATGGTGTTACTTTGAGCCATTTACCTGCATAATTTGATTATATTTTAAATATGAAAATTTTCATGTGTAAACTGAATTTGTGGAAATGCTAAGAATCTTCGCCTATGTACACTCCTAGTCTTGTAATATCACGTTAAAGGCTGGGATGTTTGGATTTACAGCATTAGAAAGCACTACCTATTGTAATTAATCTTAACTTATTTTTCTCCTCAGTAAAACTTAATACATTGCATTTCTCATGTATTATGAGCATCCTCCTGTTTAATCTTCCTTTCAGTTTTTTTGAAATGAAATCGTATTCTCAGTTCTCAATAATGGGTCCTTATATTGCTTGAATTTTTTCCCCTTACCATCAGAAGTTCTGAATCAGAGTAGTTAGCTTTTCTGCCTTGCTTTTTCAGAAAACTGCACTGAAACTCCCTTTTTTATTTTTTGTCTACCAGCAACTGAGTTGACAATACACTGAGCTGCACTAATAAGAGAATTTTGTGTCAGGCAGAATGACATCCTTTCAAGGCATAAACCTGAATGAAATGAAAAATGCTGGAATGTGAGGTTTTGTGGACCTGCAGATGCTCTGAGGCACTCACACTATTGGGTTATGTTCTTCTTTAAAAAGTGAAACAGCTAATAGTTGCTATAAAGTTATTTATTGTAGAAGCACATCAGTCTCCAAGGTAAAAACAAAACAAAGCAATGGCATAAAGCAATGGCAAAAGTGCAGTGGCAAAATGCAATGGCAAAATGCACATGGCATAAAGCCATGGCATAGAGCACCAGCTCTCCCCGATGCATGTTCTTTTATAGAAACTTCCCAACAAGCTAAGACACAAACTCAGACCACTACTTCTTAACCTATTAGAATTCTGGTTTCTTAGCACGCCAGGCTACGTATGGACTACGCTCATGGCCTATCTTGTTCTAACTGAAAAATGTAAGCAATATTCTTAACTATTATGTCTGAAGCTAAGTTCTTGGAGCCTCTAAGGAAACACTAGCATGTTTTTCAACCTTCAATAGAACATGTACTACTTCTCAGGTATCTAAGACCTTTTACTCACTAAAAGCACTTAAAACTTATTCCATTTACTTACTTACTTACTTGCTCCATCAACTCACTTACTCATTCCTTCTAAAGGCTTTAATTCAATCCCTGCACTCTGATCTCTCTCTGAAGGACTCAGAGAGACCCCTAACTTACTAATTCCAACATCAGAGAATATTGAGGATTCCTAGCAAGATAGAGTTTCAAATTTCCATAATGAAATGTGTGGCATCATATAAAAAAGTTGCTTGTAAATTGCTGCTGCCATTCTTCCAACACTTTAAGCATAACCTTTGAATTGTTTTATCTTCTCTAGTGCTTCTGCTGTTAGTGCAGTTTTATTTTTTTCTTACAGCTTAAAAGGTTAATATTTTGTAATTCATTAAATTAATGAAGGTTTAAGTTAGACATCTGCCTCTGTAAGCTAAAAATAGCTAGGAGTTAGTGAACAGTATTGCAAAATCAAATGAATTAATGAAGCTTTTCTCCAGTGGTAAAGGTCTTTATGAAGATAATTTAATCAGTCATCTCCCAGTCCATTTCAAAGCTGAATATATCACATGCAACTAGTTAGTGCCACAGGACTAGAATGCATCAGCCCAAAACTCAGATGAGTGCTGCCCTGACACGGCAATCTTCCATAAAAGAAAGAGAAAAAAAAAAGACCATTGTCTCCCCCGTGGCTGTTTACAGAGATTAACTTTGATCAACATGAATGGGTGTTTGAAGTAGTATAAAGTTGTGCTGATTTTTAAAAATTAAAATAAAAATATCTCTCATCTGTCAGATCCGGGTGGAACATCTTTAGGAAGTAACAAGATTATGCAAATCAAAGTAAATGTGAAGGTGTCCATGTTCATTACTAATCTGCTTTGAACAGATCAGTCTATAGGCCTGAAGAACAATGGCATCACAGTATTAAAAAAGGGCCTGTAAAAGTCAAACTCCATTGAATATAAATAAATCTAAGAATTAATTGCATGGGGATGAGTCGAACCAGTATCAAAATACAGAGGCTTTTAAACAGTGAGATTGCAAAACCATTCACACAAGTTGCATGTAAGTGAAGTTAAGCAAATCAGAACTGATTTCAGAAGAAAAATGTGCAGAGATCTGTAATGAACATCTGTAGAATAGGGAAGTGCTGACACCATCTCACACTGCTGAGACCTCAGTGGCTTTCTGTTGTATATACACAGGTGTACATTGTGCATATGCAGCTCTGCACCGTTTGGAAATCAGGAAACTCACAAGGCAGTGTTAAGAGCAGAGCTTGAAAAAAATGCTTAGCAGCTTGATAAATTCCCCAGGCTGCAAATCCGAAAATGAATTAAAATGGTAAGATACTGATACTGGCAAAAAGGTTAAGTGATGTAACATGCTAAGACAGGAACTTACTGAAAGAAAAACGAGTTAAGAGTGAAAAAAAAATATTTTAAAGTGTGCAAAAATCTTTTATTATCCAATGCTTGAGGATGAAAGAACATACATATAATTTCCTTGCTGTATTCTTACTTCTCCTTTTAGACCCTAATGATCTTAAATTCCAGCAGCTCAACCTCCAAAATATCCTTACTGAACCTTCTTTTCCAGAAAACAACAGTCTTCTGAAGTCATCAATGGCTCCGCTGCTTACAACATGAATATAAAAAAAAATGTTAAAATAAGTAACTCACTGAGCAAAGAGCAGCTTTTTTTTTTTTTTTTCCTGAAAATATAACGTGTTCATATGCACGAGGAACCTGACAGATATGAAAATACAGTGCGGTAGTGTTAAAGCAATAGCTCTGAATAGGACCTCTACTGCCCTCTAAAATCTGAGGGACATTACTGTCTACAAAGCACTGACATTTAAGCTGCTTGTAAGCGAGCTTGCAAGTAACCAGCTCCCAGGGGCGAGTTCATTACTGCAGTGATAGGCAACAAAAATATTTTTGCTTTTGTAAGTCTTCTCTTTTTCTCTGTACAGAGGAAGATGCCACCAAACTGAGGTTGGTAATGCAGAACAGGTTCAGGCAGTAGTCTCAACGTGTTAGTTTTTAACTACACTATTTTTAATTACAATTTAACAGACTGGTCATAGAGATAAACACCTGCTTTTTGCAGGTGATACTCCTGCTACAGCAAAGTCTTAGGCTCTCTCTTTAATCACAGATGTACACAATATAAATCTTCACTAGCAGCAGGGTCAGGGCAACAGGATACAAGAAACTGGATGCTAAACCAAGGGAAGAAGCTTAGGTATGCATCCTAGCATACTCTATGTTCTTCAGTACACGACTAAATGAGCTTAGTGCCAAAAACATGTTTTAGAATCACAGAATCATTTAGGTTGGAAGAGATCTTTCAGATGATTGAGTCCACCTGTTAACCTAACACTACAAAGTCCACCACTATATCACATCCTTTAAGTGCCATGCACCCTTTATTATCAGAAAAGAGGTAGTAATAAAGAAAATATATTCAACATGGAAAGCCTGCCTTAGTAATTTAACCACATAAAGTCTTCACAACAACTTACAGGACTTAGAAAATCCCCAACATGGTGGTATTATCTTCTCTGCTCATTGTCTCCAAGCATCAACTTTGGCTTTTATCACCAGTAAAATGCACTTCATTAAATTAATTTTTTTGCTAATTTAAGACAAATTAATTTATCACCAAAACACTGTCAAATGCTTTTGCAGTTCCCCACTGCCGAGATATTTCGTGTGCTCTGTAAACAGGGACTGCTTCACAGACCTGCACAGCCCCTGGGGTGGGGGGGCAGGGGCGGTTTGTGTTTATTTAAATACAATTTAATAATACGCTTTTCCTTAGCAAGTTCCATCTTAGGAGCACTTACACTTATTTGAAAAAAATAATAAAGATTTGGCTTTGCAAGCAAACATATTTCATAGGGCAAGTATTATAACAGAATACATGGCTCAACGTTAAAATAAATCCTTTCAGTCAGAAAAATGAAGAAACTGCTTCTTCATAATCTGAAATCACATCACTATGTTTTGCTTGTGAGAACAAAGTTTACAGGCATAAGTTGCACATAAAGGGTTTATTTTAAATGTTTTAAGGATAGAGTTACATCATAATTATAAAAATTACTTACAGAATTAAGTAACAATTTAAAGTGTTTATACTTCTAAATGCAGAGAACAGGGAACTGTCTACATTGTTCAAAATAAAATAAAAATAAAGAAACCAAGCTCTAAAGATGAATTAATTACCTAATTTAAAAATGTGAACACGAAGACCTCTGAACTATACACATACCAAGAACCATCCAAATTGCACTAATGATGTAAAATACAAAAAGCACAGCATTTTCAAGGAACCAGAAACTGTTTTTACCATAATTCTTTTCCCTGACGCAACTAGTAAATTCTCTTTGAAGATAAAGCCCCTATGTTTAAACAATCCATTTAAAGAATGCTTCTACCTATTCCAACAAAAAGGGTTTTTCCCCATCTCTGCTCCAACATAGTTTAGGGTTTGGCACTCAAAAGAAAGGAGAAGAATGTAGTGTTCTGCTATTCAACTGAAATTTTATTTTTTCTTTAACAGAATACATGGTCCCTTCAAATGCTGTATGACACATACAACTGGAAAATTACCTTCCGTTGGCACTATGCTCGTCTCACCGGTGCATTTAATCCTACTAACAACCATTAAAACAGCACAATAAGCAAATTCACAAAAAACTGAACACAAAATAAAAACGGAACAAAACAAAAACCTAAACATTTTAACATGCAACTTTAGTTTGTTACATTGAATGTTCTAACCCTCTAAGCATGCAAAAAAGGATGGTCTGCATTTAAGTTGGGTTTTTTTTTTTCCCTTTTAAGTTTTACATGGCAGCCTGACATCACACACGCACACACACAATATACAACAATACTACAGCAGGTAAATGTGAAAGGTGAATAACTTTTATACAAAGATCCATGGCTTGTGCCATCACAAGCCCTATGTGATTTTGGAAAATAATGTTGAACCCCTATAACAAGGAACCAACATTTAGTTACCAGGGTAACGCAAGCACTGCATGCAGATCTGAAACATGAGCCTAAAACAAAGCCCAAAGCAGATGGGCAGGGAGTGGAATTAGTCTCAAGCCTCAAAACTGTGGTTTAAGCTATTAAAAAAAAAAAAAAAAAAAAAAAAAAAACTTAAAAGAAAATACCCACGCAACAGACAACGGGGACATCAAAAAACAACCGTGAAATTTACAGTTTGTAGATTATACTCTAATTGTCAGAATACACAGTGTATTCAACAGGCTTGCAGAAAACCCACAAATGCAAGCCTAATGCTGAAAGTGTTCCAGTAGACCTAAACCTCAGATATTTCAAAACAAACCTCTTATTCCTCAGATATATAGCCCCAAGTTCAGTGTACTAGGTAATTCATGTATCTCGTGTGTAATTAATACACTCACTCATTCCTGTGCCACAAATATCGACTTGGGCTCATGGAGCCAGGCTCAGCTTTGAGATTTACATGCAGGACTCTTAAGAGTCAATAGAAAACACAACAGATCTGCAGGATGAAAACACTTGTGTTGCAAATCTGCTCACTTTGTTCTAACACAAGAAACATTTATGACTCAGGTACTTACTGCATAAGGACTGCATCGAGAAGCTATTCACTGAAAGACAATAGCCTGCCTTTGGTTGCCCATGATGAAATACTAGACATAATGCAATATAGTAGCAATGGACAAAGAATTAAGGTATCATATTTATACGGAGAGTATTTATTACCATTCAACAGCATAATGAGGCACAAGCCTTAAGGCTAAAATATGAAATCAGGCAAAAAAATGGACAGAAAGGGGCTTAAACCACTGAGTCCTCAATATCAAGAATTCCCACAACAGAGGTCATCTGCACCTCTGTCTTCTGATTAACAGCACCTCTCCTGCATTCTTCCACTAATGGCACACGGTTAGATATCAGGGTACTTGTTCCTTCCATCAACAGTGTTAACTGTCTTCACATTCTGTACTTCTGTGAAGCAGTTCTTTGAAACTTGCAGAGCTCTGCCTTACTGTAACATGACAACCTTGTTGCTGTGCTGCATTGTTGTTCCAATCCCATTGTTTTCAAAAGCTGCCACACTTAAGAAACCCTAATTTTCATTTACAACTATCTTGCAAGATTATAACCATGAAAAGATTTTGCAGTTGTGGGCTGCTATTTACATCCACAATCTAATGCAGATGACTGAACCACTGAGACTGCCTATAGCTTCCATTAGATAGTACACCACTGGCATGCAGAACTCTAGTGTTCATAGAATGAAATTAATGTTAACAGCATACCTCAAAGCAAGTACAATGTACACCACAAAAGGCAACAACAGGTTTAAACTGTAGATTTGTCCAGACACTCCTTATGTGGAAAAGTCAGAACAGAATAAACTGGGAAGATGCCTTCTTGAACCAGAATGATTAAAAGCAAACCAACACAAAAGAATGCAACAGACTGAGCAGAAGGCAACAAATGCTTCTCCTTCTCTAAAGTTACATTTTCACTGTAAAAGGACACCCCCTCCCACTTCCCTGGAGTGCGATTGTATTTACCATGTAAAATATTAACTACTGTTAGGCTTCTAAGTCCACACAAAAACATTCAGGTTGCTGGATTTTGATATTAAATGAGAGACTACTGATGCCAATGTGTAGTCTAAAGTCTTCTGAAGTAGCATATATACTGTTAAAGTTGTGGCACCAAGCACTTGGGTTTTGCTAAGTGTGTATAACAAACAAAGAAAGAAGTACAACATTTAGGATTGAAGGCAGCCTTGTTGCATGTATTTTACTGGTTCCTACAACTTGTAAATATGGGCCATTAACCTGCATATTCTAATTAAGTGGTTATACAGATTAAATGTAATTTTATAGTTTAAAGCCTTTTCACTGAAAGGTGCGTAATCCAAACACTTGCTATCCTACTGCCCTGTGACTAGTAAAAAACGCACAAGCATTTCCACGCACTGCAAGTTCTTAAAAAGCTAAATTTGAAACAAAGTGTAGAAACACAGCAGATTGATGTTACTTGGGTTAGGAACTCCTTGATACTACACAAACTGTTTAAACCTTTCAGAAAAGTCACCTCTGTCCCAACCCTGAAAACAAGGACTGCCAGTATCCAAGAAATTAAATTTAATGTTACAAAAGAAGGCGTATCAAAATATCAAACTACACTTGCATGTGGCAGTTGAACAAGTGAGTGCAAGATTGAAGAAAAAGTCAAAATCTATGAAAAAATTTAGATTAATGATTACAATACTAGATCAACTTTACACAGCTTGAATTTGCAGCTGTTCTTTGCTTTTAACTCCCTCCTGCCCAAACATATTGACTTCCTTCAAGAAAAGGAGTTCCCTTACACGAAATGTGTCATGTTTGTATTAATCAGAACAAAACAGTTTTGCTGGCAGAGATTGTGGGTTCGCAGGGACATTTAAGCTTTCGTTAAACTGGAAAGCAGTCAAGTCTTTGTGTCTACAAATTTTACATTTAATAGTTCCACAAATTTGGCAGAAGTTCATGATGATGTCTAGGATGTTTTCACCAAATCGTAGACATAAATATGGAAATCATCATCAAACTTGATGAAATAGACAGATGGTTTGGCTTCAACTTGATGAATGACCATGCCAGTCCTTTTCGAGCCATCTTCTTTGGCATATTCCACTTGTTTGCCTACCAGGCTGTCCACAACTTCACCTGGTTCCCGTTCTGCAGGAGGTGAATCATCTGTAACATAAACCCAGTATGTTTTAGTAGACATAAAATTTTGCACCATGGAAGACAACTGCAGAGTCTTCTTTAAAACTCATACAAAACAATTAAAAGTTGCAAATAGATTAATCAATTTCATTCAGACATGCACCTAAAAATTGCCCTGCTTGTAGGAAGTAGTTGTAGAAAAAATTTTCAAGCAATACTGTCTTCAGTTTTATTAAGAAAAAAACCAGCACTTTGGTAAGAGAAGTAAATCTTTGACAGGAAGGTGTATGCACAACTTGTCAGAAATGGCTATAGATAGCTGAATTTAAGCCATGAGCAGAAAAAGGCATTGGACCTCCTTAGCAGAAAGGTAGCCCAACTTAACTTCCCTCTTTCCACACACAGTATTCAAAGGTTCAATGCATGTATTTGACTGTAACAAAAATAGCACTCCTCAACAGGTAGTACTACTGAAGTAGCAGTAGTAGTACTACTGCTGAAATAGTAGTAGGTGTACACTCCTTATTAAAAGGGGCTATTTGAATAAGTTTGATGAAGTCTGATTGCATTATTTTCCACTCTGGCAAAACCTAACCAGACAATCCCTATGATAATCTGAATTCATGAAAGGTGTGATTTGTAACATGCCAAGTCATTGGCTATAAGCCAATCACAGAACAAACATAATAGATAATGGGTAAAAAGTACTACATGGAGAACGGAAAGCTAATCACATCTTCTTTCTCAGCTTCTCTTCTTTGATTCCTAGTTCAGATAAACTTGTAGTTTGTGTTCCACTGAAAAATTTTCCAAAGCAATTGTAGTATCTAACGGAATATTTTTATTCTGGAAATCATAAGCTTTTAAATTAACAACTTTGTTACAAGTTTGCATTAAGAATCCCTCATAAATTCTACCCATTTTATTTTCAGTTTTGAAAGCTGTGAAAGAACTCTCAAAGGAGGAAAAAACCCCAAAACAACAGGGAATTAATAGACTGGCTTGAATTTACACTTAAAATTCTTCTGCAAACAGAAGTTTCTTTTTTGTGTTTCAGTTCCTCTATAAATGCATTGTCCCACACAGTTGTTATCCTCTTAGTATCAGTTTTATACGAAGACTATTTCTTGGCAAAGATGCAAGTTCAAGTCCTACATTTTCACTTAAAAATGTAGGCAAAGTTTTAGTATCAGATCCAGCAATACATTTTCCCCTTACAAAAAGAAAAAAGGTTAAAACCACTTATCTATTATTTGGTCTCCCCACATGTACAGAACCTGTATTCAAAAAGAGACAGTACCCTAGAAATTTCATTTATAATATTATGGCAAGTTCCACCAAGTTCTTCCACAGAAGTATTTGCAGATATTCTAAAATCTGATTTGAAACATACTACTCCAAAATACTAACATCCACCTTCTGACTCAAGGACATGATTCAAAATATCAGGAAAACATCCACATGCAGGGAAGGAAGCAAATACTCACAAGTGTTTAGAAAATCAGTAATCAATAATCTTTTGGTGAGTACAGGGGGTAAAGTGCACTAAAAGCAATTCAGATTTAAATGGAAAGAAAGCATATAAGCTTTCCCTACTCTCAAGGTGAAAGAAAGCAAAGCAATCTTAAAATACATTCCTAGTCCATGTTGGTGGCTAATACAAAAAACAAGTTATTTTAACATTCAAGTCTGAAAGAGCTTGCTTTATTTCTTTAAGAGGAAGGTCACTTTTTTCCCATTAACATCTGTGGTTCATTCTTTAAAAGCATCAGAGATATTGCTTTTTGCTAGGGGCAGAGGAGCGGGTAATCTAAACACAGATCATTAACACAAAAGTTATGCAAATAAGTGACACTTTTTTATTCTGACAGTAGATAATTACCAGTGGTGCATCTGAAAGAAGATGATCTCAAACTCAAGAAATTACTAATTGGATAACTGTAGTGGTTGACTATATAGTGCTTTGCATATGTATTAGTTACAACTAATTTTCTTTAAATCCCAGATGGCTGCTGTCAAAAACAGTTTTATTACACAGGGGAAGTAAACCCAAAGTATTCTTTATAATCGCTTTCTTTGTACTGACTCTCTAAATCCCTAGGACAATATCAATTCTGTGAAAATCCTTCTAAATTAATAGAAGTCCTGAAGAAGATGACTTCCCATTCAAAATGAGAGGAAAAATACTGAGAGGAAATATTTTTCTTACTAGTGTGCTACAAAATGTGAGAGAGAATAAATTTTTAAAAAATAAGTACTTCTTTCCCATAAGCAACTACTCAAGAAGTTTCTCACACTGAAGACACATAGCTCAGTGAAATTGTTCTTACTACATTAGTTTGACCCAAAAGATTCACTCCCACAAGAACTACTTCAGACACACAATTCAAGAGCCAACTCCACAAGATGTGATACTTCTATAAGAAAACAGCAGTGGAAGACTTCCAGTTTGTCCGCTTCCTCTAACAAATCAAAACATAAAGTCTTCACTTTATGTGAAGTAATACACCCATATTTTCAGCAGAATTAAGAATAATTATGAGAAAATATTACCATGCATATGTCACTGCTAAAAAAAGTTAAGTATTTCAGCAGTTAACACAGATGTTCTTTGTTGTACCACCACATATGTTAGTTGAGATACTTTAAAAAATTAAATGGAGTAACAAATATGTTTGTCAGCTCTCCTGCCCATAAATAAACCACAGCTAAACGTTTAATACAAAAAGTTGCGAGAAGAAAACAGTAACTGGCCTATACTTACTTGAGTCAGGCATAATGCGAAGGTCACCTTCTTTATAATCATCTAAAAGCTGGTACATGTACAAGACGGGATCTTTCTCATAGGTAATATAAAACCATGTGTTCATAATAGGAGCTCGAGCCAAAACCATCCCCCTCCATTCATCTTTTGAGCCATCCTCTGTCTCAAACATATGTTCCACAGCTTTACCAATCATTGTGTCTGCCAGGTGGGCATCACTAATTCGAGACGAAGCTGAAATGACAACATTTCAGAAATTCATTCAAAAGTACAGATATGTATCTTTGTAAAAAATAATGTTTATGCTGATTTATGTACAAATCTGATTGACAGTTAGTAAATTCATACACAAAGAAAATAGTGTTCATTCCAGAGAGTTTAGTGCTGCAGAACTAAGAACTTCAGAATGTTGTTAGAACAACAATGAATTCTTGTACTCCCTGTGATTAAACAATCATAATACAAGCCAATGAGAGATCAATAGAGCAGCAAAGATTCTGAACTTATAACTAGACGCTAGACAGGGAGAAGTAGAAACAAAAGGCCTATCTCAGAGCAGTTCTATGATGTTATTGATTCAGCTTTGGTATTAGGTTCCTCCTAACACCTCCCTACAGACTGCTACCAACTCCTTTGTAGTTAGAAGAAGCAACAGCTTTTTCCATATATAAGCTAGTGTGTACTTGAGTAGATATTGAACTTGGTGGATTGAAAAACGTGCATTTTAACAATCCAGTGCTAATTCTGAAAAGCAAAAAAGCATTATTACTAATCAGGTTAATTTACTTAGAAAATGCCTTCCTGCCATTATTATAAGTACATGTACTACATGGCGGTAGTACAAGAAAAAGTGTAACCTTATCACTGTTAGACACACAAAATAGACAACCTAGTGCAAATGGCTTAGAGCTGAAATTTTAACAGAAATATCGATGTTAATCAAAAAAATACAGAATGCACTGCATACTACTTAAAGGTAGAAGACAGCAACTGCACTCACTAGCATCATCAAAACTTTGTGGAATAGAAAAAAAAATTAAAGCATTTAGATTACCTGCCATGAGACAAAAATGAAACTGACCAATAACATTTAAGTGGTCACAGGTTATCTTTGGGGAAGTCAGGAAGGATCAGTGGAAAACATTTAATGATAAATGTCAGCCAATATGTATATTTATTTAGGAGAAAAACCCCAAAGACTTACCAACTCTGTCTGGAAGAACTTCAAGTGCTGAAACTCTTTCATCTTTGTGAAGTTCTAGTCCATACACACAATCAAATCCATCATACTTTATGAGATAGAGCGAAGGATTTACAGGAACTTGATCAAGAACTGTGCCTTTCCATTGTGTTACAGGTCCACTCCCTTCTTTCCATCCGTGCTGTATCCTGCAGCCTACAATATTTCTTCGTGGCTGAGAAATAGGTTTGCTTGGTCCCACATTGTTTCTATGTTTTCTGTACACAGATACAAACATTAATATTAAACAAGTACATACATGCTCAAAATTCTACTTCAGAAAATAGCAATATGCTTTTACACGACAATGTATTCTATAGCTTAGTACACCTTATTCAAATTAGGGCATAAAGCTTATCATGCTTTACTGGAAAAAAGAAAAACATACCTTACAGTAGTGACACATTTCTGATGTGCTGTATAAGGCCAGTTTTCTACCAGTAAATTCTAAATCTAGTTTGCTTAAGCCAAAATAACTATTCTATCCCTTGCTACGCTGAATGTCAAAAGTGAAACTCACCTGATCAAATCTCGAAGCGCAAGGTTAGCTGTCAATATTACAACTTTACTACCTTGTTGCTCTCTGCAGAACAGTAAACAACTCCTTCCCAGGAGGAAGAAGTCAGTGCAAACATTATGTGGTTGACTGAAATTCTTTCAAAATGTTTGTTTTCCCTGAACCAGATCTGTTTACACCTAAAGAAAATTGAGGCTCCTTCACTTACAGGTAATTTTGACTCCAAGTAGTTTTAGACATGCGACAGCAACAACACTTATGTATTTAGTTTGGAAAATTAAAAATTGCATGTAATGTAAATGGGCATAGAAGGCGTACTCCTTTATGTGGAAAAAAGATCAAGTAACTTTATTGTCCTTCTTATATTTTCATGGAATTGGCATGGAAATTCCCTCTGGTAAGTAACAGTTGCTATTCTGATGAATTGTAATGTAAGCTATTTGATGGCTCCATATCACTGAAAGTGTTACACAAGCTTTGCTTTATCCAACTATTAAAACCACAAATTGACAATTTTGAACACAAATGGAAGAAACTAAGGGGCATTATGACAACATACAAAATTCTCCTGGATGTCAACTAGTGTAAAATAAATTTTTGGGCTACTACTTGTAGCACATATTGTTTCAATGGCCGTAATATATGCACACAACTAGCTTAAAAGTAACATCTAAAAGATGATCAGTTACAGAAGACAATATTCTTCCTTAGATTAGAGATAGTGATCAAAGAAAAAGGTCTCCAGTATGATAAATACTTTCACAGAAGTCCCTATATGATCTAAAAAATACATATAACAATCATACCACTGAAATCTTGGAAGCAGTATTGCAGAATAATACACTAACAATATGATATTGGAATATTTAATGCTGTATCATAACTGTAGTCATAACTATTTAAAACAAGATACATAACTAACTTCAGTATTTGTCCCACCTCCAGACTTTAATTCACCATGAAGATATTGGCAAGGGTGTTTTCAAATTTCATTTTTGTTATCATTTGAGATTTTCCAAGATAAGATTGCAGTTTTGCATTCTTAACTTTGATAGCACAGATAATTGGAACAGGTTGGAGTTCCTGTAAGTAGAGACTCTCCCACAAAGAGAGAGATTTTATGCAAAAACTAGAATGTATTTTCAAATTCCAGTTCTGCTCAAGTATATATATGTGTTTCTAATTGTAGTAAGTATCAGTAACAACTTACTATTACAAAATAAGGCCAGAGATCTGGTTCTCAGCACAATAAAATTGAGTCTGGTTTGTAGTAAATTAATTTAATTAGTGCTAATGGAACATTGCCTCATTCTGAAGAGAATAAAAAATAGAAGTAAAAGAAGTTTAGAATGGCATTGCTTTCTCTAGTTTAAGCAGTTTATGTTGCTCATCATTTCATCTTCGAAGAAGATTGTAACGCTATTGATATTCAACCTTACTTTCTGCCTGCAAAGCCTAATCCACTTAAATATTTAATTTGGAGCAATGAGGCAAAAAGCTTTACACTCATTCTAAAAAAAGATGCATGAAGACAATATGACTGAGTTCAAACAGGTAACTATGTTGAAAATGCCTCATGACCAAAGAGCGTTAGGAATTTAATTACAAGTCAAGTACCCACTAGGTGTGCTTACAGTTCAAATTTTTGTTTGAAGGTTGCATTACTGAACAGATGCTCACTTCTCATTTGAAGTGGTTCATACTGTAAGAAATTAGATATTTAAATATATAGTTTATATTTAAATATTATATTTAAATTATAATATACTACCAAGGAAAACCTACTTCTTGAATCTGAACATGGTAAGAAAGCTAGCAAAAGTTTATAACTATTAATAAGTAAGTTATGAATGTACTTCCACGTAAGACAACCAAGTAACCATCTCTCCTTTCCTTAACTCTGTTAACTCTGCCACACTCTGTGGCATTTTTGTAATGTATCAAGTTACACAATCTTCTATGATGCCCTATCCAGAAAGTCCAACGTAATTTTTCCTTCTCTTTCACTGAAATAATCTTTAGAAGTTCCACAGACATTTGCTCTTGAATATTTGAAAACAATTAGACATGTAAGACATGAAGCCAGGAAAAACAGAAAATAGCAAGTCCTGGAAATAGTTCTTGACACATCAGACACATCCTCATTGTACACGGCCCTTTGATTCCCAAAAGTTTCTGATCCTCTTCTTTACCTTGCAGGCTATAAGCTGTTAAGTAAAACCTATGTGAAAAATTTTAATTATCAAAACCAGATACTTTGGAAACATTCGAAAGACTACACAGACAGAAGAAAATCTACTCAGATGTTAAACCTGTGTTTAACTGGTCCTTGCACAAACTTCAATTTGGCAACTGCTACCTGCGAAACAGCAGGTTTTGCAGGTATTGCAGAACTGCAGAGGACTGATAGCAGAAAAATCAGCCACTACCAGAGGATTGTGCTTAAAACAGAAACTAGCACATAGAAAAACACGAATAGCAATGCCCAGTATCCTATAAAGTTACCATTTAGGTTTGGTTGTTGATTGTTTTTTATCCTGATCATGTCATCTCAGAAAAACACCATAAGCGGGAAAAAAAACCAAACCGGAAGGATGAAAGAAAACCACATCTCTCAGATATGCAAAACACGCACAACTGTGAAAAACTGGAATGAAAACTATAAAACATTACAGAAGCAGTACAGCAGCAGTAGTCAGAACACTTTCAAATCTTTCATGGTACAAAACAGAAAAGTTATTGAAAATAATATACTAAACTTAATACAACTGTGATCTTATTAATGTCTATGACTAATAACAGAATGGTGATCAGAGAATTGTTATTAACTACTTTTCAAAATATTCAGACTATGAGGCACATTAATTAAGATAGAAGTTTTAAAGTGCATTCTGGACTCCTTCAAAAGTAAAAAAAAATCATTCAGTTGTGAATTTCAGCTCTAGATGCTGCAGAAGCTGAGAGTACGTTACCTTAAAGTGGCATCAAAATTTCAAAATGTCTAAGTTCCCTTGCAGTTAAATTGCAATTATAACCTACACCTCCAAGTCTCTGAATTGCTAGCTACAAGAAATCTGGAGAGCCTATGAAGAAAGGATTGCTTCATACATGTGCCAGATCTTGCGCTATCCTTGTACACTAAGGGTGGAAAGAATGACATCTGTGACTTTACTGACTGATCTGATCCCAGTGAGGTCAGCTTCATATTGGCAGAGATCACCACTACCCACTGACAGAGCACTTGGAAGAACTGTCTGATAACCACGGGAACCATCTCCAAAAGGCTCAACAGTTAACTACCATTTAAAGAGTTCAGAAGGCTTATCCACACTCCTCATTTTTTCACAATCTCAGTTATTGAGTCATGACTTGTTCCTTCCTCTGCCACTTTATGAAACTTTATGAAGCAAACCGTTAAAATCTCAATGGTCTTTGAGTGCCAGTAGGCTTCTTCTTCTTTTTCTTTAAATGTGGAGTAAACTAAATAGCTAAATCAGTGACAAAAATATACATTACTAACTCATGGTCTATCATATTGGCTCAGAGTAGTATCAGCATACAGTATTAAATCATATTCATATCCTACTCATTTATGATAAACTATAAATACAAACAATATTCTACTACTCTACCTCATTCTCAGACAAGTCAGTAAGCAGCACAAAAGAAATCATCTTGGCTTGGTACAAAAAAAACCTTAACTAAATAATAAACAATTGAACTGGGCTAAATTAACGTAAAACTAAGCTGGATGCTTAAGTTAAATACCTCAAAATTATGCCACTTAGTATCAAAACTTCTTATGTCCCATAAAAGCCTTTATGCTAACAAATTTACAGCCTATTTAGTTATTTAAATAAGTGTATATTAACACAACAATAAAGACAAATCTAGCCACCCTCAAGTACAAAAGGCAACCCACCTCTGATAGTCTTCCCATCATACACTCCTTTCTCTGAGCGGTTGAAAGAGAACAAGAGAAATTAAAGTTTAACCAACTCTACCTGCCCCTAGACAAATAAATGTTTCTCTTTGCCTTCTATGAAGATAGACAAGAATGGATAATGATGAGCTGGTGGAAGGCATCAGAGTAGTTTAACATCAAGTGCTGTCTCTGGGAAACAGTTAACACTGTTAACAGTGATTAACTAGATTAATTGTGTAAAATATACCTGCCAAACAAATTGCTTGTGATTGATACTACAGGACTTTACACTTACAAAAAGTTAGTAACATTTTAAGTTTCCCACTTACCCACCTTAGATTTCTCTCTCCAGATATGTTATCTTGCTGCATGACACTAAGACCAATTGTATCCAGAAAGTTACCTCTACTTTCACACAGCTACTCACCACTGTTCAACTGCTACTATTTAAAATGTTGAAGATGGAAAAATACATGCCATGAAAGGGTAGCAAAAGCAGGTATCCTTCCTTCGCAGACTAATAGCTTCCCTACAGAAGTATTTCAGTACATCTTTTATTCTTAAAAAATGAGAATTCTTTTCCAACACTACAGTTATAGTGCATACATGATTAGATATATCTGAGATTCCTTCCCAGATGGGGTTCTTAGTAAGCATGATGTACAGGTTTTTTTGACCAGGTGACTGCATGAACTCTGTGCCAGAGAACAGACATCCTACAATAGACATGGCTAAGTTCAGGCTTGAATATCCTTCTCTACAGATTCTAGAAAGAAATTCAAAATTGTATTCAAGAAAAATAGAATGTTAATAGTCAAAACAATGTTTGAAACTTTATCTGTGGGGCTTTCTTTCCTACTACCCTCCTGAAAGAATTAAAAGTCTGACTCTACACACATATACAGACTGATTATTATTCCACAATTTTCAAGAACAGAGTGGAACAATACAGATATATTTCTAGAACAGTACTTGCACTTACTGAGAGCTATTCTTTAGCAAATATATTAACAACTTACTTGTGGGATGTTCTTTTCTTCATCATGCTGGCAGACACTCCTGCATGACCTACAATATAAAAGATGTTGGAATTACTGAAAAATTATTTTAAAAGTTATAAAAAAAGCCTTCCTATTGAATGTCAAAATGTAAACCATCCAAACACTTCATGCTATGACTGATCAGTGACCCGCTAAAATGCGAAAAGGCTCTAGAGAGGTAGACATTGGCTTTGTGCACATGAAGCTGTGGTGGGCTAGGCACCCACCAAAGCTGCTCTGTCACTTCTCTCAGCTATTCAAGGGAGAGAAAATATAACCAAAGGTTCCCAGGTCAAGAG
Source organism: Sturnus vulgaris (assembly GCF_052056855.1). Lineage (NCBI taxonomy): Eukaryota > Metazoa > Chordata > Aves > Passeriformes > Sturnidae > Sturnus > Sturnus vulgaris. Next base: position 40,411,829 of record NC_142283.1, read on the forward strand.
AGGGACAGAGAGGCATCTCTAACCAATTACCATCACAGGCAAATCAGGCTTGACTTAGGGAATGTTAATTTATTACCATGCAAGTCAGAGTAACATAATGAGAAATAAAGCCAAATCTTAAAAATACCTTCCTCCCAGCTCTCCCTTCTTCCTGGGCCTAACATCACTCCCAATTTTTTTCTACCTCCTCTCTCCGAGGTAGCACAAGGGGATAGGGAATGAATGTGCAGTCAGTTCATCACATACTGTCTCTGCTGCTTCTTTCTTTCTCCTCAGGGTTAGGGTTAGTTCTCCCTCCTCAGGGGAAGAACTCCTCTCACTCTCCACTGCCGTGTGGGGTCTCTCACAGGAAACAGTCTTCCAAAATTCTCCAATGTGAATCTGTCTCAGGGACTACAGTTCTTCACAAACAGCTCCAGCTTGGATTTCTTACACAGCATGCCATCCTTCTGGAACAGGATGCTCTGCAGTGGGCTCCCTCACAGGGTGACAAGTCCTGCCAGCAGACCTGCTCCAGCATGGGATCCTCTCTCATGGGGCCACAGGTCCTGCCAGGAAACCTGCTCTAGTGCAGACTTTCTGCAGGCTCACAGACTCCTTCAGTCACGTCCACCTGTCCCAGTGTAGGGTCCTGTGTGCTGCAGGGGCACAGCTGCTTCACCATCATCTTCACCGTGGGCTGCACGGGACCCTCGGCTCCAGAACCTGGAGCACCTTCTCCCTCTCCTCCTGTACTGACCTTCATGTCTGAAGGGCTGCTATGCTCAGAGTTTCACTCCTCTCCTGCAACTGCTGCAGTGCAGATCTTTCCCCCATTTTTAAATACAATAACTCAGTGTGGCACTACCACCACCACTGATGAGCTCAGCTTTGGCCAGGGGCAAGTCCATCTTGGAGCCAACTGGCATTGGCTCTCTTGGATAGAAGAAAGAGAAGCTTCTACTCACTTCTCACAAAAGTCACCCTTGCACACTCTTGGTACTTTGCCATGCAAACCCAACATAGAAGCTCAGTGATGAACATAAGGAGTGACTGACAGCAGCTATTAAAATAAAAGCTGAACTAAACACAACAGGGATAATAGTTGCAATGATCAATCAGCAACAACAGCGAATCAACAGGCTGTTTTAAGCTTTTATCCTTGAGTTACTAAAAGGAGATGGCAATACACATCAACCTGAGTTAGCACTACCTGTGCCTAATAGAGCACATAAAAAACTAAAAATAAACAAATTTTTTGCAGAGAGAAGAACACTGCACTCAACCCAGTGATAATTTGGGATGAATACGAAAAATGGAAAGCTTTTAATAAGATGAAATGAGGAAAAGGGGAAATCAGGCTTCTGCTGGTTATTAGAAAGCTACTTACGAGCAGCCATGAAGAATTCAGCAGAGGGAATATGCAAGAACAAAATGACAGAAAAACACTTTGACAAGAACACAGTATATAAAAGGCGATGTTGCACAGGTAGAAAAACCAAAATTAGCTATTAAAATGAAAACTGTAGCATCAGATCACAGTCAATGGCCACCTGCATGGGGATAATTTACTAGGGTTGACTGAAATAGCCCCTGTCAAAGTGATGGCTGATGACTACATAGCCAGAAGGTATCTGGCTTGATTCTGATTCTCCCTGTCTTCCTCACTATATTGCTTTTGAATGGTATGGAGTTAAAAGTTCTTCACAGTAGCCTGTTTTGGGCTGTTTTGGACTTTTTGCTTCTTGTTTGCCTTATCTAAAACAATCTGGTCACAGTACTGGACTGAACCATGTGTAACTCTTAATGCCTCGTGTTTATGTACAAACATGCCTAGAATTTTAACTAGGAATGCTTGAATTAATACTTACAGAGAAATGCTTTAATTTCTTTATAGGCTTAAACAAACCAATGCTTTTAAATTTACACTATGTGCATGCTCCAAGCATATCTGGAATTACATACATATTGAAGAGAATCACACAGGAATGAAGCACTGACAATACCAATAACCTTCCAAATTTCATAAATATTTTACTATTTTCATTTTTGTATGAAAAAATTAAGAGGACATACAAACATACAGAAATGGCAGAATTAATAATTAATTAATAATGAAAATAATTTCATGTTTAGTATATTCAAGTTTGCATCAGATCGTCAGGAATCTGCATTTCCAAAGTAATGATATCCGAAATGTTCTTAATTTTTAAAAAATTAGGCCTTGTCTGTCAATTACTGCAGTAAAGATCCTACTTGCAATTTTTGACTGTTAAAAAACCAAATAATTAAACAGAGCATTTGTAAGAACTTAGCTGGAAAAACAAAAACAGCATCACAAAAAGTTTGATTAGAAACTCATAAGACTTTAGGACTTTATTACAACCTGTAAAATAAGCCTTCTAAGCATAAATTCAGTTACCTCTCTGTACATGAGGTGTCTGTGTTCTGCTAATATATAATAAAACACACTTTAATAAAAATATGGTGTTTTATTAAAAAAAAAGTAATTTAATAAAATCCAAGAACTGTTCTTACGAAATAGAGAAACTTCATTACCAGAAGATGAACATACATACTTTGCATTTTACATTTCTAGCTAATGAGAGAAAAATACGATTTTGGCTACAGTACCTCAACTAAAAACACAACAGGACAACAGCACAAGAATTAGCTTTCTGTCCACCTCTCAAGGACTCTGGATCCTGTGACTAAGAAGGGAGGTATGAAGTGTTTATCTTCCAAAGTCAAAAACAAAAACACTGGACTGACACAGAAGGAAGATTTACTACAGCATTTGCAATAAGTAGAGAAGTTATGCCAACCCCTGGGAATGGGATTTTGCTGTTTGCTAACTTCTCACTTTGGGATCTTCGAATTTTGGTAAGATTCAACTTGTTCACTGACCAAAGACAACACAGACAATTAAGTACTACTCATCATCTCAAGTCAGCCAGTATTTTAAGAGAGCTCCCAGATTAATACATGAAATAATGGCATTTGGATGCTTAATAAAAATATCAATAGCAAGTATTTGAGGATCCTATGTTAAACACACCCTTGTACCAACCAGATGCCGATTTGCCACAATTTGCCCTCCAATTTTGCACTACCTGAATTCAGATAGGTGTCAAGGAGATGTAAACTCCTTTTAAGGATGTATCTGGTTACACTATTGAATTGCTTGGTTGCACAACTGTAGAAACTACAACAAAAGTTTCTCTTCTCTGCAGCAGCTCTGGACACAGGGACAGAACATCACAGAAGCCTTATGTTTATTTGTGATATTCTAGTAAGAAGGTCAAAATCAGAATACCTTACTCCTGAATTTTTCTTAGTCCATAAGAACTGAGCAGCCGGACATGACCCAGCCAGATGAACTCACAGCTTGGAAAGCTAAACGTGTCCTGGGCTGCATCCAAAGCCATGTGGGCAGCAGGGGGAGGGAGGGGATTCTGCCCCTCTGCTCTGCTGAGACCCCAGCTGGAACCCTGCACCCAGCTCTGGGGTCTCAGCACTGAACAGGCCTGCTGGAATGAGGTCACAGGAAGGCCACAAAGATAACTGGAGGGCTGGAGCACCTCCTGCATGAGGAAAGGCAAAGCTGGGATTGCTCGGCCTGGAGAAGAAAAGGCTCTGAGGAGACCTTATTGCAGCCTTCCAGTATGTGAATGTGAAGATGGCCTGTAAGAAAGACGGGGACAGACTTTTTAGCAGGACCTGTTGTGATAGGACACAAGGTAATGATTTTAAAATGAAGAAGATTAGATATCAGAAAGAAGTTTTTCTACATTGAGTGTGGTGAAATACTAGCACAGGCTGCTCAGAGGTGGTGGTTGCCCCATCCCTGGAAGTGTCTAAGTCCAGGCTGTATGGGGCAAAAAACAAACTGATCGAGTTGAAGACGTCCCTGCTAATTGCAGGAGTTGGACAAGACGACCTTTAAAAGGTCCCTTTCACATCAAACCATTATATTTTTTTATGACGAAGAGCACAGAAACATATTTTTGTAATGGAAAGTGACCAAAACCTCCAGCTTCTAGACAAGAGCAACAGAAGTAAGTATTCAATTGTCATATGGTATTTTGTCATACTTGTGTTTTCTGAGGCTCACTAATTCTTCTCCTTACAGTAAACCCTTAAAATTCAACAGCAAAACTAGAAATCATATTTCTGAATATTTCCACTTTACTCCAGACAAAGATGAAGGGTATGACAAGACTAAAAAAAAGAATCGTTCAGGATGTTGGCTTCAAGGGCAATATACATATCATTTCAGCTGAGGCTATAGGAGAATATGAAGAAAGATGGGAGAAAGCTACTGGTAATGTTTTGCTTGTGACATGAGTTGGTTCACTCTATGCAATCCATGAAAATCAAACAGGCTTTTCAGAAAACAGGAATATACTACAGGTTGGTAGCATGTTTGACAAAGCCAGTTTTCAGCTGTCCTGTCCACTTAGGAAGGAAATGCTTTTATGTGTTGTAAAGTAGGTGTAAAGGAAGAGGTACAGGTGATTTATAATATCTAGGCTTTTGAAATCTCTCTCTCTGGGAAACATTGTACATAGTTCCTTTCTGAGAAACAAAGGGTAGGATTGAAGATAGAGAAAAGAAGGAAAGGTAGGTATTTAATTTTTACAGTAGAGTACACGGCTATGGACTCTAGGTGTTTGTCAAAGTACAGAGTTGCTTTCCATGATACAGTTTCTGTGAATCATTCAGGTGCTCTTGGCAGTGTCCTTGCCTGTCTCTCTAATTAGTGCATTGCTGTCCCAAACAACCTGTAGTGTCACTACAACAGGACAAAATCAAAGTCAGTTGAAAAATGTTTTGTTAATGCATTGAATTTTGCCCTACATTAATATATCCCTGACACTATCACTGGTTTATCTCTATCTCCAGACTGTTTTTTGCAACCTGTACATGATCCAAAAGCCTCCTACAATTCAGCAATTTTATTATTTTACATGATTAACATATCAAATATAAAATACATGGACTATTTCCACTCTTTCATTGTATCTTTTTCTTCTATTAATGTTTCCTCCTGATTAAGGCTATATTACTGCTTTATTATCTAATTCCAGATGACAGCAATTTTATAGGCAAGACTGAAAATCCTAGTTGCTACTTAAGATGTAGCTATTCTGGAATACTATGTGCTGTTCGTAAAGTTTCTTGGCAAGTGGCAACTATAAAAATGGAAGGCAGTAAATAAGATATTTGTATCCATAGTGCTGTAAAGTTCAGCAAATCTGATTTAAAAGTTATTTAAGTACTGTTTTCATCTTTTAAAGGTGTTCTAAGTAACTTCATAGACCCTCTTAAGGTTACATGGGTCAGCCCTGTGATGGGGGAAGGGACTTTTCACTAGATCAAGTTGCTTAATATTCCTTTGAACATAAACATTTCCAACGAGGAGTCACATTTGGGTAACCTGTTCCTATTTTTCACCATAATCATTGCAAAAAATTTCTTCTGTATACTCAAATCTAACTGTACTCTCTGTTTAAAACAATTACCCCAGGTACTGTCACTGAAGGCTTTGGCAAATAGCCTCTCTCTGTCCTTCTTTTAAGTCTCACTTACAAGAAAACAAAAAGGTTGCACTCCCTGGAGCATTCTCTTCTCCAGGCTGAACAGTGGCAACCCTCAGCCTTTTATCATGAGAGGAGTTCCAGCCCTTTGGTCACTCATGGCCATTCTCTGGACCTACTCTCTTAGTTTGAAGCCATTTCCCCTTGTCCTGTTATTACATGAGCTTGTAAATAGCTCTTCTTCAGCCTTCTTTTAAGTCCCCTTAAGGTACTTAAGGCAGGCCATAATTAGGTCACCCTGGCGCCTTCTCTCTCCAGGCTGAACAACCACAGCTCCTGAAGTTTGTCCTTGTGGGAGAGGTGCTCCAGGCCTCAGATTATCTTCATGGCCCTCCTCTGGACTCACTGCAACTGGTCCACATCATTCTTATGTTAGGGGCCCCAGGGCTGGATGCAGCAATCCAGGTAGTGTCTCACTGGAGTGGACTAGAGATGCAATAAGACCTCCCTCAACCTGCTGGTCATGCTGCTTTTGATGCAGCCCAAGATGCATCACTTGGGCTGTGAGTATACCCTAATGGGTCACGTTGAGCTTCTCATCTGCCAACACCCCTGAGTCCTTCTTGTTAAGGCTGCCCGCAGTCCATTCCCTGTCCAGGATGTATTTGTGCTTGGAATTGCCCCAGTGCAGATGCACTGCCTGGCACCTGGCTTTGTTGAATGTCACAAGGCATGCAGAGGTCCACCTGTCAATCCTGTCCAGGTTCTTCTGGATAGCATCCCTTCCCTCTAGCATGCTGACTGCAAGACACAGCTTGGTGTCATCAGCAAACCTGCTGAGAGTGCACCCAATCCCATCATCCCTACCATTGAGTAAAATGTTAAACATTGCTGCTCCCAATACTGACACCTGAGGAGCTCCACTCATCACTGTCTCCATTTGGTCACTGAATGAAATATTTGACTGCACTGGATCTCTCCTTTGAAACCTGTAGCTGTTACCTAAAAGGGAACTGTATTACTTTTGAAATCAGTGCATATTTCAAGTATAGTGACAGCAAATTTTGACATAGTCTCAGGCAAAATACAAGTCTGAAAGTTTCCAAAGGGGTACTGAGAAATCCTCCAGTATCAGTTTGAGTTTTCAATTAATCAAATATGTATTTGGAAGCACCCAAACCTATCACTTAGGTATTTTAAAAGTTAACTGAGCTTTCCCAATTACACTTGTTCAGTTGGTTTCTTGAGAATTTCATAGAGGTTACAATTCACAATAGTTGGTGATAAAAAGTATGTTGCTTCCCCCACACAGGTCACTGATTAATAACTTTTGACACAACACAAAATAAGAAGGTCAGATCTGTACTGCTAAATTTACGTTTCTCTTTTCAAGCTATGATCTTCTAAAATAAAAGTAAATTTTCTTTTAAAACAGGAATGATGACATCTAAAATCATTAGCATCTACTGAAAATCATTAATGTATTTTAAAAGTCAATTAAATAAGAACAGATTTTATCCATTAAAAGCAAAGAAAACCATCCAGAAAGAACACCTCACCTGCATCAGCTCTGGACCGCTGACCTGGTGATTTTCCAAATGGGGTCTTCATTCATCTGTGTTTAAGTGAGCAGCAAAGCTGCTGGACTAGGGTGAAAATCCAGTTCTTTCCAACTTCCAGGATATCTTCTTTTTAGTCTTAGGATAAGACAACCACTTATTAATCCACCATTCAACCAAGAACTTGTCCTTCCACAAACGTAGAAGATGCACTTTCAATTACTGTACTCTGAAAAACAAAACAGGTGAAGTGTAAGTATCTTGATTTTGAAACCAAAGTATTCTATCTTAACCAAGTCTCATTTTAATGCTTGTTTTCATATGCAATAGGATATTCCTTCACATTGTTATTCTGAAAACATTCAGCAACACAGGACATATATGGCCAAACAAATACAAGGCTGCTACCTTATCTCCTAGTCACAGTAAAGTACCATGCCACTATGTCAATTACAAAGAGAAAGGAAGGGTTCTTAAAAACGATTGAGCTTAACACAGGAAGTATGACTACTAACTTAGTAGAAACTGTACTGCCTTTACCAGGTTAAAGCATCAACCAACTCTTTCCACTGGTTAGAAATAACGTGCTCCCCCTCACATAACAGAATAACTTTACTTCACAGAAGTTTAAAAAAAAGTCTGTTGAAAAAAACGCAACACAAAAGGTTTTAAAAACACTGATTTCACTACAATGATTGCTCATGCCAGCAATTTGTTGAGTAGGTCGAGAGTTCGTAGATCTGATGATTCATAGATCTGTTTAAGTTTCCGGCAATTCTTTCCACCTAATATCATCAAATTCCTAAAGTATTTAGTCATCGCATTCCTCTAGATAAGGAAGGTAAGCTAGGACAGCTTTTTAACACCCCTTTCAGGATTTAATTACAGAAATTTTGATCATGAGAAAAAAAACCAAAGTATACAAGTTAACTTATTTCAGAGTAACATTTTTGGGCCAGAAGCATTTATGCACAAGAATTCGCTACTTCAGTGTTGCCCACAAACAAGGCAAGTGATATCAGATCATTTCCTTAAGAAACTGTTACTGATAATCTGTGAAAAACAGGGCCTGTCTAATCTGTGAGTCAGCATTGTCTTCCCTCGTTTACTTCAGTTTTGGAAACTATTGTCAGTTTTCATACAGGGTTAAAATCAGAAGAATGCCCCTAACCAGTGATTCAGATGAGGGGAAAAAGTGTAGCTTAAGCTTGTGCCTTACTAAATCAGGGAACATAAAGGTGACCCACCTTGAGGTATGGTAAAACTGCTACACAGAAAAATGCATTTACATCTAACACTTGACAATTCTTTCATGGATTGTACCTATTAACTTCTTGGAACAATACAGCAACAAAGAGCAATACACCTAGAAAGAATCAGTAGGGAGAAATCTGCAGTTTTTAGAAAGAACTAACTTAAGATATTCAGAGTCAGGAATTCGTAAGAACTTGTAAAATTAAAAAATTATTTACAGAAGCTTACTAGTTTGTCCACATTTCATCTCATCCTGAAATCTACCAGTGTATATCGAACAATGCTAAATGATAGCATGGCAACAATATTTAACAATATTCTAATAGGAAGCAATTAGCTTGCTTAACTACTTTACTGGAAACACAGCATAAGGATTATTTTTTCTACTGAACTCAGATGTATCCTTCTATGGATTAAAACACATTAATATATAAACTTCACAGATTATAAAAACCAACTCTAAATTTGTAGCACTGCTGTGACACACTACCATACTCAGTTTCACAAGTACTGCATAAACATACAAGAGATCAACTATTTTCCAGCAGAAAAGCTATTAGTTGAGAAATAACTGTAATCTTGTATTATATCTTGTGATCTAAAAAACCCCACAAAAATAAAAAAAAATCCCTCCAAAACATAAACCAAGTCATCATCACCACCCCCACAAATTCACAAAATGCAAAAATTCTTCAGATTTAAAAAGTAATACACCCTTTCACAGTAAACTGTTGAACTGTCATTCAGGGGAGTTATTTTGTAACACCTGTACTATACACGTCCTCCTCACAGGATTTCCAATCCATAGTAAAAATATAAAGTACTAGATATTTTGATTGCACTGCTTATGCCGTTATGTGTAGAAAAATAACTAAAACACCACAAGATATGGTTTTCTACCATTTTTTGAAAACAGAATATCCCCAGTAATTACCACATCCCAAATTTGAAATTATGTTTGAGACAGAAAATTTATTCCTAATCCTTTTAAATTCACATTTCATTTGCTAGCATTTACTGAAGTGCTTCACAATGCTCTCTGAACCCATGGACAGACACATGAAGTTAAAATCAGATCCAGCTGTTTAAATTGATTTTCTAGAAATGAAGTCAGTAACTGTTACCAGTTCAAAGGCTACCGAAGATGAAACTTGTGTTTTCCTAACACTAGCATTCTGAATTCAATTTATGTTTCAGTTGCATAGTGACAGTTCTGAAGACACTAAAAAGGAATCATAAAACCTGATTTTCTGAAAATTGATACACTTTAAGAACACTTTGAAATTTTAAGAATGGGTAAGTAAGTCTTACTTATTTGATTAAAAATATACCAAACCCTGTAAAACTTAGGGTTCTTAAATGTGATAAACGACAAAATATCAGACTTAATACCAACATGGAAATATCTTGATCTTCCAATATGGAAAATCATCAAGAAAATAAAATTAACTCATATAATGAAAATACTTTTACTGCTGATTACTTTTACTACTTTTACTGAAAATACTTTATGTTTCACATAAAGATACGAAACACAAAACCAAAACACTCTTCTGATGCGCTTAGTCGCAATAAGCTGCTCTGTTAAGAAAGAGAAGATACTTCATTTTTGGCTATATGTAAGATGACCTATGAAACAATCAACTTTTTAGAGTCATTCTGTTGATAGTGGCAGTAAATCCAATATAAGTAGGGTTTTTTTGGATACGAAGTGGGAGATCCAAAGTAAGGTAGACTAGACTTTACATACTCCGAAGAGAAATGCCACTGTCTACTTGTCAGACACCCATTTCCCCAATAAAGCACAGATCATGATCAGTGCTGCTGCCAGTTTCACTTAAAAGACAGACATTGTTTTAACTTGTGAGCTGCTGCTCACCAGCCCAGGCACATTGTTCATCTGTTTGTACAAGCCTTTCTAGACAAAAGCATACTTTAAGAAAAAATGTGGAAATTGAATTACTACTTTGATAGTAGGCTAATTACTGTGGAGTGTTTCAGAGACTATTAAGTGTTAGATTAAAACCACTAACATTACAAATTGTCATCCAAACCAGTTCTATTTGAGAATACTGGAATCATACTATCAAAATAGGCAGAAAGATGTGACATAAAGACAGAAAAAATAAAGTCATTAAAAAATAATTTTCGCAGTATAAAGGGAAATTATGGAAAAACCAACAGGCAGAGACTTCAGTTTTCACTGTGAAATATCTTAACCCCCTCTATAAACTTAGTTGTTTACAAACATTAAAATGTTTATATGTGCTTTTAACTCCATGAATATAAGTGTAACCACCTAAAATAATTCCCTAGCTTAAATTTTAGTTAACATTCACGTCTGTATTTCCATAAAATTGCATTTCACTGCAACACATGGCATAATGCTGTTTACAGCATTTTTGTAAAAGCTTCATGGCTCTACTATTCATTGAAGAGAGATGTTAGCAGCACAAAACCAGTGATAATTAATGCTGACACCAAGCCCATAATTTTAAGTGCCTCACTCCTAACAAGCATATTTAAATTTTACCATCATGAACACAGAAGGAACTATTTGCTGCGGAATTGCTTCAGGGGTAGAGAAGTTTGGAAGGAGAGGAAGGGTAATAGCATGTATTGCTTGTATTCAGACGATAAAATTTCTGACCGAAGTGCCAGGCTCGCACCTCCTCAGGTCTGTTCCAGCGGTCAGAGCCACCAGCGATGAGGCCTTCTGGCACCACCTGGTGGGCTTCAACATTTTTGCTTCACTATCTAAAGCACTACTGTATGCAGCTCGCTTAGAACTGCACTGCCAGCTGCTCAGGGGAGGATCAGCACTACACGAAAACTGCCTTCTGCGGAGGGAGTTACTGAGTTATTTTAAACTGAAATGCATCAACTAAATTCCTTGGTAAGTAATTGTGATTTCCATAAATCAGCTCAGAGCTACTGGTTCATGTTGCAGATGAAGTAGAAGAACAGTTTATTCCAGCACTAACAGGCTGGATGAAGCATGTTATATTCACCATTTTAGTCTGTAATTCAGAGTCCCTAATCCTTATTATATGAGCAGAAAGGATCATTATATGCAAGTCTTCTGCACCTGCCTTCCCAAAGGCAATCTTAGTCTTAAGATATCTACTAAATAATGGGGGTAATAAAAACATGCCAGTTTTAGTTTGTTGATTTTATTTTTTGAGGTTTTTTTTGTTGTTTCCTAATAAAAAAATCCCAAACACTTCCCTGTGGTACAAGAATTCAGCAACTCAAATTCCAAATTTCTGAAATATCCTATTGGCTTAACCATCATATTAGTTATTAGGAACTTCTTTTATTCTAGGATTTTGTGTAGGTAATAAGATCGGATGTCTGAGAAGAAAGTACAGTTACAGTACATGAAGCCTGAAGATGAGTGATTTGCAGCTGACAACCACAGAAATAACATTTTTCAGAGACATGTTTATGAACTGAAAGACCCCAAATCAAGTACAACTACCTCTCTCTCCACTATGATGGCTTCTGTCTACAATTGCACAGAAATAAGCAGCACTGGTATGCAACTGTGTGTGCATATATGCAAATACACACATACTACTGCACAGGTACTGGCTGTATGGGGCTTTGACCTGGTCTAGGGAAAGAAGTCCTTCCCAATGGCACGGCAGTTAGACTAGATATTCTTTAAAGGCCCCTTCCAATACTATCATGAGAGATATAAACTCACAAAATGCAAAGTTAACTCCACATTGCAATGCCATAGTGATGAAACTGCAGATTATTCAGCACAAGATTAGAAGAATCTGA